>NC_137138.1:1078710-1411210 GCF_949319135.1 Squalius cephalus | reverse complement strand
AATGGTGATTTCCAGCAAGGATTCGTCTCCTCAGGGTCTGGTCGCTCCTCAGACTGTCCGGCATTTTCTCATTTCTCAATTCTTACAACATTCTTTACAAATATTCACTTAAATTGCTTCTTTGTGTGTTTTTCACATTGTTCTTCATCTTTCAAATGATATAAATCAGCAAAAGAGAGAAATGTGTCTGAACGCCGAGATCTGTTATGATTGTCATGGTGAGAGTTAAAGATCAGACATGAGCTTTCCGAACACGAATCTGCTGGAAACATGTTGTACAGTGAGCTTTATATTCACGGATTACACCACAGAAGAATCTTAAGACATTAGAAGCACGAAAAGCTGAATATGATACTGTTCTTTTAAAAGACAATCATAGTCTGTTTTGAAAAGTTAATAACATTTTCTAAAGGAACCATTTAAAATCAATCAAGCACTTTTGACCTTTGAAAAATACTCCACCTGTTCATCTTTACACTTCATTTTTTGGTCAAACTCTCAAAAATCTGCCATCACAGTCTAGATGTTTCCTGAAGACTAAATGTTAGTGATGGGCGGATCGATCCTGAAGTATCGATACTTCGATACTGACGTGGTATCGAAAAGGATCGATCCTCACATAAAAATATCGATCCAAATGTGTATTTTTTTACCAGTAATTTTTTTATTAATTTAGCACGCAATTCAGTGCGTAAAATAAGCTATAAGTGGAAAAATAAGCAAATGTTAGCGGATAATTGTGTAGGATAGAACTTTTTCTCCTAGTCATCTGGATACAAGCCGAAACCAATCAATCAAAGAGAGCATTCGATGCTGGTGCTTCGCTGAGCTCACAGGCACAGTGCGTTTGGGAAACGAAGCCTTGCTTAGATGACAGAGAAACAATCGGGAGTTATTTCGCAATAAACAAACCAAAAGTGTACATAACGGTTCAAAATGTTGACATCAGTAAGATTTTTTTAATGAAATTAATATTTTTATTCAACAAGGATCGATGCATTAAATTGATCAAAAGTGACAGTCAAGGGTTTTACACTGTTAAAAAAAATCTACTTCATATAAATGCTGTTCTTTCAACTTTGTTCATCAAATAATTCTGCATAAAATGTATCATGGTTTCCACAAAAATATGAAACTGTTTTCAACACTGATAATAATAGGAAATGTTTCCTGAGCAGCAAATCAGCATATTAAAATGAAATATCATCATGACTGGAGTAATGATGCCGAAAATTCAACTTTGATCACATGAATAAATTACAGTATACTATGGCATAGAAAACAGATGTTAAATTGTAATATTACAGTTTTTACTGTATTTTTGATCAAATAAATGCAGAAGAGAATTAAAAATCTTACAGACCCCAAACTTTTGAACAGTAGGCTAGTACTAGTAGGCTAGTAGTAGGCTAGTACTATAATAAGGGTAGTTTTGTAAAAGTCACTGGCTAATTACTGGCGAGTTGAGAGCACAAATCACAAAATATTTAGGCCTAGTAGTCATGAAAACATATTCAGATTTAGCATATTAATGATGCATTCACCTCATAAATCATGACACACTGCTCTAGCACAGGACAGTGCATACAAGTTCAAGTGTATGCTTTTAAAATGAAAAAGTATTGGTATCGGTATCGATATCGGCGATACTGGCCCTGTATTTACTTGGTATCGGATCGATACCGAAATTTGCAGTATCGCCCATCACTACTAAATGTGTATCATGAATGTAAAGCCACACGGTTCAGTTTATCAGGATCAGTGTCTCTCTCTGCTGGAGATCATCAGTATTACAGCAGATCAACAGAAGATCACATGATCATCTACACATCATAACACACTTCACAAGAGGTTCGGGTTCATTGATCTGAAGCGCTCCAGAGGATTGCTTGAACATTTGATATTTTACACTTTTTTCTTTTACTGGTGTTTGGTCGTTAGCCTACGTGTCAAATTAACATGTTTTTCTAAAGAAAGACAAACATAACTAGTGATGAAAGCCAAAATATTAAATATCATGGATGAATATTTAATGAATCCACTATTTTGTTTGAGTTTATTGAGTTATTATGTGCAGTAGTTGAATGATGTATTCTCAGACAGAGTGTGATCTTTGCGCCGAATGGTGAAAAACACACAGTTGTCAAAATATCAATCATGAGGACCCTTACGAAAAAAAAGCATACTTCAAGTTCATTTTATGAAGTATACTTGAGTAATGTTCAAGTATATTTTTAAGTATACTTTATGTAGTAAGTATACTAATGTCAATATGTACTAGTAGTAAACTTGTAAATGTACTATTTTAATACCGCTTGGGACTAAATTGGCCCACTTTAAGTATATAAAAGTATATATTTAACTGTACTATAAGTGTAACAGTAGTAAACTTTAAGTGCACAACTAGTTCATAATTATGTTTCTCATTTGTACTGCAAGTGAACTTATGAGTATACTAGTAGTTTACTATTTTAATACTTGTAGAAACTTTGAAGTATACTCTCAGTAAACTACTAGTTTAGTAGTTTTACACTACAAGTTTACTGAGAGTACACTAAAAGAGTAAAAATAATATATAAATGGTAAACTATAAGTATGATGTTAAGTTCACTTAAAGAAAACTTGTAGTATAAAACTACTAAACTAGTAGTTTTCTTTAAGGTAACTTAACATCATAGTTATAGTTTACCATTTATATATTATTTTTACTCTTTTAGTGTACTCTCAGTAAACTACTAGTTTAGTAGTTTTATTCTACAGGTTTTCTTTAAGTGAACTTAACATTATACTTATAGTTTACTATTTATATACAATTTTTGCAGTTGCAGTAGGCCTACAGACAGTATACTACTATGTTCAAATGTTATTTTTTATACTTGAAAAATAACTTTAACTCTACTTTAATTTTAAAAACATTTTATTAGCTTCATGCATCCTTTTTTTTTATCAACACTTGAATGTCAGTAAGTTTCATAAAGAAAGGCAACATTTTGTTAAAATGTTGAGAAAATAGTTGAGAAAATCACAATTTTTGTCAAAGACTACGCCTTGATCAGATCCAGAACGATGATCAAAACACAGGTGGAGTAGGTCGAGTCCAACACCCCCACAGCTTCACAGTCGTTTTCTCTTCATGGGTTAGGCCTACGCTTCATTTCATTTGGAAACATTATGCAGTTTTGATTTACAAGCTGTTTAATGTTTGATATCACATTATTTTACATTTGAGTGAGCAATCTTCTATCACATGCTTCAGAAGATGTGTCATAGCGCCCCCTACCGTATACCAGTGAAAACATGGATAGCTGGAAAATTAAGTCAATGGTGGGGAAAAGTTAATATGTACACTACCAGTGGACTAGCCTACGCAGAATTAGAAACATATGTTTTATATCAACATTTTAATCAATATTTTCAAACAAAGTATCATAAGACTGTATGAAAAACGATGTAAAAAAAAGTATATTTAATAGGCTACTCGATCAAAAGAGTTAACACAACTACAAGCCAAGTATACTTTGAATAATTAAAATTTAAAGTATATCTCGATCAAAAGATTGAGTACAAGTATAGGCCAAATATACTTGGACTTTTCTCTCAGTATAAGTCAAGTACACTTAAGTGTAATTAATTAAGTATATTTTTGAGAAGTATATAAAATGTAGACTGAAAGTATGCTTTCTTCTTTTTAGTTGAAAAGAAGTATACTAATAGAACACTTGAATAAACTTATTTTCCATGCTTATTTTATTTACTCTATAAGCTCTTCCACCCGACAGTTTGTTACTATATAAAGCTGAACATGTTAGTTTATAAGACGGTATGTAATATTATGTTTTTTTAAAAAAAAGTATTTAATAAGCTACTAAATCAAAATAGCAAACACAAGTACAAGCCAAGAATACTTAGAATACTTAATTATACTTTTAAGTATATCTCGATCAACAAGTAGAGGCCAAATATACTTAGACGTTTCTGTCAGTATAAATCAAGTATACTTAAGTGCAATTTGAAGTATATTTCTGAGAAGTACATAAAGTATATTTCCGAGAAGTATATAAAATGTAGACTGAAAGTATACTTTCTTATTTTTAGTTTAAAAGAAGTATACTAATAGAACACTTGAATAAACTTCTTTTTCGTAAGGGTACAGTTAAACAACTGCAACACAACTAGAGTTAAACACAACTAGAGTTAAACACAACTGCAACACAACTAGAGTTAAACACAACTAGAGTTAAACACAACTGCAACACAACTAAAGTTAAACACAACTAGAGTTAAACACAACTGCAACACAACTAGAGTTAAACACAACTGCAACACAACTAAAGTTAAACACAACTACAACACAACTAGAGTTAAACACAACTGCAACACAACTAGAGTTAAACACAACTGCAACACAACTAGAGTTAAACACAACTGCAACACAACTAGAGTTAAACACAACTACAACACAACTAGAGTTAAACAACTACAACACAACTAGAGTTAAACACAACTGCAACACAACTAGAGTTAAACACAACTACAACACAACTAGAGTTAAACACAACTACAACACAACTAGAGTTAAACAACTGCAACACAACTAGAGTTAAACACAACTACAACTAGAGTTAAACACAACTACAACACAACTAGAGTTAAACACAACTGCAACACAAATAGAGTTAAACACAACTACAACACAACTATAGTTAAACAACTACAACTAGAGTTAAACACAGCTACAACACAACTATAGTTAAACACAACTACAACTAGAGTTAAACACAACTGCAACACAACTAGAGTTAAACACAACTAGAGTTAAACACAACTGCAACACAACTAGAGTTAAACACAACTAGAGTTAAACACAACTGCAACACAATTAGAGTTAAACACAACTAGAGTTAAACACAACTGCAACACAACTAGAGTTAAACACAACTACAACTGGTGTGAAAAGGAACCAAAACACCTGAAAAAAACTACAAAGTATAATTTTTCGCCCTTGGTCCGGACCAAATGAACCGAACTACAGATGTGAAAGCCCTAAAACCCCTTTCTCCTGTGTTTGGCTGTTTATGGAGTTAGTGAAAATTTCTGTTGTTCATTTCTTTTCTCTAACAAGACAGAGTATTTTTACTTTGTAACAAAGTAGTCCAGAGTACTTTTGCAGTTTCGGCCTTTCCTCCTCCTGAAGAATATTTTACTTCCTTTTGAGTTGCTTCATTTATACTTTATAAATAAACCTTGTTGAACTGGGGTTTACTGTCAGTCGTTCGGGACAGAGGAACGGCACACTAACTCAACTCAAATCTCTTTACTTTCCCACTGTTACTCCTTCACCTCAGGCAAACATTACACTGGGCATATAACAACAGTATATAACTATACATAATAAAACTCTTTAATGGTTTTACATGGACTTTCAGCCGTTATTCTGTTCACACTCATCTGATATGAATCAGTTTATATTGTGAAATGTACTCACTTAAAAATGTTGGGTTAAAAATAACCCAACGAATAACCCAACTGTGGATTGGTATAGCACCTTCCCAACTGTGGGTTATTTTAACCCAATGCATTGGGTTAAACTCCAGTTGGGTTAAAATAACCCAACAGTTGAGTTAAATATTTATTTTTATTTATGACCTTATTTTAATAAATAAAATACAAATTGTTTTCAAATACAGATTGTTTATTTGTATAAACAATACATATGTTTCAACAAATATATTTTTCAATTACAAACTATATATTGGGGAGTCTAGCATTTAATGTAAATATACATAATTGTGTACATAAATTCAAAATGCACAAGTGTATACAACACACATAATAAATTCAAAACCTATGCAAATATGTACAAACAGTACACATTCAAAACCTACACAAAAATGCACATAGCATACATACAATTGTACAGCATACAGCACACAAAAATTCAAAATGAACACTAAATTTAGAACTACACATTAATAACCTATACATTTAATTCAATAACCTATACAAATATGGACAGAATACACAAATTAATAACAATAAATCCTAATCACAACTTTATTAAAAGGTCTTCACTGTACACTGAATGCATTGATGTGTTAGTGTAAACATACCTTGAGTAATAAAACTACAAATACATATGTTGACTACTGGACCTAATGATGATGATGATCAAAGTTCTTAATGAGGCAGGACCTCCTCCAGATATATTAAAATTTGCATGCTACAAAAACTCCCAAAATGGGTGCAGAGGTCTTGAAATAGTTTATGTCATAGATGTAAAACATTTTTGAAACACATCAAGTCATGTGGATCCGGGCTTGTCTCACTGTTTCTCACTTGTCTCCAACCTTAAAAGAATAAATAATGTTCAGTTGGGCATGCACTGACAACATCAACAGTGTTAAATTATGAAAAAGATACATTAAAGCAGTGCTGTATTGAATTAAATTATGGTCACTCTAATTAGTCATTACACCTGCTGTTAAATGGTTAGTTCACCCAAAAATGTAAAATCGGTCAATAATTACTCGCCCTCATGTCTTTCCAAACCTGTAAGACTTTCGTTCATCTTCGGAACACAAATAAAGATCTTTTTGATGAGTCTTACAGATTTCTGTCCCTCCATTGACAGCTACACAACTATCACTTTTAATCCCCAGAAAGGTAGCAAACACATCATAAAGGTAATACATGTTACTCCAGTGGTTCAACCTCAATTTTATGAAGTGACATGAGTATATTCTATCCCTTAACCATAATTTATCACTTTATTTACAACATATTAAACTCAAACGCATGTTCACGAGAGCACCTCGACATTAACATGTTGTGTTAATGCGCGAGCAGACGACAAGAGTGTGAAAGCAACAATTATGTATTTTTGCACAAAGCACTCGCGTCAGTTCATAAAATTGAGGTTAAACCACTGGAGTCACATGGATTACTTTAATGAAGTCTTTACTACCTTTCTGGGGCTTGAAAGTGGTAGTTGTGTATCAATGGAGGGACAGAAATCTCTCAGATTTCATCTAAAAGATCTTCTTTTGTGTTCTGAAGATGAGCGAAAGTCTTACAGGTTTGGAACGACATGAGGGTGAGTTAATCATGACAGAATTTTCTTTTTTTGGATGAACATGAGCTGAAGAGCAGTGTAATTTATCAAAATTGACTTGATAGTGTTGCTTTTACTTACAGGCCAAATGTCATTTAAGCTGCGCTTCATTTCAGCATATGTTGGACACACCATTTTTCCATTTGTGAGGTATGGCGATGATGGAAGGATGTCAGGCCATTTCTCCAGGATCATCTTTGAAAGACAAGAAAAAAACAGTTTTCAACTATACCACACATGTGTGAACCTAATTTCATATGCACTTAGACACAGCCAAAACAATTTTCCAAAATAAGACACCCCTTCCATATACAGTAGAGGGTATGCACTGACGTCACTTTCCCGCCGAAGAGCTGTTGCGTGACTGGATTTAATAGGGGAAACTGCGAAAACGTGAGTAAAACAAACGATTATCAGTTTAAACTAAAGGTTGGACTCGATATAGTGTTCCTTACAACTTTACAAAGATCCAGTGATCTGTGGATATTGACATGCAGCCAGGAATCCTGTTTCCTGATATTTATATGAGCCTGATTTAGACACCCAAAAAACAAAACAAAAAAAAAACTAATTTGCCTGTGAACGCTTTATATAACGACAATATAAGTCCGGGTGATCACTTCTATCAATGTTATATATATTATATCGTCCAGCCCTAAAACTTTTATAGTTTTTTGTCAATGTTTATTTAAAAACATCCAATTATGCGCTCCATTTGCTTCTCTGTACTGTAGTGATGGGTCGGTCATGAATGATTCGTTTATTTTGAACGAATCTTTAATATGACTCGGGACTACTGAGTCTGTACTGGAAACAGAAATTATTAGTTCATCTCTTGAGTCTTCGGGTTCGAGTCCGAGTCTTTTGTTCTTCCTGTCAGTCCCATAGAGGCTATGCTGTCAGTACCGGAAAGAGAAATGATTAGTTCATCTCTCGAGTCTTCGGGTCTGATTCTTCTCTCTGAGTCTTTCATTCTTTTGTCACATGACAGCGCTGGACACATAAATGAGTTACTAATTTTTTAACAGTAACATGCTACATTTTTGGTCTCAAATTATAGCTTTTTAATTTCTTTAAATTTATAATTTAAGAATTTCTGTTATGATGGATCTTTTCCATATGGATGAGGTACTAAAGAGTTGGTAATGCTTTAAACTTTATCTATGATGGGGCAAACCACTTTGATAAAGATATATATTATATATATATATATAGTCTAATAACAACAGTTCCGTGACATAAAACTAAACGACTCGAACCCGAGAGATAAACTAATCAATTCTGTATCCGGTACCGATTGCATAGCTCAGCTTATGTAGTCACGTGTTGAAAGAAATGACTCGAACCCGAAGTCGATAGACTCGAAACGTGAACTAATCAATTCTCTATCCGGTATTACAGACTGCAAAGCTCAGTTTATGAGGATGTCACGGGATGAACGAACGGCTTAGATTGGGTAAACTAACAGACTGCATAGCCTGAAGACCCAGATAAATAAATTAATCGTTTCTGTTTCTCATAATTTGGCCTCTTCCTTGCATTGCATTTTTTTTCTTATTCTAAATGTGATCAACATTTGATGTGTTTGGGGAATTTGGCTATTGACATGTAACATTTAAATACATTCTGCTGAAATTAACGAAATGACTTGAAAAAATATTTATTAATTTTTATGAATGAGATGCAAAGATCCAAGTTAGTAAAATGATCCGAACTTCCCACTACTACGTCACGTGCATACATATTAAACTCACCATTCCAAGAAAACTGTGAAGTCTGGGATATTCTCTAATGATTTCTTCAGCAGTTCTTGCAGTTTGTTGAGGTGGTGTGTGTCTCACGAACTCCTCGACTTGGCTGTGAGGACTTCTTGCTTTCTTTTGCCACTCAATCATTGTCAGTCATCAAACAGCTCAGACTATATTGAAATAAAAAAAATACTGTATTGAAATTACGGAAGACAGCTAAAAAAAAAAAAAAAAAAAAAAAAAACATAAGTAATTATCTGTACCTGGATCTGTAGTAGCCCCAGCACTGCACATTTGGTATCTCTAATCATTATTCAACTTACCAACTTGTTAGTAGAGGGACTCCAAGACCGGTGCCAGATAAGGAAGACATCCAAAATGTGTACTGTACACTGTCCAGGACCAGAGTTGAGAACCATTGTCATCCAGCAGCATATACTTTCATTTACTCCTTTCTGTGTTGGAATGAAGCAGAAAAAAATAAATATTTTCAGAAAAGTAAACTAACTTAGTCCTTAAAAACTTGTTACTACAGTAAATCAAGGTAATCTGTGTATTGGAAAACATCAACTTTCTTTAACTAATCATGAACTAATCGTTTATTTGTTGCACAATGTTTCCCATTTCAATGTTGTTGGGAATATCTGCACTTTTTTCATCTTTCTTTCATCTCGGGAGATTTCAGCGAATTCAAACGCTTCTCACCGCACCTCACAGCGCTGTTGTGGTGTCGTGTGACCGATGTCTGAGCTCGCGCCGCTGGGCCGAGCTGATAAATGGTCCGTGCACTACGGTTCATATGAGTAGAGCTCTTTCGTTCCGCATTTAGTGACAATTGTAGTCGCACCTGTACAAAAAAAGTACGTTACCAGTCTGGAGCACTGCTTCAGCTGTGACAGCTTAAAGTCCCTTTAAGACATTTGCTATCACGAATAAACAATTGCTATCCGTAAAACAGGCGTAATGCTAGTGATTTCAGACTAAGGCCTACTTAGTTTATTGTAGTAGGTAACTGGTAGTAAACGGTTTCGCTAGTATAATGTTATAATTAATTACTTTATTACTGCTAGCGACCTAACGGCGATAGCTAGGATTAATTTCCAATCGATCTCACTTCCCGGAGATCATTAAAACGGTCTAAAGGGAACTTCGTTTTTAAAAAATATAAAATTCATATTTAGAATAATTATATTCAACGTCTCAGTACACAATACTTAATGTTATATATACATAAAAACGATATATGACTTACCTTTCATAATCAGGATGCAGCAGCAGCTCCTGCGTTGACTGTCTGTCACTGGACCGTTAAAATTTGAACCGTCGCTGCAGAAACCGTAGGCTATTTAACCCAACAGTCGGGTTATTTCTAGAAATTACCCAACGATTTTAAAAATGACCCAATATTTTTGGAAAATAACCCAACATATTGACCCAATATGTGTAACCCAACGGTTGGGTTACACAAATAACCCAACGTTTTTTACTGTGTAATGATCTCTCTGATGAATGTGATGAATCTGATTATGCGACTGATCCTGTAATATAATCTGATCAGATGAGAGTCTCTTTCTGCTTCATATGAGACACATGATGATCCTCATTGAGCTTCAGATCAGATTCTCTGATTTCTCTTCATTGTCTCTGATCCTGAAACTAAAGGCCTTTGAGTTTCACCTCAAATCTACTTCTGACATCTAGTGGACAAAGATGAAAACTGCAGATCATATTCTGTGTGTTAGGAGGAATAGAAAACGTCTCCGGTTACGACTGTAACCTATGTTCCCTGAGAACAGGGAACGAGACACTACGTCAGAATGACGCTATGGGGAACGCCTCAGGCGTGACAGGTGTCTGAAATAAATATCAACTCACGTCAATCATGTTGACCGGCGACAGCCCGTGCATCATCAGCTTGAATGATGAGCGCGCGACCTGGATGTATAAAGGGGAGCCTTGCACACATGACAACATCCTATCGTCTGAAGGGACTGTTGCAGGCAGGCCCCGAGGCATGGCAGGAAGACGTAGTGTCTCGTTCCCTGTTCTCAGGGAACATAGGTTACAGTCGTAACCTGAGACGTTCCCTTTCGAAAGGGAACTCTACACTACGTCAGAATGACGCTATGGGGAACGATATACCAACGCCACCATGCTGAGGGGAGTGCATGCCCAAAGGCAGTGACAACTGTCCGAACCAGTAATTCAGAAACACTGGAACCACTCACCCTTAGGTCACATCGGGCTGTCAGTGACAGCACTCCCTACCGGTCATAGCCCAAGCTAATGAACCAAGAAACCGCCAGAACATAGTTAATTGGGGGTATATCTGGGCCAGCTCAAAGGCTTAGGACCACAACTTCCAATAGAAGGGGTCCCTTCTAGGGAGTGTGGCTAGGGGACCCAAGGGACTCCCAGCCAGTCACTATTCAGGGGAGCATGCCTCCTGAAATGCCACCAGGCTGGCCTGGTGATCTATACTAAGACTCACAGTCTGGCCATTGCCTGTCTGTCCAAGACAGAGCCTCTGGAAGTTGCCTTGGATAAGGCATCCAGAAACTGAAGGCCTGTAAAGCTGGCAGAAACCATTCAGTTCCGGATCACAGAGACGGGACCTCCCAGAGAGTGTGACTTAACCTCAAGAAACGACGGAAGTCGTCCACTCAATCCACGGGTCTACCCAGTGCTCGATCCGAACACTGGGGAAGTAAGAGAGGGTTCAAACCCAGGAAGGTCTACTGAGACCTAAGACCTGATGACCCCCTCATGTGGGGAGCTCCAGTACATGAGGGCTCATATCAGGAAGGCCGGAGAGGCCTGTAACCTGACAGCCACACAATGTGGGGCTACCTTCAGAAAGGCCTAATGAGGCCTGTAACCACAGAATGTGGGAGATAGCCTGAAAGGGAAGCGCCTGTCGTAAAACATTGCGACAGAAGACGCATCTAGAGTGGGACCCAAGGTGAAGAACCGGAGTCTGAGCCAAGTAAAAAAGGGAATGAAGCATACAGCGCATAACCCTTACCATAAATATGGATTTTAGAAGGTACACGAAACGAAAGTGCGTGTACTTAGCCAGTCCAAATCCAGGAAGGCCTGGTAAGGCCTCTAACCTGGTGACCACAGTATGTGGGAGCTCATACTCAGGAAGGCCTGTGAGGCCTGAGACCTGGCGACCACAGTAAGTGGGAGCTCGTATTCAGGAAGGCCGGAGAGGCCTGTAACCTGACAGCCACACAATGTGGGGCTACCTTCAGAAAGGCCTAATGAGGCCTGTAACCACAGAATGTGGGAGATAGCCTGAAAGGGAAGCGCCTGTCGTAAAACATTGCGACAGAAGACGCATCTAGAGTGGGACCCAAGGTGAAGAACCGGAGTCTGAGCCACGTAAAAAAGGGAATGAAGCGGACAGTGCATAACCCTTACCATAAATATGGATTTTAGAAAGTACACGAAACGAAAGTGCGTGTACTTAGTCATTCTGAATCCAGGAAGGCCTGGTGAGGCCTCTAACCTGGCGACCACAGCATGTGGGAGCTCATACTCAGGAAGGCCAGTGAGGCCTGTAACCTGATGCCACACAATGTGGGGCTACCTTCAGAAAGGCCTAACGAGGCCTGTAACCACAGAATGTGGGAGATAGCTCGAGAGGGAGGCGTCTGTCGTAAAACATTGCGACAACAAGACGCATCTAGAGTGGGACTCGAGGTGAAGAACCGGAGTCTGAACCACGTAAAAAAGGGAATGAAGCAAACAGCGCATAACCCTTACCATAAATATGGATTTTAGAAAGTACACAAAACGAAAGTGCATGTACTTAGCCATTCTGAATCCAGGAAGGCCTGGTGAGGCCTCTAACCTGGCGACCACAGCGTGTGGGAGATCATACTCAGGAAGGCCTGTGAGGCCTGTGAGGCCTGAGACCTGGCGACCACAGTAAGTGGGAGCTCGTATTCAGGAAGGCCGGAGAGGCCTGTAACCTGACAGCCACACAATGTGGGGCTACCTTCAGAAAGGCCTAATGAGGCCTGTAACCACAGAATGTGGGAGATAGCCTGAAAGGGAAGCGCCTGTCGTAAAACATTGCGACAGAAGACGCATCTAGAGTGGGACCCAAGGTGAAGAACCGAAGTCTGAACCACACATAAAAAAGGGAACGAAGCGTACAGCGCATAACCCTTACCATAAATATGGATTTTAGAAAGTGCATGAAACGAAAGTGCATGTACTTATCCATTCTGAATCCAGGAAGGCCTGGTGAGGCCTCCAACCTGGCGACCACAGCATGTGGGAGCTCATACTCAGGAAGGCCTAGTAAGGCCTATAACCTGACGACCACAGTAAGTGGGAGCTCATCCTCAGGAAGGCCGCTGAGGCCTGTGACCTGACGACCACAGAATGTGGGAGCTTGTATCCAGGAAGGCCGGTGAGGCCTGTAAACTGGGAACCACAGCATGTGGGAACCAATGATCAGGAGGCCAGACGAGGCCTGTAACCTGATAGTCACAATGCGTGGGAGCTCACATTCAGGAAGGCCTGATGAGGCCTGCATCCTGACATGTGGACGCTCACAACCAGTGAGGCCTATACCCTAGCGACCACAGTGCGTGGGAGTTCACATCCAGGAAGGCCTGGTGAGGCCTGTAACCTGACATGTGAAAACTCATAACCAGGAAGGCCTAGGAGGCCTGAAGCCTGGTGACCACTGAATGTGGGAGCTTAACACTCAGGAAGGCAGAGAGGCGTGAAACCTGGCGACCACAGCATGTGGGAGCTCATACTCAGGAAGGCCTATGAGGCCTGAAACCTGGTGACCACAGTATGTGGGAACTCACATTCAGGAAAGCCGGATGAGGCCTATAACCTGACATGAGGAAGCTCATAACTAGGAAGACCTGCGACCACGGTGTGTGGGAGCTCATACTCAGGAAGGCCGGGTGAGGCCTGTAACCTGGCGGCCACAGTATGTGGGAGCTCATATTCAGGAAGGCCTAGTAAGGCCTGTAACCTGGCGACCACAGTATGTGGGAGCTCATAACCAGGAAGGCCGGATGAGGCCTGTAACCTGATGACCACAGTATGTGGGAGCTCACATTCAGGAAGGCCGGTGAGGCCTATAACCTGGCGACTACAGTATGTGGGAGCTCATATTCAACCACAGTATGTGGGAGCTCATACTCAGGAAGGCCTAGTGAGGCCTATGACCTGATAACCACAGTATGTGGGAGCTCATCCAACCACAGTATGTGGGAGCTCATAACCAGGAAGGCCGGATGAGGCCTGTAACCTGATGACCACAGTATGTGGGAGCTCACATTCAGGAAGGCCGGTGAGGCCTGTAACCTGACATGTGGAGGCTCATAACCAGGAAGGCCTCGTGAGGCCTATGACCTGATAACCACAGTATGTGGGAGCCCATATTCAAGAAGGCCTGGTGAGGCCTATAACTTGATAACCACAGAATGTGGGAGCTCATATTCAACCACAGTATGTGGGAGCTCATTTTCAGGAAGGCCTAGTGAGGCCTATGACCTGATAACCACATTACTCCTTGACAGTCAATTCCTGGGAGCTCACCTCAGGGAGGCCCAAGCGCTGTCCGGTTGCAAAATGGGGACTGTATGGTCAAGGAGGCCTGTTAAGACCTACTACCTGACCATCGAAAAAGTAAATCTAAAGATTTTCTTACCCAAAACATTTTGCCCCAGACTCTAAAACAGGAGACGTGGTCTGAAAAGAAACAGAAATATGTTAATTTCACATTTCACAAAAAGACCAGAATTACACCTGCTCTTTTTGTTTGCTGCTCATCATTTTAATTCCTCAATTAAAATGCAGCCAAAAACACTGGATAACGCGATCTGGATGATAGGCTGAATTACTAAATATCTAACTTCTTAAAAGTCAGATAATATTCCAACATTTTAATTCATAGAATTAAATGCAGCCATAATCACCAGACAATACTGTTTAATATTTATTATACGTTCTCGTAATCTACACACTGCCTCGGCAAGCGCGAGAACGAGTCGTTAAAATATATTTGGCTTTCATCCCTCGAGAAGAAAGTCAACAGGTGCGAGGTTGAAACATCCGACAGCGCACGGATTTTTTCTTTCTCACGCGCGCCGAGATATTTCTTAATGAACACTGTCAGCACCCTCAGGAACTGCTGTGAACGCCTCGTACCCAAACAGTATTGTTTCACAAATCGCGTGCACCACGGGGCTCAGATGCTGAACCCTCCTCCCTCGAGAAAAGGGTCCGACGAGAGCGGAGCATCTTTAAATGAAAAACGCTCACAGTTTGCACAAGAGGCTCTCTCGAGAGCCTCCCGCGCGCTTCAGCGATATTCTCAAAACAGACAAACAGTCCCTGAAGACGAAAAGATGTTGTCTTGTGTGCAAGGCTCCCCTTTATACATCCAGGTCGCGCGCTCATCATTCAAGCTGATGATGCACGGGCTGTCGCCGGTCAACATGATTGACGTGAGTTGATATTTATTTCAGACACCTGTCACGCCTGAGGCGTTCCCCATAGCGTCATTCTGACGTAGTGTAGAGTTCCCTTTCGAAAGGGAACACACACTCATACAGATTTATTTACAATGCCTTCATTTCTATTTTAAACAAGTGACATTCTCTCAGTTTAATTCACTGAATGTCCTTCATTATCAACTCACAAATAATAATGTGATTTTACATGTTGTGTGAATGACTGAACTTCTAGCAACTTCTGCTTTAATGTATACTATGATGTGTTTGTGAACAGTAGATATTGAGTATTGAGTAAGTGTTGATCTGTTGTTGTTCTGAACAGCTTCAGTTCGTCTGTTAAAGTCACTAATGTTCTGCTGATGGAAATCAGTGTTAATAAATCAGAGATGATTAAATGAGCAGCTGATGGAGTTTATCAGATCTGAGTTTTACATTTAACATTCAGACTCTTGAAACTCTTCAGGAAACAATACGGCTGCGTCTCACATCAGATATTCAGAGGAGATATTGATCTGAAGAAGTACTAAGGTATGTTCTGTGTGAATGAATGTGTGGATTTATTTTCATCTTCTAGAGAAATGACATCTTTCAGTCGCTTTTAAATGAGGAAAACACATTATACTGAGACTCATGATTGTAATGCATGTATGAGTGATCTGAGTTTGTCATATTGTTGAATCAGGAGCTGATGGAGATTTGCCTGATATGAAACATCATCATCAGCTTCTGCTAACAGAAGAATCCAGAAACACAGTCTCTGGGAAGAACATCAATTATTCCCTGTTTCTAACTCTATCAGAAAGAGAAACAGAGAGATCTTCTGTGTGAAACGACAGATGAAGCACATGATGGAGAAAGCGGAGAATAAAAGTGATTCTGTCATAAACTCATCATCATAATCACAGGCTGCTTTATGATATTAAAGCTGGAAGCGTCACAGAATTCACTGGAACTAAAGAGATCTTGATTCTGATCAAACCATTCAAACCTTCAGAATAATATCAAAACAGCAGAAGTCATATTTTATAGTGACGCACATTTGACATCTTTGTGTTTGACTTCAATAATGATTCCCTTCAAATTACAACTTGTTGATTTTCATATTCCCTGATGAACTGAAATCTGTAAGTGTTTTCATTTGTTGCTGTAAAACACATTTTCATCTGTAGCTTCTTTAACTCTGCTGTGATTCTGATGATCTCCTGTAGAGGGAGACACGAGACTGCAGGACAGGGGCAAAGGGCAATCTGGAGCCGCTTTATTTTAGAGTTTTATTTTTATTTTCACTTTATTTAGTGCTTATGCATACTGTCTCAAAGAAACGTCCATAAATATACAGATAATACAATCATGCAGTTACGGTGGTTCACATCACATGTTCATTTAGGCAGAAATAATGAACACATTAAAGATGATTACAGTATATTATCTTACAGTATTGTACAGATTACAGTATATAGATGATAATGCGTTGACTCAGAGTTATGATCATCTAAAGTCTTCATAACTCAAACTGGTGTGATCTCTAGTTACTGAGACTGAACACACACACACACACACACACACACACACACTCACACACACACACACACACACACACACACACACACTTCTGTCAGAGATCTAGTGTTCTTGAGTTATTCAGCCTGAAGGTGGCGCTATAGAGCTGGAGAGACTCAGACACGCTCTGCAACTTTTAATGGCCCTAGAGAAGTGAACAACAGGTGGGTGTGTGTGTGTGTGTGTGTGTGTGTGTGTGTGTGTGTGTGTGTGTGTGTGTGTGTGTGTGTGTGTGTGAACTGAAGACACATGTAGTTTGTTTGTTCTGTAACGTGTTGTGTCCGGAGGAAATATGGAAAGCTCAGTGAGTTATTAGAGGTCAGACAGACTCTCAGAGGCGATTGGCTTTTCACAACACACACTTTATTCTCCAGAGGAACTCCTGGAACTGTCACACACTCTACCTTAACAAAATAACTTAAAAATGAGCATCAAACAGAAAACAGAAATAACCCACATACACAACCACATCCCACTCGAGGCGCGCAGACTGTTGAACAGAGAGCGCACACCTTTATATATATATACAGACTAGTACATGAAAAATAACGGGTGTCTGAGAGTAACACTGTTTCCTCACAGTCAGAAAGTCCCAGTTTGAGTCCTGAAGTGTTTCTGTGGCTTCAGTTGATCAATACTATAGATTACTGATGGAGAACAATGAGAGTTCAGACTGAGAAAGAAGATCTTGATGAGTGTGTTTGTGTTCAGAAGAGTGTGTAGAAGATTCCAGAAGACACGAGTGAACAGATGATGATGATGATGATGATGATGATGATGAATGTGACACTTTATGACAGGAGAGAAAACAACAGTAAATCTGACAGTAAAACTAAAATGTGATGAAGGATTAAAGTTCTATAATGATCAAACACTCACAGTGTGGCTTTAGTCTCTCCATACTGCTCGATCTAACAAGTCTCTGTCCTCTTTCCTCTGGTGATTCTCTGGTTTGTGTCTCATTTCTGTCCTCCATTTTCCCTCTGTCTTCTTGTTTTCTGCTGATCTGTGATTTCTGCTGATTTTCTTTCTCCTCTTCATTTGAATCTGTTCAATCACACAGACAGAGTTTCATTAAAGCGATATAACATCATATCACGAGACATCAGATCAACTCCTGATCAACATCTGCATGAGCTCAGTGTTATTACAGCATCTCAGATTAACTCTACAATATTCACAATAATCAATGATGATGACAAATGACAAATATAGAAATGTGAGTTTATGTGTGAGTCCTGATCATAAACATCTTTCTCTTCTCACCTCATGTTTGATCATATTTGATTCATCAGAACGACACTTTACAGCTCCGACTGGATCAACAGAGACTGTAAATGAAGAAAACAACCCGTTATCATCATAATTATAATACAGAGACTGAACTGATGATATAGATTCAGATCATCTAACAGAGAACATGCACTTAAAATATAGAATTTAAAACATTTGTGATAAAATAGCAAATAATCCAGTCATCAATATAAAAATAAAGCTCCTCAGTGTAAGCTCGTCTAAATCGGCCCAATGGAGGTTCCCGATAGAACGGGTGAAGGTCTCGCTCATTACTGTCTTTTCACGTGGCAAAGTAATTTCATTCCATTTAAGCTTTAATCTGACTCCATTTTATCACAACCTCGAATTTGGGTTAGATTGGCCAATTGGTTATTGGTCAATTATATAATAGTTTAGCAATACATTTGATTATTCTATTTAACTCTCTACTTTATATTTTACCCGTTTATTAGGAATCTTTGTCGCTCAGAGAGTCTCGTACTGGCCGTTTACGCGGATCTCACGGTCACAAACTCGCCAGTGTCTGATAGATAACCAGAGGTTATGGCTAAAGCGATTCTGCAATGCCGCCACACACACTTGCTATTGTTAAAAAGTACCCATGTTGCCCTACAGTCGCCCATATAACAACTTAGTTAAAGCCCGAACAATAACCAGAGGTTATGACTAGTACTTCAGCATAATGCTGTTTTAACGCTCACTATTACCTTAATAGTATTTTTATTTAGCTCCCTATTTGCGACTGATAACAACTTGACAATCTAGAATTCCACCAGATGTGCCTCACGCTCCATCTACTCTGGGATCTCCTCTGGGATCTAGTATGTACTAGAGTACATATTCAGAGTAATTCAGAGTAATTCAGAATAAAATTAAATGTAACAATTTATTATGTCAGGTAAATTTATCATGTCAATTTCATAATCAGTTCAAAGATAATCAATATAATAACATTGAATGCTCAGAGATAAAGAGTGAAAGATGTAGGCTAAACCCGACATTTAGAAAATGTCCTTCAACATTATGTGCTGATCTGAGGTCCAGAATCGCCTCAAGCCTCTTTAGCATCTCCTTAAATACTCAGACCAAGATAGAAAGATCGAGTATATATTTCAATTTATTGATCATGACTATTAACTACATCACTTTTTACTTTGTTTAGCTGACTTTTGGTGTGATGTCTCTTTGAAGGCAATGAAGTATAAAGTTGCATAAATAAATTGTCAAAAAGGTCGATTCTGTGACAAGTCGCAAACCTCAAACCACAGCCCGACTTACAAAGGAAAAGTTGCTGCTGCAAAAAAAAAACAAAAAAAAAAAACAAGCCATAATGCCACAACAGAAGAGCATTTGCATTCCACAAAAGCATAATATGTTCAAGCAGATGAACTGTGAGGCTGATCCTGTATCTATTTTGGAGCTTTTTTTGTTAAAGATAGGTGATTGTGACTGGCTGGGCAGAAAGACAGGGCACCGGCATTCATCTGTCACTTTGCTGTGGATCACAGTGCGGCTGGCCTCTGTGGTTGAGCTGCACGATAGGGCAGTTACCCAGAGACTGACAGTCAGCAAAGTCTCCGAGCCATGAAACCAAGAGAAATATGTTATGCCGCAGAACCTGGGCTATTTAATGGTGTCTGACCACTCAACCCCCACCTCCTATCAAAGTTATTCTGGCTTTTTTTGGCCTGGTATCCCCCTCCTTGCCCTCTCTTTTACCTTATGCATCTGTCTATCTCCGATCTCTCTCTTTTTTTCTCTCCTGAACACAGGTGAAATTAACAGTCATGTCTTAGTCCTTCAGTGGCAGCACCATATGCAGTGGCTCTTCTCATAGCTTGACACTCATTTCAGAAGAAACAAGTGACAAAATACGCAGATGTTAAAACCACACTGGAAACTGTTGCCAGCTCACATAATCAGCCAGAGAAATGATTCTCATTTGGACGTATCAGTGGTGTTTGTCCTTTTTGAGTAAATGCACAAGAGTCTCTCTCCATTTAGTGGAGGAAGTATAATCAATCAGTCACTTTAAACATTTTTGCAATGCCACTTCTGAAATATTTATGTCACATCCAAATTTCCCACACAAATGAAGATCCTCAAAGGTCCTATTGGCACAATACCTAGCATTATACAAATTAAATCACATAGTTACTGGACTTTACTTACCCAGCAGCCCCCTGAGGAGCCGGCATTCAAACTGGATCATGGTTCTGCTTATTCTCTGCTTGCACTGTAATATGAGTCTGGATTCCAGAAAATTCTTATGCACGCTTGGTCTATTAAAAAAAGAAAGACAGAATACAGTCAGAACAAATATCAAACTAGATTGAATGCCATTACATGACTTTATGTTTGACAAAAATAACCAGGGATCAAGCATCTGAATTCATTTACTCTCCTTCTGGATGATAAAATACTGAAATATCAAAAAAAGACTGATTCGGCACATCTGATTTTAATGGCCAAAAAAGTTGTAAAAAATCTAGTGAAGCTGGAAAGGGTTTCACTGCTCATCTGAAGGACTGCTCTATCATAATGTTCCACTGTTTTTCTCCTACACAGCCTGTGCAGTTGTGTATAGCAAATCCAGATGTCTCTTTTTGCTTTTTTTCGAAAGGAAAAATTAAAATGGGAATTTAAGAACATCTTGACATGACAGCAAGTTTTTGACTAATATCCATGTGATGAACATGTGGAGCAAAATGTAGTTTTTTAATCAACATTTTTTTTAGCTTTATCAGAAATGTCTTTACTTATAATAATATCAAAATAAATTTGTAATACTTATAATATTATTTTTTAAGTTTAAGTTTATAAATATTATTTATAAACTTATAATATTATCAAAATAAATTACAAAATGATAATTACTTGTAATACAAATATGAATCTGTAAAGCAGAAACAGTAAACAACACCAGCCAGAACAAATCACATATTTTATCTGACATAATGTTTTAATTACTATTTTAAACATAACTTTCTATTTCACATTCCGGAAGATCTACTTGATTCTCCTACTAAAGTAGATTTTGACAAAACCTTTTGAGAAAAAGTACTGATATTTCATAGTGTTTTTTTTTTTTTTTTTTTTTAATAATGTTATTTAATCCAGCTATTCTATTACCATAATTACCATTTGAACATGCACATCATTTGCCAAATATAGGACCAATAATCTTGCCTTTAGAATAAACTTCTGGAAATACTTGAGATGCCATTTTTACCTTTTTTTATTTTTAAATAAATGTTTAACATCACATTAATTTTTAATTGCAAGATGCGGGTCATGCTGTTTTCTTCTTTATTTTGTTTGCAATGTTAGTCTCCTCATTGCTCCAATACAATAGCATAAAGTTTTCCTGTGCCTAATATCGCCCAGGATTACCTTAGTTTGGACATGCACAGAAATAAATGAATGTTTAGTTCTAATAGAATTCTGAAATTTGTGACTCAAAATCCTGATTAATACATTCATGTGCGCATCTAAATCAGAAGCGATCTGAACGCGTTGGGTCTTGGCTTAAACGCCTTGTTGCGCTTCATTCCCATATAAAACGCATTTACACGCAACACAATTGAACAGCACAAGGAATACAAATAAGGCACAAACCTTTCAATTCGATGACCTAGGCTGCCTCGCGAGGAAGCCACCTGCAGTGTACTTTCAATAAACAGCAATTGTTTGCTTAACCCTGAGATATGACCGCTGACACTTCCAGGCGTGCAGAATAGCCTACTGGACGAAGTAGTAAATTCGCTCCTTTTTAAATACAACGTCCACCCAAATGCCTCGGAAACTCCCTTTTCTTTATGTCACGTCTTTATGTTAAGTCGCTATGCACACCCGCCTACAGACTTCACTTCTCCGCGCGAAAGCAGCACGAGAAGAACACGCTGAGTAAAGAGCGACAGTCGATGAGGCTAGTTTCACTTTTGGATCTACATAAACTATTAACTCATCAGTGGATGTGAGCAAAAATGTCACCTTCGTGAGCAAAACAAAAGAGACCTTACTGCTTTGTTCAAACATTCAAACTATGTGGAAGTATGACCCACGCCCCACCCCCCACCAATTAAAATGTAATTGTTTTCCCCCAGGCCTAAGTGTTTCAGTAACCACAAAAGTTTTACAAGTTAGTCAGAGCACGCTAAATTTGTACGCTCGCTATCAGATATCGTCTCGACTCGAGGAGGCAACCATAGAAGCACTGCTCAATCGTCTGTCATTATTAATCAAGTTATTATATATTTAACATGACAAAATGGGATCTCATCTTATTTTGTTTACAAAAAATAATTTCATATTGTTAATGTTAACTGGACAAGACAATACTGTGCTCAAAAAATTACTGGCAATAAACAACAAAAACTTAAAGTTGACCCACCTGAAAATACATACATCACTCAACCTCTGCAGTTTGTTAAATATAAAGGAGTAAAAATGACCACAAAATTGACACCGGACAGAAATTGGTCCACTAGAATATTTCAAAAACAAATCTGCCAACAATAACACCTTTATGAGTCAAGAAACAAGCAATCAAGCATCAGTTCAAGAGTGTCTTCTTTGCCCAATCTCCCTGTAAATCTCATTCACCTATGCACATTACTTATTTATTCCCTACATTTACTGTGGTTCTGTGCTGACAGGCTTGATCTATGCCGAGCATACTCTCCATCTGCTGTTAGTCGACCTCGCCAGCAGGAGGTGCAAAAGCGCGTGTTGTTGACGAAGACCAGCAACAGTTAGAAGTCATTCATTCATAAAATGAAAATGATTATCTGTGTCAGTATATATATATGCGGAAAAGATGATAAACACACAAAAGCTGTGTTTATGTTTCATTCAATAACTTCATTGTTACTTTCCCTGTGTAGCCTACATGTTATCAGCTTTCTCTATGAACAGGATTATAATCGGTTTCCCTCAATACCCAGGGCCGGATCTACCATACGGGCAATCTGGGCACGTGCCCAGGGGCCCTTGCGTAGAGAGGGGCCCTCCGTGATCAGAGGTTTTTTTTTTGTTTGTTTTTTGTGCGCCACGTACGCTGCTACATAAAAATAGTATACACAATGCTTGGCTTAGATCTTGATAATTATCCAATCAGAATAAAAAAAAAGTGTATATTACATTATATGATCTCTTATTCATGCAAATGCTTTTAAACAATTCATGTACGATAAGACAAAAAGTGTGACTGTGACACACACACACACACACACAGAAAGATGCGCGCGCACACCAGTATCGTAATCAAGCTCAGTAATCATGAGCTTAAGTGCCCAGTGGCCCCTGGGAGTACTAATCCAGCCTTGTCAATACCTCATACTCAAGGATTCCCCTTCCGTTGGGACAAAACGCTTAATGTAGCTTAATGGACTAATACAGTGATATAAAAGACCAAACTCGCACCTTATTTAGGCTGTAGGCTACTCTATAGGCTACAGGCAAGCAGATGGACTCAGAATATGAACTTAACACGCAAAGTTTCATGCTGAGCGTTTCGTGATATACTGACATATAAAATAAACACTTGATCAATTAATACTAACACTTTCTCTTCTATTCTATTCTATTCTATTCTATTCTACTCTCTCTCTCTCTCTCTCTACATATATATATATATATATATATATATATATATATATATATATATATATATATATATATATATATATATATACAGTATGCCTACGTGTATTGCATTAGCTTAAACTGGGAAGAGTCATAGCACTTGCATATTGTTGCTTGTCTTCGTCAACAACAGGCACTTTTGCACCCCCTGCTGGCGAGGTCGACTAACAGCAGATGGAGAGTATGCTCGGTAATCTACTGCTTTTCCTGCAGTTCCTGGATGTCAATGTTGAATTTACTGTCGAATTTGAACCACTGAATTTGTGGAAACGAATTTGCAAAGCGAAATAAAATGGACCGAAAATTGCCTGTTGAATATTATAGGTTGTATTTTTAAACAGTTTGAATATTTTGGAAGTTATATATGAAAGGTGAATATGGATTATTGCATTTTTAATAATGAAAATGTGTTTGAAATGTTTTTAATTTAAATATTCACAGCTTAAATATTCAACCATGTTGAATTTCAGCCCATAAAAATGCAAGCCCTAAAAATACAATGCATTAAAATGCAAGCATGGTTAATGCAATGCCTCTTTTTTTTCCAAGTAGTGCAATTCAACAGGCTTTTTTATTTCAAAAACATTTGACATTATTTTACTTCCATACACAGAATTCACTGGAACTAAAGAGATCTTGATTCTGATCAAACCATTCAAACCTTCAGAATAATATCAAAACAGCAGAAGTCATATTTTATAGTGACGCACATTTGACATCTTTGTGTTTGACTTCAATAATGATTCCCTTCAAATTACAACTTGTTGATTTTCATATTCCCTGATGAACTGAAATCTGTAAGTGTTTTCATTTGTTGCTGTAAAACACATTTTCATCTGTAGCTTCTTTAAAGGGGACATATCATGCTAAATCCACTTTTTTAGCCCTTAAATGCATTTTGTTGTATATTTGGAGTGTTTAGAAGTACAGAAAAGTTCAAATTATTCTCTTCAGGTGCTTCGTTGATATCTTTATATTCTGTTTTGGCCTTATTTTTCAACCTGTTCAGATTTTTCTGTTATCTATGACGTTTTGTGAACTAATACGTCACAGTATTTGCAGCGGAACTGCCAAATAAGGACATTGACTTCCAGCCCAACACTTCGAGCAATCCGCCATTTTTATTTCTCGCTGCAATTTTGTAGTCCAAGCTAAAAGATGCAGAAGTTACGAGAGGGTAAGTTAAAATGTTCGGTTGTTGGATGTAGTAACCCACACGCTTCATTACACCGTCTAATGTAGATGAACTGCCGCGCTTGTGACAGGGCGCATGTTTGACTGAAAGAACGAGCAGAGAGAGAGAGACCCGGTCGCGCGCACACTCTCTCTCTCTCTTCAGAGCCAGGCGAAAGTGTAAACAAGACATCACCGTCTCCAAACTAGACGCTGTCTTGCTCTCTCTCCCTCGCACATATTAATCAAAATAAATCGACACGGTGGTAAAAGGTCGGAAGACCAAAGTTTCATGTGTAAATACAGTACACACCATTGCGATACATCCATATGAAGACGTTGTTCTGCAGGTTCGTCGTCTTCATTTTCATCTCGCTCCGACTTTGGCTCGAACATGTAAGGCTGGCTGGACAAGTCTTCCGTTGTTGACATTTTGTTAATAACGTGTGAATAAAAAGTTTCTGTGCCGCTATAATCGTATCTCTGCTATCAAACTACAAAAATGGCCGAACGGGGTGGAGTTGAACCTCTGCATCCTGGAGAGGGGGCGGGGTATGAAGTGTCTCAGTTGTATTTAAAGAGACCGCACCAAAACGGGTTGATTGAGACGCACCTCAGAAAAGGGGTAGAGAAGGGGCCTGTGGAGCTATAATAATGAGGAATTCAGACCCAAGCATTGCAGTTCTGCTTTATATAGACTACAAATGTATGATTTATATATAAAAAGGAACGATTTAAAAGCATGATATGTCTCCTTTAACTCTGCTGTGATTCTGATGATCTCCTGTAGAGGGAGACACGAGACTGCAGGACAGGGGCAAAGGGCAATCTGGATCCAGTTTATTTTTTTTATCGGGTAAAGTTTTCTTTTTCTTTTCACTTTCACTTTTACTTGTATAGGGTTTTTCACAATACATATTGTTTCAAAGCAGTTTCATGGAAAATGAATTTCTACATTACAATTAAGATTGATCCGTTATCAGACGTGACTCAAAGTAATGTCCATATGTCAGAAATGTACAGATAATACAGTCATGCAGTTACAGTAGTTCACATCATGTATTCATTTAGGCAGAAATAATGAACACATTAAAGATGATTACAGTATATTATCTTACAGTGTTATACAGAGTTATGATCATCTCGTCTTCATAACTCAAACTGTGTGATCTCTAGTTACTGAGACTGAAAACACACACGCACACACACACACACACACACACACACACACACACACACACACACACACACACACACACTTCTGTCAGAGATCTAGTGTTCTTGAGTTATTCAGCCTGAAGGTGGCGCTATAGTGATGATTGACAGACTCTAATACACATGACAAGAACTGCTTTAAAGGGGTCATATAATGCCATTTTTGTACAATCTAATATGATTCTTTAGGGTATAAATTAAAAGTTTGTAATATACTTTAATTAAAAATTCTCATTAGTATTGTAAGAAAACACTCATTTTACCTGGTCAAAAACAGCTCTGTTTTCAGCATGCCGTTTAAGTGCATGTGTCTTTAATTGATAATGAGCTTTGCTCACCCCGCCCCTCTGTTCTGTGCGGACACCGTTTGTTATAACCATAACACAATAACCATAACGCGTTGTTCATTATAAACCTGGGATTATGAATTATATTGAGAATGTCGTACATAGAAAACATGCCGTAATGTACCCGAGTGTAAACCTTAGACGCATTCATCGTGAAGCGTGCAGCAAGCAATTTGCAAAGATTAATATAAATAGTAATATAAAGGTTAATAAAACGTTACACTCACTTCTTCTTCTGGAGGTTCAGCAGGAACACGTTGGTACCGATCCTTTTTTCAGGAGCAGCTTCTTAGCAAAACCATACTGACCTTCGTTTGAAATGATTCGGCAAACATGAAAGCATGGACTTTAATGTGGGGAATCCCCGCGTCAATGCTTTGGGAATATTCCCTTCAAAAACAAAACTCAACCACTGCGTCTTCAGTGGTTCGGATTTAGGAACATCAAAATGACTGCTGTTTTCCTTATTACACCCAAGAACAGAACTCCACAATCGATTAGACGCCATTCTGCTCATAGACAGTGCTCCAGCGTATCAACAATGCACTATGATGACAGACAGCTCGCTCACGAGCGAGGGCGGGTCTGATTTGAAACGCTGCTGTCAATCATACAATCGTGGGAGGGGCGTTGATTTTGTGACGTCACAAAATCGAACGGCTTGATTTGAGACAGGGGAAAACATGTAAGATTTACAAAAAAACACTGGATGGATTTTTATCATTTTATGATGGTTGTGTACAGGCACTGCCAACACACATTTCAGTACAATCAACTTGTAAAAGTGCATGTACCATTATATGACCCCTTCAATGTAATATTTACTTCCTCCGAATGTTATGTTGCTTTAGAATGTCATAAGCTGTTTAAGAATTCGGGTAAGGAAAAGAAAGTCAAGTCTATTCTCTGAACAAACATCGCAGAACTACTGAATATAAAGGCTATTCACATGAGCTCTTTAAACTGAAGGATTCATGCTTTTATTAATTTGATACACTACTCCACATTAAGGAAGAATGGACTAGTGTCTGACCTGATGCAGACTAATATGAAATGTGAAAATGAACGTGACTAATGAATGTGAAAATAAGCGGGCGGTTTTAAATCTCTGAGTTAGAGCTGCAGTTCCAGTTTCCACCACAGACTCTCACTGGAATACAGTGTGGCGCTGTAGAGCAGGAGAGACTCACACACGCTTATCATCATATCTCAACACACACACATATTAGTTGTAGAATGCGTTTACGATTTACTGCTGGGACAAAACTGGGACACACAAGAAAGCCAAACATTTAAAACAAAATATTTTTTATCAAAAGGAAAACTATAGCCTACAAAAGGAGTGTAAGGCGGCGCTCACATATCGTGCATAAAAACGCGTCGAAAACGCTAGGCGCGCCGCGTTCTCCTTTTCTCAAAGCGCTCGGGTGGTTGCGCTCCGGAGGCGTCTGTCGTTGCTAAGCTTGGTTCTTGTCACGTGACCTGCGGTGCGCTTGCGGCATTCTGCAAAAATGTTGAGACCCAGATAGCCACTGGACGCTGTAACGGAACAGGGCCGCAACCGCAAAACGATAGAGCCGGGTCTGGCCCGCATCCGCCTCACGGACTCGTTCCTGAGTCCAAACGCACATCGGGCCGAAGCCGTTTCTGGTCTGTTTTTAGGGGTTGTTGCGGATATGTGCCAGCGCCGATCCAGCGCCGCCTGATCATCCCGTTGCAGATGCGTAACGGGTGCGTAAAACGATTCCGCCTACCGGGGCTGTGCCGGATGTGTTACGATTCCGCTTAAATCACCACTGGATTGTCATTTTGCCTTATTTTCGGCATTTTTGTCTGTTAGGGTATCATAGTAACATATGCTAGGCATAGGCCTACATTTTTCACAGTCTGTGGAATGTCCAGAAAAACATTTTCACTACAAGGCCTTGGCTAAAAATAATAAGCTTGACTTGATAAAGGCTTTCAGTTGGAGCAATGCGTAGGCCTATAGGCTATAGCTGAAATAAATCGATTTAATGATTAAAACGCATACTAAAACAACGTGAACAAAGTTAACAAACACAGAATTAATGACCACGAATTTATTTTATTATAAAAAACGAACAAGTCATGAACAAAGTCAATTAACACAGAACACAGTCAACAACAAACACAGAATTAATGGATAAAAAACGCACAGGCTATGAACACAACGTGAAAAAACAAAAACAAAAAAAAAACATGCACTTTAACAAAATCACTATGGGTGGTGTGGCAGCTGTTGCTGTTGCTGCTCTTGCTGCTGACGCGCCAGTCTCTCCTGGCGCCCTCCTCTCCTGTCCGCCGAAAGGGCAAACCACCTTATGGCATGCCTCCATATCTCAGCTTCTGTTGAGCTTGCTGTCAGTGCGCATTTGCGCACTGCACCTGGAAAACAGCATTACTGATAGGTTTAATGAGAAATTTGGATCAGTGCAAGGCCTACATGACGACAAAACAGGCAGACATATATTGCATTTGCTCAAAATGAAGATAGGCCCATCCTTCTAATTCGGCCTACTTCTATAACGGTTTGTGCATTAGTTGATGGAGCTGTAATAAAATAATAGCCTACAGTGATGCGCGGGTCAACAAACCGCACCCGATCGACATTTTCAACTAACCCGCCCGCAACTCGGACCGCAAAAAAACGAAAAAGAAAATATTGTACCCGACCCGCATTTTTTTAAAAGTAGTAAATGCTCATCGTAGCGTCTTAATATAACTTAGGCTAATATATTCTAATTTTGTCAAGAATGATAAAAAATCGTCAATATAAGCTCATAATTTGTACTAAAATAGTCTAAATGTTTAGACAATTTTAAAAAGCTGGCTATGTCTATTTTGATGTTTCTGCGTTCCGATCAGAGCTCGTGAGCGGAGAGCGCATTTCTGAATATTCCGCTCCGCTCACAGTCGCACGCCCAATCCAGAATGGCCTGCTGGTTCGAAAATATGTGGAATAAGGGCTGCCTCCGACAAATTTTTTTTCTAGTCGACTAGTTGTTCATTTAAGCTATTCGTGGACAAATCGCCCCTTTATATTAAATTAATTACTTAAATAGGCTATAGCCTAGGATAATAAGCGTAATGACCGCACGCATAAAGCTTGCCACAAAGAACCGGTTAAAGTAATGATTATGAATGTGTCTAAATTAGCAAGGAGACATTTATTTGTTTAGTAATAAACTGGTGTTTTCTGTGTCGCTGCAAAGATGAAGTTGACAATTCGGACTCGCCATGAACGCCAGAGAGAAATGCACATTTCATATGGATTAGCCTACATAATCAGAGAGTAGCCTATTTATTTTGGTTTGAATATTATCTTTTAAAAGTAGACATTTCAAGCTTTCTGTGATATATAGCCTATATTTCTCAAATCTGTGAGGCACAAGCTGAGTTTCGGTGCCCTCCAGTTCACATGCAGTGATCGTACCGGCGCCTTATTTTGTCTGCTATAGGCTATATGTGCTTCTTATTTAATAAATACGGGCAATTGATTGATAAAACATTGATCAAAATTAAGATACAATTTATACAAAACGAAAATCTTTTTAAAAGAGTTTTCTATAAAACAAAACTTAATGAAGTCGTCAAAATCATGTTTTACCAAAAACAGCGCCGTTGCTAGGAGGGCGTCAGCGCCTCTGCCTCTCAGCGCCTCTGCCTCGCGAGTGGATGATAGTCCTGAAAACGCCTAGCAATGATATACCTTTAGTGGTAGTATACCTTTAGTTAAGTTATACCTTAAGGGTCTTCGTAGCGCTAAGAGACAACGTTATCGGAAAATGCAGCCCAGGTATGATGCGTAATGGAGATTCCAAAGCTCTCTTCTTTGGTCAGAACCATGGAGAGGGATCGCGGATTTACTTTAACAATGCAACAAAATATTTAAAAAGCATTAAGCTATTAAAATCTATATTATGTATACGCACAGATAATATAACAGTAGGCTATTAGTCAATATTTTTTATTAGGTTAAGCAGTGATTGGATAACGTTTTTTTATTTTTTTATTTAACGTTTTTAATTTAAGGCCCACCCACAATTGGTCTGGCCCATCCAAAACTGGAATCCTGGCGCCGTGCCTGGTTGGTCGTGCCAGTTTTGTGGTTATCAAATGTGTAAATAGCATCGCAAGAAGTAGCCTACAAATGACAGAGCCAGGACTTTGGTCATCATCTTTCATTATTTCGGCTAATGTCTCCCACACTTTGCTCTTTCTATTTGTGTATTTGCGGTGTATTTGTGTATTTCCAGTTTCACATTTTCTCTTGCTGCCTCTCTACCTGCAGACTGAGCTCGTGCGTCATCTTCGCGCCAGTTATTCAGCCAATAAAGTAGGCCTTTATTCATAGAAAATTGTGTTTAGAACTATATAAATTACAAAGGTTTTATTGGCATTTTTATTTCAAACGACCCGACCGACCGCGACCCGAATATCATTACAAATATTTTTGTATGACTCGTAACTGCGGTTAACCGCAGGCACCCGCTCATTTTGGATCAACCCGCGCATTACTGATACACACCAGAGAATGTGTAGTAGACGGGCTCTGGTTATTCGAACGAATTTGAAGACATCGTGAACGAACCCTTTCAGTTGGACGTCCTTATCTTTTAGATACAGTACAGGCCAACATTTTGGACACACCTTCTCATTCAAAGCGTGACTATTTATGTAAATTGACTATTTACATTGTAGATTCTCACTGGCTACTTTGAAGAAACTAGAATATAAGACATGTTTTCAGTTATTTCACACTTTTTGTGTACATAATTCCACATGTGTTCATTAATAGCTTTAATGCCTTCAGTGAGAATCTACAATGTAAATAGTCATGAAAATAAAGAAAATGCATTGAATGAGAAGATCCAAACTTTTGGCCTGTACTGTATATATATATACGTATTAGTATAGCAATCAGTTTTGACTGCTAAACTCTTTTCCAGGAGTAATAAGACTTTTGAGTGAATAAATACTAATTCACTAATAAGGGCATTTGAAGCAATAGCTACTTACGGCTGAGGAGGGTCCGTGATGCCATCCTGTGGAAGGCCCTCTTCTTGTTCACACCCTTCCAATTAATTGTTCGGGAAAGGGGGCAGGAAAACAGGTATGACAGAATGTTCCATGTCACCCTCTTCAAATCCACACCCCCGACAGCAGACAGGGTATTCACCTAGGGGCATGAAGATAGTGGTTGGATCACCGTCGCACAATTTTTTTAAACAGGTAAGCCACTTTTTTGACAGGTTTTTTTTTCACAATTAAGACGTGGGCAATTGGATGATGCTTTTATCCTTAACATTAAAGTTACATCATCATAAAGAGCATATACATTCAGATGTATTTCTAAATTATGTAGGCTAATGTCCCTGCCACTTTTTATCAGTTCTATCATATATTTTCTCTTCCTTTTCTTTAATGAATGTATATTTGATTTCAGTAATGATACTTTGGCCATGAATTAAAAAAAAATCATAATCACAATTACTTAATTTATTTTTAGTTCAGGCAAAGTAGCATTTTACGACAGACTAATTGTAAAATATTTTTTTCAGCATAGATCATTTCTATGAGGTGCCCAGAACAACATACTAAAAGTCCTAAGAAATCCTAGTTGAGGAAATATGTTAATTTATCATCAATCCGAAATGTCTGCCAATAAGGCCAGGCAACAATACGCCCCAATGGGGCTATTTTTTTCCTTTACTCCTATCAAAAAACTTTACACAATGAAAGTACCCATGAAAAGTTTTTTTTTTTTTTTTTGTATTACAAGTTTCTTTGAAAATTAATTGTAATATGCAAATATGGGGTGTGTTGTTGCTGGCCTTAATGGCACACATTTCGGATTGATGATAAATTAACATATTTCCTCAACTAGGATTTCTTAGGACTTTTAGTATGTTGTTCTGGACACCTCATAGAAATCATCTATGCTGAAAAAAATTTTTTTACAATTACTTTTATTTTTGCCTCCAAAATGAGTTTGTTTGCCTGGACTATTTGTTTTATTCTCAACTTTTACAAAAGAGCACGGCCTGCTGGGACACAAACACACACACACACACACACACACAGCGCGCGCACTCACACAAATGTAAACACTTCGCGCTCGCGCCTCTCTCTCTCTCTCTCTCTCTCTCTCTCTCTCTCTCTCTCTCTCTCTCTCTCTCTCTCTCTCTCTCTCTCTCTCTGTGGTGCGTGTGCTGGCATGTGTGTAAAAACACTGGCTCTGATTGGCTACCATGAAACACACGACTCTGCCTTAGCCAATCATAATCGCTTAACTCGTTATTAACCCACCTCCTCACTAGCTGTGCGAGCCAGGGGTGCGTTCGGATTACACAGTTTATACAATCAATGCATAGTAACGCAACGACTTTAAAGTCCAGTAATGTTAACGGCGTTGTAACGACGGGAAAAGTAATTAGTTAGATTACCCCTTTACTGAAAAAATAACGTCGTACCTAACGCCGTTATTCCAAACACTGCTGTTAGATGATAGCTAGCTGGCAGTATACAATTCAAGCGAGTGTTTAAATGGTCGGTCAAGGTGTAAAATTAAGCTCACAATGTTGCATGTCATTTTCATGAATGTGTGCCTGCAATTCGCAGCGCTTTAACGGCATAGCAGCTAAAGCTAAGATAAGGTGACCAGATGTCCGAGACCAAAACGATGGGTTACTTAACGTAATCCCGGGTTCTTTGATAACAGAGTGAGGTGTTTCACTATGGGAATCGCTTTGGGCGTGACCAACTACGGAAGCTCCTATGCCACCACGTCTGTCTTTGACAGACAGGTCGACCTGAGATCAGGCTCCGCCCCCACCTATAATACTCAGGTCAACCCCTACGAAGTCATTATAGAGAGATTTCTTCCCGTTCCTGTGCAAGGAGGGAAGTGTTGGTGAAACACCTCACTCTGTTATCAAAGAACCCGGGATTACGTTAAGTAACCCATCGTTCTTTTTCTAACTTCGCTCGGTGTTTCACTATGGGAGATATAGACCACTCCCGGATTGCAACTTACGCTACACCTATCATATAGGACTTGATGTGCTGGCTCCTAACACTGCATGAGCTAAGGATGGCTCAGACACATTCAGTCTATAAAATCTCACAAAAGTATGTGGTGTGGCCCAGCTTGCTGCAGCACAGATCTCCTGGACCGAAACGCCTCTAAGTAAGGCCCATGATGTAGCCATGCCCCTAGTGGAGTGGGCCCTTAAGCCCTCGGGAGGTTGGGAACCTCTGCATTCATATGCTAAGGAAATAGCTTCTACAATCCAATGGGACAGTCGCTGACGTGACAATGGCTTCCCTTTGTGAGGAGTAGCCCATGACACAAACAGCTGGTCATTTCTCCTGAAACCTGCTGTCCTTTCTACGTACACACGAAGCGCCCGTACAGGACACAAGGCATTCAACCTCCTATCCTCCGAAGAAGAAAACGGAGGAGGGTGAAAAGCTGCAAGATCTGTAGTTTGACATCTATATGACGAATCCACTACTTTAGGTACGAAAGCAGGGTTAGGGCGAAAGGAAACCCTTGTAAACCCTGTAGAGAACTGCAGACAAGACGGGCTGACCGACAGCGCCTGTAAGTCACTCACCCTCTTAGCTGACACCAGCGCTAACAGTAGTGCTGTCTTAAGAGAGAGAAACTTTAACCCTATAGCTTCCAACGGCTCAAAAGGGTGTTGAGAAAGGGCCTCTAAAACTGTAGACAAATCCCACAATGGGACCATTCGCCTGGCCACTGGCCTCTTACGTCGTGCCCCCTTCATAAAGCGACTTATTAAAGGGTGCTGACCTGCTGTCTTGTCACCAAAACCCACATGACAAGCAGATATAGCTGCTAAGTATACCTTTATCGTAGAAAAAGCTTTCCCTTTATCTAGCAGATCCTGGAGGAAACATAATATGTCCCTCACTGAACATTGAAAAGGGACAATATGACTCCGTTCACACCATCCTTCAAAGACTCGCCATTTATTACTATACAGTGAACGAGTGGAAGAGGCCCTTGCACTCTGTATAGTGTGTACGACTGATGGGGGCAGACCTGCTGCACTTAAATTCCACCTCTCACGGGCCAGGCCCAGAGAGCTATCCTGTCTGGGTGAGGATGGTAGATTTCCCCCCCCGCTTGTGACAGGAGGTCCCTCCGGGGAGGGAGGGGCCACGGCTGACCCGACAGTAGTTGAACTATCTCGGCCACCCAAGGTCTGGATGGCCAACGTGGGGCTATCAGTATCAGCGACAACCCCATTTCCCTCACCCTGGCTAGAGTGGGGGAAATCAGGCTCAGAGGGGGAAATGCATACAGCAGGACATTTGGCCATGGGTGGGCTAAAGCATCCACACCCAATGGTGCATTTTCGTCTGCCAGAGAGAAATACAGAGGACATTGAGCGTTTTCCTGCGAGGCGAAGAGATCTACGACCGCCTGACCGTATTTCTGCCATATTTGCTTCACCACCTGGGGATGAAGCTTCCACTCTCCGTACAGGGGATTTCCTCTGGACAATAAATCTGCCCCCCTGTTCAATATCCCTGGAACATGGGTTGCCCTGATGGATAAAAGCCTTATGTCGCACCACACAATCAGCTCTTTTGCCAGCTGGTGCAGTTGAAGAGAGCGTGTGCCTCCCTGTCGGTTGATATAAGCAACCACTGTGGAATTGTCTGTTTTCACTAAAACATGCTGGCCCCTGATGAAGCTCAGAAAATGTTTCAGCGCTAGAAACACTGCCAACAATTCCAAGTAATTTATGTGTTTGTGAATTAGCTGAGGAGGCCAAACACCGTTCACAGCTCTGCCCATCAGAGTCGCTCCCCAGCCCTTTAATGACGCGTCCGTCGTCATAGTGACTCTCGACGACACTGCCCCCAAGGGAATCCCCGATCTGAGGGTCCCGGGGCTTTTCCAATGTCTGAGCGCTCTGACGCACGCATAAGTCACTCTCACCGGTCGGTTGAGATGACGCCGAGAACACAGACGCAGATGCGCGACCCAGCGCTGAAAGTCTCTCATAATGAGTAGTCCCAGCCGTACTACAGATATCACTGAAGCCATTAAACCCAGCATCCGTAGGCACAGTCTGAACGGGACAATCTTCCCCGTCTGAAAACGGGCGAGACACTGAGTGAATGACGCGATCCTCCTCTCTGTCAGAGTGACTCGATAAGAGAGGGAGTTTATACTGAGTCCTAGATATTCTGTGTGCTGAGCTGGCTCTAAGCTGCTCTTTTCCATGTTTATTCTGAATCCCAAGCTGTCGAGATGCAATAACACCATGTCTGCGTCTTTGATTGCTTGCTCTTTCGACGAGGCGCATATCAGATAATCGTCTATGTACGACAGTATTCTTATCCCCTTGTTTCTCAACGGGAAAAGTGCTGCTTCCACACATTTGCTGAATACTCTTGGTGCTAGAGACAGACCAAAGGGCATTGTCTGAAATTCGTAAGCAGTGCCTCGAAATGCAAACCTGAGATACTTCCTGTGAGACGGGTAAACATCTATGTGAAAATACGCGTCTGACAGATCGATCGTCACAAACCAGTCGTTCTGGCGGATGGATCGACAAAGTGTTTTGTGTGTCAACATTTTGAATGAATATTTCCGTAGGTGTTTGTTTAACACACGGAGATCTAGAATTGGACGCAGAGATGTGCTCCCCTTCTTTGGGATCACAAAGTAACGGGAATAAAAACCCTGACAGCCCACTTCCTTTGGCACCACTCTGATAGCTCGTTTGTCTAAAAGAGTGTCTATCTCGGCCGTCAGGACGCGAGCTGATTCTCCCTCGGCCACTGAGGCTATCATACCATTGAACCTGGGTGGTTTCATGGCAAATTGAAGCCTGTATCCCCGTGAAATCGTGTTTACAACCCACGGATGAGCTGCGCATGCGCGCCAACTGAGTATGCGAGCTGAGAGAGGTCCCCTGTATACTTCCCCAACGCAGGCGCGCTTTGATGACGTCATTACCGTCTCCGCGCTGACCCCTTCTGGAGGCGCGCGCGCTCCCTCCGGCGGAGAGGCTAGGGATACACATGTCAATGTTTGGATTTTTCTGCAATCTATCGCCCTCGGCTGACTGCCTGGCTGCGATAGTGAAACATTTATTGTGCTTAATGAATTTGGGGAGCATATCGACCTTAGCCTGTGGCCTGGATGCGATAGTGCATTCTTTATTAAACATTCCCCTGAACTGATGGGCGTTTGAAGACCCCGTGTGAGTGCTTGGTGACACTGGAGAACATTTTGAACTTGATAGCTTATAGCTGGAGCCCTTACTGAACTGAGAACAACAGGGCTGGACCCCCTCTTTCTCTTTGCGGGCGGAGAGAGAAATGCAGGGGAACATTCGCGTGTCAGGTCGCACGCTTTTTCTTCCGATCCTCGGGGTGGGGTGGGCGGTTTCTCGCCGCCGCGGCCGCAAATGAATGTTTCCCCCAGGGTCCGGAGCCATCAGATCTCGGACGATGGCCAGATTGCTGTCCGCTGGGAGGCGGTCTCACACTCCTAGCTCCCGTCTGTCTTCCTCTCGCCGCAGCGGCTGCTGCAAAACCTTGCCGTGGTGGCTGAGAGGGTGGTCGCGGTGTTTGCTTGCGTGGTAAACAGAGGTTAAAAGCCTCGTCCTCCTGTTTCCTGAGGGTGCTGGTTTCTCTCATTTTCTCGAGAGCTGGTCCGAAAAGGCCCTTAGTTGGGTCGAACGCAGCGTCCATCACCTCTGCTTTTTGAGCGTCGCTTAATCCAGACAGGTTCAGCCATAACGCTCTCTCACCTGAAACGGCCAAGCCCATAACACGGCCACAGCCCTGAACCGCGCCACGAGAAGAGCGGAGAATTAGGTCGTTTACCACACATATCTCGTCCCAGAGTGCTGGGTTCGGCACTCCCGTATCTAGTTGTCGCCCCATCTCCTCCAAAATCTCTGCCTGGTACGCTGACAGTAAAGTCACCGCGTTCAGCGAGCACACTGACTGCGCCGCATACTTGTACATCCTCTGATAGACGGACGCGGTCAGACGTTCCATCTTGTTCGGCAGCGAAATTTGGGATGAGGCAGAAATAGATCGGCGATTCGGATGGAGGTGATAGGCCACTGAAGACTCTATCGCTGGGGGTCCGGCCAGCCCCAGCTCTCCCATTCCTTGGATCTCAAGTTTAGAGCATCCCTTGGTCGGGAGCTTGCTCTTAAAGGGGCTACCCCAATGGCGGGACATCTCCTTCATGCACGCCGGCACGGCAGGTAGGAGTTGTCTCGTTGTGGTTTGAGCAGGCGGTAGCCTTTTCCCGTCATAAAGGTCCCTCTCTGCACCTTCTGCATCCTGGGCTGCGGGCCACGCTAGACCCAGTTTTGCCGCGGCTCGCTTGCATACCTCGTGCAGGTTACTGTCTGCCTGAGAGCCAGTGTCAGTCGCGCTAGGGGGTCTAGACTGCTGGATCGGGAAGAGAGAGTTGTCTTCCTCCTCCTCGTCGTCCATGTCCAAGTCGAGGAGGTCAGAGTTAGCATCGCCCTCCGCGTCCTCGTCCCCCGGCTCCTCCTCCTCGTGTGCGAGAAGGCCATCGAACAGAGGAGGCATATCCGAGGATTCGGCTTCCATCATATCAGCCCAGCTCGACGTGGTAGCTCGCTGATGATCGTTAGCCTTAGGTTTAGCGATGGCTCCGGCCAGACATGGGTCCTGCTGGCTAGCCACCGCCACTCTCAGCCTTCTCTCCAAAATTTTAACCGGCAAAGACGCACAGTGAACGCACGTTTGCGGGTCCGCAAGCGACGTTTGAGCGTGCTTAGCGCCCATGCACACGATGCACATGGGATGGGGGTCCCTGCCCGAGACGGTTGCTCCACATGAAGATGGACACGGGCGGGGTGCAGGTTCCTTCTTCGACTCATTCCCTTTGGCGGGGGTAATGACTGTCGACATAACGGCTGGAAAGAGAAGGAGTGATTCGAAGACTCGTCACAACACGTAAGTCCGATCGATGGTTTACAGGGTAGTTAGCCCTTTTCGCGGCTCGCCTGACGCGTAAAGCCTACGGTGGTTTGACACCACTGAAAATTCTATCGTCGTGATGACACGCGATATTCCGAACAGAATAGCTCGCCTTGACGCGGACACTATTCGGTGTGACACTCAACACAGTCCCAATCCAATCCACTGATGCCGCGTTCGGTGGCGTAATCCAATGACGGCCCGCCTGTTGAACAGTTAAGCGAAATCAGCGACAAGGTCGGACGTGCTGAGAGAGCTTGTAGTCCCTCACGGGAAGAAAGCGAGAATGACTTCGTAGGGGTTGACCTGAGTATTATAGGTGGGGGCGGAGCCTGATCTCAGGTCGACCTGTCTGTCAAAGACAGACGTGGTGGCATAGGAGCTTCCGTAGTTGGTCACGCCCAAAGCGATTCCCATAGTGAAACACCGAGCGAAGTTAGAAAAAGAACCGGGGACATAATCCCAAAATTTATGAAAAAACGGGGACATTTTTAGTTTGACTGTCAATCTGATTGAAATACACACAATTTTTATCTTAAAAAACAGGGTAGTTAGTTTTTTCTGTATTTTCCCGGAGGCAACCAAAAACGGGGACTGTGACTGAAACCGGGGACGTCTGGACAAGCTATACCTTTTAAAATTCAGCACATTAGCGCAAATATATGCCATGATAGTAAAAAATTCTGTGCTACACTCATAGGCTATTTGTATAAATAACGTTAGCGCAGATGCGGCTAAATAACACCGACTGTGGTGCGCAAATAACAGCCTGTAACTGCTATCTACAAAGCAAACAGCATTTCACTTGCACGTTTAAGTAATAGACAGTAGGCTAAATTAGAATAAACACATACAAATAGATGCACATAATAAATACAGAATAAACACATAAAAACTTACGTGTGGTAGCCTGTAGCTGGTCAGAAAAATGTGCGTTGACAGCTTGGTTTGATGATATATATATAATTTTTTTTTTTTTTTTTGGCGCTTCTGGCTGAAGTCCGTAGTACGGATGTGGATCGTATCTGCAAGACGACAGTCAAGCGAGACCCAACGTTCACTTGGCACTTTTGGCGCTGGCGTAAAACGGACCTAAAACGGAGCTCAAACGGACCTTTGCTGTAACCTTATAGCATCACAAAATGTTGCTGTATAGTTTTTAAACACTGATAATATTGCTCAGCTTAATGACAATGCATTTATCTCATGCTCTAGATAGAAAAAAAAAATGCAGACAGGTATGTTGTTTTGAAAATGTTTATTGCACGGAGTTCTTCACACAGTTTGAGAAAAGTATTTCGGATGTGGTCCACATCAGGTAGTCTCTGTCAAAACAGTGTTGGCTCAAATCCGTTTTGCAGATATGGGCCAGAGCAGTTTTTAGCCCTTTTTTAAATGCAGTCGGCTCAGATATGTATCACAGATTCGGGCCACACCAGTGTAGCCTATGTGAAAACAGTATCGGCTCAGATTCATATTGCAGATCTGGACCAAATCAGTGTCAGACACAGCTAATGTCTTTCGGTTACCTATGGGAAAAGTGATCTGGGCCAGATCTGTAAAATGATATAAATACTGAACTGATGGCAGTTAGAATGTTTAAGCTGAAAGCTCTATCTGGCACGGATCTGGTTCACAATCAGAAAACGTCTCCAAGATAGAAACGGCGGCAAGGGGCTTAAAACGGATCCGGGCCAAATGTAATTGCTATCTGGGGATGTTTTTATCTCGATGCGGCGCGGACGCGCTTGGAAAAAACGAGCGCGTCGCACCGCGACCGCGTCGCTTCCATTATGAGCGGCTACATTTGAAATAACGAACTTGCGCGCGCAAAAGACGCGATATGTGAGCAGGCCCTAATGGGCCTTTCACACAGGACGCGGTATGCGCGGCGCTTGCCGCTGGGTTCAGCGTTGCCCTTCAGATACAACGCGATTTTATATACTTTAATATCTGAATCAAAACAAGAATCATGAAGTCAGCTCTTTTTTAGAATAAAACATTTATTCAAACATTAATCCTGAAACTAAAAAACAAATTATATACTAGCCGTTCATCCATTTTGATTTCCGTGCTTGTTTGGATCCCCCGATTCTATTGGCCGCGCTGGTAATCGTCACAGAGCGCAGCGGCAAAAGTTGAACTATTTTGAACTTTGACCGTGGCGTGAGCACGCCAATGATGCGCACCGCTGCGCTTGCACTTTGGTCAACGCAGCAACAAAACGTCCTTGCGCGGCGCAGGCCATTGAAATGAATGGGTTTTATAGCGCAGCGCCGCGCATACCGCGTCCTGTGTGAAAGGCCCATAAGACAGTAGCAGTCAGGCATCAGTAGTGTGATGCTGAATGAATGTATGATAATGTGCTGATGTGGCAAAACGAAACAACCACACAAATAACAAAAGGAAACCATCAAATAAGCCGCCCCGTCTGCCATCCGTCTTTCTTCTTTGAAAGGCCCCAGGTGAAGTGAACAACAGGTGTGTGTGTGTGTGTGTGTAGAGCTCTATGTTTTCTAGTGGATGAATATTTCGGTGGGGCTTCAGTCTCTTACAGACAAGCTGTTCTCCAGTGAACTGAACACATGTGAAGTTTGTTCTGTAACGCGTTGTGTCCGGAGGAAATATGGAAAGCTCACTGAGTTGAGTTATTATTTCAGAGACCAGTGTTGTGTCCCGGAGTGATGATGATGATGATTATGATGATGATGTTGTGTGATCTTGAGAACATGATGAAGGGTTTGATGAGAATCTCATTTCAGTATCAGATTCAAACTTTACAGGCTCGTCTGGATCACAGGAGACTAGAAATCACAAATATATATCAGATTATCATCATTGCTTTGGGTTTGTTTTAATGTTCTCAATCTATAACCCATTCTGTCAATTAAACACAATCACACATCTGTAAACATTCAATATTCTAGAGTATATCTTCAGACTGCAGAAACATGAATCTCTGTGAATGAAACTCTCTGAGTTTAAAACAGTAACACTAGCTTCATCTAGAAAGTTTCATAATGATCAAACACTCACAGTTTGGCTTTATTTTCTCCATACTCTCACATCTAACAAGTCTCTGTCCTCTTTTCTCTGGTGATTCTCTGGTTTGTCTCTTATTATTGGCCCCCATTTTTCTCTCAGTCTTCTTGTTTTTACAGCTTTTTTTCTGTAAAATAAATGCAGTATCTCTGTGATTATTTCAATTTACAACATCACCATGGTTACTTTAACTTCACTCTTTTTGTACAAAGGCATAAAATAATAAATGCATTACATTGAATGGTCTATAAAACAAGCAAACACTTTAGAAAGGATCTAAATCAAAATAAAATTTTATTTAAAAGAGCAGTCAACATTCTCATGGATTTTCGTAAAAACTCATGGATTGTTTGTAATTGTTCTATATTTTGTAATAGGATGTAATGGAGAATCATAATTTTTTTTAAATCACATTCATATTAATCTTTTTGTTTTGTTTTTTATGTGATTTTGATGCTGTCCTAGTTTGCCAATAGTTTATTGTTAAACTGGGACAGGGTTGGCAAACTGGGACAGCCATTTAAGTCATTCTAATGGGGGAATTGAGTTCCCCATTGTGTATGTCCCTCATAAATTTAGTTTGATAGCTAGATAGCTTTCAACAAAGATTGTGAACTGCTTATAAATCAGTTCCAAAAAAACAACAACAAGAAAGATGGTTCAAGCTTGGATGGCCGGGACATTTGCAATATTTGCAAAGCCAGATATGGTGAGGAAAATTATCCCCAAAAGACAGAGGATTGGATTATGTGCATTGTTTGCGAGGACTGGTTCCATGAGAATGGCCTCATTGAAGACAGGGAGGCATTCACTTGCACTGGCTGTATTGACATGTAGACTAACCGTTCCGGGTTACTTGACTGTAACCCTGTTCCCTGAGAAAGCGGAACAAGATGCAGCGCTACTTAGCGCATTAGGGAACATCTTTAATCATGACCAGCTGTGAATATTGTGTGTAACACGTCAATAGAATTGACCCCGAGATAATATAACCTAGGTCGGTGACGTCATCGCCGCGCCCCCGCGACACGAGGCTATAAATAGATGAGCCACAGGTGCATCATCAGGATATTTTGTCTGAAGAACAGTCCTGGGACATCATCAGCATGGCAAAGTAGCGCAGCATCTCGTTCCGCTTTCTCAGGGAACAGGGTTACAGTCAAGTATCCTGGAACGTTCCCTTTCAAAAGCTACAATCGATGGGAACAAGAATACCCACGCCGCTGTGCTTGAAAGTGTCTGTACCCCTATGGTTGTGCAGGTGTGTTCACAAGAACACAAGAAGGCCTTAGACATTAGTTTGTGACGTCGACTCGTGAGAGCCCGGAGTAGCATGAACATCCAAACTATAAACTCTTATGAATGTGTGCAGAGAGGACCAGCCTGGCGCATCACAAACAAGTTGTAAGGGGGCACCCCTTGCCAAAGCACTAGAGGAGGCGACCCCCCTGGTGGAGTGAGCCCTTAGACCTATTGGCGGAACTTGGCCAGTCAAGCTGTAACCTGTCCACTGCGTGAGTAACCACCTCGTGCAATTCCTCGACAGAATTAACGCTCAGAGGTAGGCTGCTCGAAGTTTTCTTCTGAACCAAGAGATATTTCAACGTCCCCCGCATGAACCGAAGAAGCGCCGGGGCACGCTTCGAGATCACACAAGGAAACGTGTGGATCTGGTGACTGAGCAAGCAATAGGGACAGACCTGTCTCTTGCTCGTCAGCCAGATCCATGCAGGAGCCCCACGATGGTAATGTGGGTGCGGATTGGAAGTAGCTAAGGCGAGCACGCAGCACTTTAACTGTGAACAGCTCACAATGCTCGCACTCGCCCTGCTCCAACGCAAGAGCCGCGTGCTCCTCCCCCAAACAAACAAAACAGTAATCGTGTGTATCCATTTCTGACATAGGACGAGAACATGGAGGAACACAACGTTTACGGTTTTGTTGACTCATTTTTTTAACTTATAAACTCTTTTTGTTGACGTTAAGAGAAAATGAGATTTCTGCACACTGCCAGACAAAACTAAATCCTAGCAAAGATCTGTAGTCAGATATAGAGAGATAGAGAGAGAGTTTGACGCACACATGCACAGTATGGCCTCTGAAGACAAAAGACCTGATGCACCTGTGCCTCATCTATTTATAGCCTCGTGTCACATCAATACATCAATGATTACTGTAAAATATTCAGATCAAATGCGTTCAGAAAAACCTTAATTATGAGTTCCAAGCGTACACTGGGAATGAAGAACACATCTGATTATAAGTCGTATCATGGTTTCATTTGCATGAACCGATTCATAAATGAGCGTCAATTTGGATGAAAGCATCTGCCAAATTCATACAGTTGTGGACATTCATTCAGTTTTAACCTGAATAAACATAATTTCACATAACATATGTTTACATATACAGTAGTCCACAAGGCAAAAAATAATAAAAAAATAACTATATGATCACAACTGTAACGGTAAATGATGCTTTTCCTATATAATGACAATGAACTGAAATGAGGCACTCATACAGTATTGCAGTACTGGTAATTTTCTGCCAGGACATTATCCAGTAATTTTATGGAAATTTCTGTTAACTCTCACAACCTAATGCAATGTGTAATTCAAAATACAGTTAAAACACAAAAATCAAACCAGAAAATTCCTTAATATTTATCCATTGTGTCCTATTTTTACAAATGTTTTTGGAGTGTACTGACCAGACTCAACCCTGCTGAGCTTCAGTGGGGGACCAGTCTATATGAGTTATAGTTCATGTAGTTCAGTTCAGAGTGAAGTTTGACATCAGTTAATGATTGTTGAGCAATACAGGTTTACATTTCAGTTTCACTATAATAGAGACATGTGTCTGGATTTAAATAATTAATAAAAATCTCTTCAGAGAACAATTAAAGATAAAGTGTTTTAGTTACCTTGTGATGAGCAGAAGAGAGGACACATCCAGTGCAGATCTGAGAGATCAGAAAGATCAGAAAGCTTTTATACAGTGAAGGTTACACTCCTCCTATACACTGATGCAGTTTCAGTTCTGCGTGAACTGTCAAAAACAGTGAAATAAACTCATGCACAGTCACAGTTATTCAAGCCACACACTCCCACATCAATACTTCCTGTTTTATTTCTATTTGTTTCTTATCTCATTCCCCTCTAATCTGTTTGTGAAATGTAATTATCCCCGTCTCTGCTGAGATCATCATCACAACTTTCAAAAACTTCAAAAAATGCTGAAGACAATCTTTACTGAACAACACAATAGTAAAGCAAATTACTCGTCATATTCCTTGTTGTAAGTGGATAAAAGCATCTGCTAAATTAATAAATGTAAATCTTACTGTACAGTATTTACAGTATTTTGACTGTGCTGTGTTTGTATTTATTTTGTTGCATTTATTTTATTCATATCTGTTCTTTGTATTTATTCAGTAGTTCATCTTTATTGTGTTTGTAGTTGTGTGTATTATGACTGATCTACAGTAAATATTGATTTATTTCTCCTGTTTTAAGATATAACCAGATGCCAGATACAGCAACAATGTGACACACTCTTCCTCCTCTTACACTCACTCTTCCTCCTCTTACACACACTCTTCCTCCTCTTACACACACTCTTCCTCCTCTTACACACACTCTTCCTCCTCTAACACTCACTCTTCCTCCTCTTCCTCCTCTTACACACACTCTTCCTCCTCTTACACTCACTCTTCCTCCTCTAACACTCACTCTTCCTCCTCTTACACTCACTCTTCTTCCTCTAACACTCACTCTTCCTCCTCTTACACTCACTCTTCCTCCTCTTACACTCACTCTTCCTCCTCTTACACACACTCTTCCTCCTCTTACACACACTCTTCCTCCTCTTACACACACTCTTCCTCCTCTAACACTCACTCTTCCTCCTCTTACACACACTCTTCCTCCTCTTACACACACTCTTCCTCCTCTTACACTCACTCTTCCTCCTCTTACACACACTCTTCCTCCTCTTACACACACTCTTCCTCCTCTTCCTTCTCTTACACTCACTCTTCCTCCTCTTACACACACTCTTCCTCCTCTTACACACACTCTTATTCCTCTTACACACACTCTTCCTTCTCTTACACACACTCTTACACACACTCTTCCTCATCTTACACACACTCTTCCTCCTCTAACACACACTATTCCTTCTCTTACACACACTCTTACACACACTCTTCCTTCTCTTACACACACTCTTACACACACTCTTCCTCCTCTTACACACACTCTTCCTCCTCTTACACACACTCTTCCTCCTCTTACACACACTCTTATTCCTCTTACACACACTCTTCCTTCTCTTACACACACTCTTACACACACTCTTCCTTCTCTTACACACACTCTTACACACACTCTTCCTCCTCTTACACACACTCTTCCTCCTCTTACACACACTCTTCCTCCTCTTACACACACTCTTCCTCCTCTTACACACACTCTTATTCCTCTTACACACACTCTTCCTCCTCTTACACACACTCTTATTCCTCTTACACACACTCTTCCTTCTCTTACACACACTCTTACACACACTCTTCCTCATCTTACACACACTCTTCCTCCTCTAACACACACTCTTCTGAACAGGCTTATATTCTGTACAGTTGGTTTGATCACATCATTAGAAACAAGTATGAATAATTTTGAGCTGTTGTGTGTAAATGATCACGCTTGTAGTAGTGTATACTGGTTTGCAGCAAGTCTATTGCAGTGAAAAGTGTTTTAGAGAGCAGGAATGCATGTACAAAAAGAGTGCATTCCAGACATGAAGTTCTGTAAGGAAGCGGTTTTCGTCTCTTGTCGAGTGGAGGTCTTGTGCAGGTGTCGGGTAATTCCCGTGCTATTGAAAGGCGGTTGTTGCTCAACACTGAATATAAGCCGTTAAGGCTACATTTAATGCAGTTTTTTTTTGTACTTTTGATGATTGCAATTCTTATTTGAGGAATATGTTTTATTTTCATTGAATTTCATAAAGCATCAGAAAGTTGTGTTTGAGAGCAGTTCATGTGTAAATGGAGAGTTTTGCGAGTGAACTTTTTCCAGTGGTAGTGAGTTCACATCCTGCGGTTTAAACAGGATATGTCTATTCCCCCTGTTAAAGTACTTTTTTCAACTCATAACAGCAACACAACCACATCACACAATTAGTCATTCTGAGTCTACATTTAAAAATGCAAAAAAAAAAAAAAAGAATTCTACATACACTAACTCTATGAAAACAAGGCAAACCCAGTTCAGTGTCTACAGTAATAGTTCTGTCAAAACACTAGTTTTCTATCCAACATGAACATATAGTCATAGTGCAATAACTGTCTAATACTAACACCAGATGGCATTACAAAAACTGTATTACTCGTCATGTTTTAGTTCTTTTGCATACAATAGAACACGAAACAAAATCATAAAACATAGTGTTTCAACAGCAGTGGTTTTGCTCTCGAGGAGTTCATCATGTCTGATCTTGTTCAGAAGCACCAGCACTATTATCAGTCAGAACTGATCTCTGATTATTAAAAGATTCATTGATGAAAAAAACTAACTTTTCTCACTGAGCTTTGGTCATAGAAACACACAAAATACAACAAGAAAATAAACAAACTGATCAAGTAAACACATTCATATTTATTTGTACATGAAGTGTAACCAATGTTATTCTTTCATTCAACAGTACAGATTCATTACGGTGAAATTCATTCTGAAAAGTCATTATAAAAAAATATTTTATTCCAGTTCATATTTCTGTATTTTCTTAAACTTATGTACAGTGTGTTCTAAAATTAAATAATTATTATCAGTGTTAAATCATTCAGTTCTGTAAAGCTTCATTACAGAGATTAATTGAAAACATGCACAATATGAACAAACAGTGAATGTGGTGAAATTTCTGCTGGTTAGACAAATATTCACACAACTTTCTAAAGGGAAAACAGGATCACGTGTCACAAGAACTCTCTGATTATGATGTGTGAGTCTCACCTCATCCGTGAAACACGAATCTATTTAAACCAAACCTTCCTGTGCTGTGTATATGCAACAAACAAGCATGAGCTGAGTCAACCTGAAACTTTCTCAAAATGCAGACTGCACTCTGTGATGTGTGTCAGGTATAGTCAACCTGTCAACTTCTAGTCAACTTTCTTAAACAGACGCAAACTTCACATCAACGTCACAACAGCAAACAGAACAGTGGTGTAGGCTCGTTTTTGCATGTAAAAATACACACAAAGATTTTACCACAAAAATGTATACACATACACACACGCACGCACGCACGCACGCACACACACACACACACACACACACACACACACACACACACACAGACACACACACACACACACACATGACCTCAGTATCAGCAGATCAAGTTTGTTAAAAGTCAGATCTGATCATCTTTAGTGTTTATTTTCACTACTAACAAAATATATGTGTCAAATTTGTGTCAAAGTCAGTCAGAATGATCTTTATGTTCATGTGGAAATTATTCACGTGATCACTCTCACTGTCTCTCTGTGTTTATCTCTCTGTGTCTCTGGCACCAGAAGCTGTAAGTGTTTGGGACTAATGTTTGAGTGGTCGGTGGAAACTGAAGCTCGTCTTGTGTTTGAGTTGGGTTTACTTCATCTTCCAGATTACTCACTTTAACCCTCGCCTACTCGTGTTGTTGCTCTGTATATTGTTAACAAATCTGTATGAGTGTGTGTTTTCTATTCCTCCTAACACACATAATATGATCTGCAGTTTTCATCTTTGTCCACTAGATGTCAGAAGTAGATTTGAGGTGAAACTCAAAGGCCTTTAAAAAAACTAGAGTTAATGTTCTGCTGATGGAAATCAGTGTTAATAAATCAGAGATGATTAAATGAGCAGCTGATGGAGTTTATCAGATCTGAGTTTTACATTTAACATTCAGACTCTTGAAACTCTTCAGGAAACAATACGGCTGCGTCTCACATCAGATATTCAGAGGAGATATTGATCTGAAGAAGTACTAAGGTATGTTCTGTGTGAATGAATGTGTGGATTTATTTTCATCTTCTACAGAAATGACATCTTTCAGTCGCTTTTAAATGAGGAAAACACATTATACTGAGACTCATGATTGTAATGCATGTATGAGTGATCTGAGTTTGTCATATTGTTGAATCAGGAGCTGATGGAGATTTGCCTGATATGAAACATCATCATCATCATCAGCTTCTGCTAACAGAAGAATCCAGAAACACAGTCTCTGGGAAGAACATCAATTATTCCCTGTTTCTAACTCTATCAGAAAGAGAAACAGAGAGATCTTCTGTGTGAAACGACAGATGAAGCACATGATGGAGAAAGCGGAGAATAAAAGTGATTCTGTCATAAACTCATCATCATAATCACAGGCTGCTTTATGATATTAAAGCTGGAAGCGTCACAGAATTCACTGGAACTAAAGAGATCTTGATTCTGATCAAACCATTCAAACCTTCAGAATAATATCAAAACAGCAGAAGTCATATTTTATAGTGACGCACATTTGACATCTTTGTGTTTGACTTCAATAATGATTCCCTTCAAATTACAACTTGTTGATTTTCATATTCCCTGATGAACTGAAATCTGTAAGTGTTTTCATTTGTTGCTGTAAAACACATTTTCATCTGTAGCTTCTTTAACTCTGCTGTGATTCTGATGATCTCCTGTAGAGGGAGACACGAGACTGCAGGACAGGGGCAAAGGGCAATCTGGAGCCGCTTTAGTTCACAGGTTTAGTTTTATTTTCACTTTTACGTTTATTTGTATAGTGTTTTTTTTACAATACATATTGTTTCAAACTGACTTCATGGAAAATTAATTTCTGAATTAAAATTAAGATCGATCTGTTATCAGACGTGACTCAAAGTAACGTCCATCAGAAATATACAGATAATACAATCATGCAGTTACAGTGGTTCACATCACATATTCATTTATGCAGAAACAATGAACACATTAAAGATGATTACAGTACTTCATAACTCAAACTAGTGTGATCTCTAGTTACTGAGACTGAACACACACACACACACACACACACACACACACACACACACACACACACACACACACACACTTCTGTCAGAGATCTAGTGTTCTTGAGTTCTTCAGCCTGAAGGTGGCGCTATAGTGATGATTGACAGGCGTTAACGGGGTTTGTTCACCCAAAAATGAAGTTTCTGTCATTAATTACTCTCCCTCATGTCGTTCCAAACCTGTAAGACCTTCGTTCATCTTCAGGACAAAAAAAGTTTTTTTTTTTTTTTTTTTTTTTTGTGAACAGCAGAACTCTTTACAATATGCATTAAAGACAACATCCAAAATATAATGTTGCCTTTAATACGAGGTGAATATTACTTGTAGCTATTATTTACAAAAATGTACAATATAACAAATAAAATAAATATAGTATAAATAAATAACATATATGAACGTGTGCGTGTGTGTGTGTGTGTTGGACTGAGCTGGACATGCTGGATCTACAAGGTATGAACTGAGATTTATATTCTGTGAACTTGTAAGAATGACACCATAGGAAGTGAATTGTAAGCGATGTTTATTAACTGAAGCCCAATAAAGAAAGACACTGTTTGCATCTTACATCTGTTAGTACGCCGTCTAAAACTTGCTCACGCTATTACCAATACCAGCGGCTTAAAGATGCTACAGATCTTCTGTGTGTTTTACTGAAATAACAGAGAAAATCAACCTGAGAATAAACATGATTCTGTCAGAAACACAAACTCAGTTAATTCAGATGTTGAACACTGACCAGAGGCTTTAAATGAAGCTCTAAACACAGAGTTCACTGGAACAACAGATCTAGATCCTGATGAAATGACTGAGAGCTTCAATATAACACAGAAACAGCAGGACTGATCTGATATAATGACCTGTTTGACTTTTACATTCGACATACTTGAGTTTGACTTCAGTAACGCTTCCCTTAAAATACAATTACAATTCCTTTAAAACTCGTTTAACTGTAATCCTGGTAATCTCCTGCAGAGGGCGACACTCCACTGTCACAGGGCTCAAGGGACATTCTGGTGTGTGTGTGTGTGTGTGTGTGTGTGTGTGTTTTAACTGTAATCCTGGTAATCTCCTGCAGAGGGCGACACTCCACTGTCACAGGGCTCAAGGGACATTCTGATGTGTGTGTGTGTGTGTGTGTGTGTGTGTGTGTGTGTGTGTGTGTGTGTGTGTGTGTGTGTTTGACCTTTCATTTCTTTCATACATGTTTTTCATCACCTTAAAATCGTCACATTTGTGTCATGAACTCTTTCCTTCTCTCTAAAACCAGTTTATCCTCATAAAGCTGATTATATATTTTAAATAACACTGGTCCAGTAATATAACAGGATCCAGATTCATCTCTTGTGTTTCAGTGTCAAACATCTAGAAAGGTCATTAACAGGTTAAAAACAGCAGCACTTCTCAGACACACTTTGTCTTATTTAAACAAACTTTCACAGACAATATAAAGACTGAATGATGTTTCTTCACATAAATATCATCTATAAATAGATGTTCAGGTCTTCAGCTGCTGATGGATGTCAGTGATGATGATGATGATGATGATGATGAAGATATTCAGGTCTTCAGCTGCTGATGGATGTCAGTGATGATGATGATGATGATGAAGATATTCAGGTCTTCAGCTGCTGATGGATGTCAGTGATGATGATGATGATGATGAATATATTCAGGTCTTCAGCTGCTGATGGATGTCAGTGATGATGATGATGATGATGAAGATATTCAGGTCTTCAGCTGCTGATGGATGTCAGTGATGATGATGATGATGATGAATATATTCAGGTCTTCAGCTGCTGATGGATGTCAGTGATGATGATGATGATGATGAAGATATTCAGGTCTTCAGCTGCTGATGGATGTCAGTGATGATGATGATGATGATGAAGATATTCAGGTCTTCAGCTGCTGATGGATGTCAGTGATGATGATGATGATGAAGATATTCAGGTCTTCAGCTGCTGATGGATGTCAGTGATGATGATGATGATGATGATGATGATGATGAAGAAGATATTCAGGTCTTCAGCTGCTGATGGATGTCAGTGATGATGATGATGATGATGATGATGAAGATATTCAGGTCTTCAGCTGCTGATGGATGTCAGTGATGATGATGATGATGATGAAGATATTCAGGTCTTCAGCTGCTGATGGATGTCAGTGATGATGATGATGATGATGAATATATTCAGGTCTTCAGCTGCTGATGGATGTCAGTGATGATGATGATGATGATGAAGATATTCAGGTCTTCAGCTGCTGATGGATGTCAGTGATGATGATGATGATGATGAATATATTCAGGTCTTCAGCTGCTGATGGATGTCAGTGATGATGATGATGATGATGAAGATATTCAGGTCTTCAGCTGCTGATGGATGTCAGTGATGATGATGATGATGATGAAGATATTCAGGTCTTCAGCTGCTGATGGATGTCAGTGATGATGATGATGATGAAGATATTCAGGTCTTCAGCTGCTGATGGATGTCAGTGATGATGATGATGATGATGATGATGATGATGAAGAAGATGTTCAGGTCTTCAGCTGCTGATGGATGTCAGTGATGATGATGATGATGATGATGATGAAGATATTCAGGTCTTCAGCTGCTGATGGATGTCAGTGATGATGATGATGATGATGAAGATATTCAGGTCTTCAGCTGCTGATGGATGTCAGTGATGATGATGATGATGATGAATATATTCAGGTCTTCAGCTGCTGATGGATGTCAGTGATGATGATGATGATGATGAAGATATTCAGGTCTTCAGCTGCTGATGGATGTCAGTGATGATGATGATGATGATGAAGATATTCAGGTCTTCAGCTGCTGATGGATGTCAGTGATGATGATGATGATGAAGATATTCAGGTCTTCAGCTGCTGATGGATGTCAGTGATGATGATGATGATGATGATGATGATGATGAAGAAGATATTCAGGTCTTCAGCTGCTGATGGATGTCAGTGATGATGATGATGAATATATTCAGGTCTTCAGCTGCTGATGGATGTCAGTGATGATGATGATGATGATGAAGATATTCAGGTCTTCAGCTGCTGATGGATGTCAGTGATGATGATGATGATGATGATGAAGATATTCAGGTCTTCAGCTGCTGATGGATGTCAGTGATGATGATGATGATGATGATGATGAAGATATTCAGGTCTTCAGCTGCTGATGGATGTCAGTGATGATGATGATGATGATGAAGATATTCAGGTCTTCAGCTGCTGATGGATGTCAGTGATGATGATGATGATGATGAATATATTCAGGTCTTCAGCTGCTGATGGATGTCAGTGATGATGATGATGATGATGATGATGAAGATATTCAGGTCTTCAGCTGCTGATGGATGTCAGTGATGATGATGATGATGATGATGATGATGATGATAATAATGATGTTCAGGTCTTCAGCTGCTGATGGATGTCAGTGATGATGATGATGATGATGAAGATATTCAGGTCTTCAGCTGCTGATGGATGTCAGTGATGATGATGATGATGATGAAGATATTCAGGTCTTCAGCTGCTGATGGATGTCAGTGATGATGATGATGATGATGAAGATATTCAGGTCTTCAGCTGCTGATGGATGTCAGTGATGATGATGATGATGATGAATATATTCAGGTCTTCAGCTGCTGATGGATGTCAGTGATGATGATGATGATGATGATGATGAAGATATTCAGGTCTTCAGCTGCTGATGGATGTCAGTGATGATGATGATGATGATGAAGATATTCAGGTCTTCAGCTGCTGATGGATGTCAGTGATGATGATGATGATGATGAAGATATTCAGGTCTTCAGCTGCTGATGGATGTCAGTGATGATGATGATGATGATGAAGATATTCAGGTCTTCAGCTGCTGATGGATGTCAGTGATGATGATGATGATGATGATGATGATGAATATATTCAGGTCTTCAGCTGCTGATGGATGTCAGTGATGATGATGATGATGATGAAGATATTCAGGTCTTCAGCTGCTGATGGATGTCAGTGATGATGATGATGATGATGAAGATGTTCAGGTCTTCAGCTGCTGATGGATGTCAGTGATGATGATGATGATGGATGTCAGTGATGATGATGATGATGATGAAGATATTCAGGTCTTCAGCTGCTGATGGATGTCAGTGATGATGATGATGATGATGAAGATATTCAGGTCTTCAGCTGCTGATGGATGTCAGTGATGATGATGATGATGATGAATATATTCAGGTCTTCAGCTGCTGATGGATGTCAGTGATGATGATGATGATGATGAAGATATTCAGGTCTTCAGCTGCTGATGGATGTCAGTGATGATGATGATGATGGATGTCAGTGATGATGATGATGATGATGAAGATATTCAGGTCTTCAGCTGCTGATGGATGTCAGTGATGATGATGATGATGATGAAGATATTCAGGTCTTCAGCTGCTGATGGATGTCAGTGATGATGATGATGATGATGAAGATATTCAGGTCTTCAGCTGCTGATGGATGTCAGTGATGATGATGATGATGATGAAGATATTCAGGTCTTCAGCTGCTGATGGATGTCAGTGATGATGATGATGATGATGAAGATATTCAGGTCTTCAGCTGCTGATGGATGTCAGTGATGATGATGATGATGATGAAGATATTCAGGTCTTCAGCTGCTGATGGATGTCAGTGATGATGATGATGATGTTCTTGAGATCATGATGAAGGGTTTGATGAGAATCTCTCCTCAGTTTTGACATCAGAATCAAATTTTACAGGCTCGTCTGGATCACAGGAGACTATAGAAATATACATATTAGATTATTATCATATATATTGTTCTGAGTTTATGGGATTATGTTCTCAATTTAAAACAGACTAAAATGTGATGAAAGATTAAATTAAGTTCAGTAATAATCAAACACTCACAGAATGGCTTTCTTCTCTTCATACTGTTCGATCTATCACGTGTCTGTCCTCTTTCCTCTGGAGATTCACTGGTTTGTGTCTCATTTCTGTCCTCCATTTTTCTCTCAGTCTTCTTGTTTTCTGCTGATCTGTGATTTCTGAGGCTCCAGCAGTTTTCTGGATGTGTGATTTCATTTATAAACTCCATTTGAATCTGTTCAGTAGATCTTTCTCTTCTCACCTCATGTTTGATCATATTTGATTCATCAGAACGACACTTTACAGCTCCGACTGGATCAACAGAGACTGGAAATGAAGAAAACAGCCCGTTATCATCATAATTATAATACAGTGACTGAACTGACAGATTCAGATTAGCTCATGTTATTGTTGTAAAATGTTTTTCAGCTTTTAAAGCCTTTAATACACCATTAAAGTAGATCAAGATAGGTTTGAGTTAGTCAGAATTGTTCTTATCAGAATGAAATTGTTCAGCACAACATTAATCACCAACATCAGCATTCATTCTGGAATAAAAGTCATTTCCAGTTTCCACTGGTAAAATCTACAAATAAGGACAAATTCAATGGCATTTGCATCATTAACACAAACACTAGTGATGTGCAGAAGATTCCCTGATATATTCCTTGTTTGTATCTTGACTGATGAAATATGATGATATGAATGACTGATATTAATCTACTCACAGTCTTTATCACTGCAGCTGCTCCGTCTGAACTTCTCAAGATTCATGTTTCACTCGTTGTGTTTTCATGCATTTCTTCATCATCTAAACTGTGAACCTGAGACAAATATTTAAGCAATTAAAACATTGTATGATAAAATGGCAAATAATCCAGTCATCCATATATGAAAATGAAACTCCTCAATTAAGTAGGCTAAAATTAATCATTAAATTATGTAGCCTTTTCAAAACCAAACATATACTGTATCTCACCTGTGAGAAGAAGAGAGATGTGGAATGATTTGTTAATAAAATCCCTGAATATATATAAAGGAAAATCCTAGAGTAAGAATCCCAGAGTCAGCGAAGAGTTGCAGAGATTCTCCTCCGACTCAATGAGCTCAAAGTCAAGATCACCGGGGCAGAAAACACACATGAGCAGTGAAGAAAACACACCTGAGCGGGGCAGAAAACACACACACATTCTTCTCCCTCTCCAATTCAAGGCGTAGCTTTGATTTTGAGATTGGCTGGTGAAAATCCAGAAGCTGAAGAATCAGGAATGAATAGGATTGCATGTTTCTGCAGGTTTCTGCTCACGGTGACGCCATTTGGTTTTCAAAAGTTCAAAAGTTCAAACAAAGCGTGTAAGCTGTTCTGCCGTCGCTGCAAGACGAGCACTGAACACTATCTGAGGTTTTTAGTCTATATTGACCTTAATAATACGTTCATTAATGAATTCTGTAATGCTACAGGTAACTAATAAAAACAGAGGCAGTTTAACAGACTCAACTTTACTCTGTTCATAGTGCAATAGTGCAATACTGTCTTGCTTTCTGAAGAAGCCGAACACACGTCTGCATCTGTCATTACAAGTGACATATCATGAAACTCTGACTTCTCCTGTGTGTAAGTGCTATAATCGGCTCCCAGTGCTTCTACCAGCCCTGATATGAACCCCTGGTGTATTTCTGTGCTGTGTGTGTGTGTGTGTGTGTGTGTGTGTGTGTGTGTGTGTGTGTGTGTGTGTTTAAACCTGCAACATGGATCAAGAGTGTTCATAGTTTCACTGCCAGAGATACACCCTGAACGCCAGACCTGACAACCTGAAGACATGATCATAAACCCCGATCTTGTCTTCACTTCATTGGCTGACAGTCGATTTGAACATTCATTTATTAGTTCACAAGTGTTTGAATAACTTTGCAGCCCTTCTGATCTTCTATCTTCACACAGTCCTTCTAGAGATCAACACTTTTATCTGTTCCTATACAGACTAAAGTAAGGGGACATTGTGCATTTCTATTGTGTGATACTAGCATTTCTACAATAGGAAATTATTTTTTTATTCATAGCTTGGTGGTTATGAATAAAAAATTAGGGTTATACATTGTTGTAAAATATATTATTCCTAAGGGTAAAGGAAGAATAAAGACAAAAATGGTACCATGGTGGAATAAGGAGTGTGATGAAGCTATTCGAAGGAAAAGGAGAGCATACAAGAAGGTAAGAAGAATGCATAATTATACAGATTTAATCGAATATAAGAGAGAACAAGCAAAGGTAAAAGAGGTGGTAAGAAGGGCAAAAAGACAACATTGGAGAGATTTCTGTGATAGAATAGGGAGAAGTACATCAATAGGAAAAGTATGGAGTATGATCAGAAGGATGAATGGAATAAGGAAAGATGGAATATCCTGTTTTAAATGAAGGGGAAGTTATAGCAATAGGAAACTGTGAGAAAGTAGAAATGTTTTGTAATACATTTATAAAAGTAAACAGTATGGAAAATCTGACTGAAGAGTTTAAGAGGGAAAGGGAGGAAGTACAGTGCTATGCATAAGTTTAGACACCCATGCTAAAGTTGACTAAAAAGAGGAATAAAAAAATCATCTTTTGTAAATTGAACTTAATGCCTTAATTAAAAAAAATTAGGGAAAATCCAACCTTTAAGGACACCAATTTTCTTTGTGAATAAATAATGTATCGTAAATAAATAAATGTTCTTCCTTAAAATACAGGGTGCATAAGTGAGTACACCCCTATGTTAAATTCCCATAGAGGCAGGCAGATTTTTATTTTTAAGTATTTTTTATTTTTTTTTCTAGGACACTATGGATCCTGATAAAGTTCCCTTGGCCTTTGGAATTAAAATAGTCCCACATCATCACATAGCCTTCACCATACCTAGAGATTGGCATGGTTTTATTTCAGTTAGCCTAAAAGCTAGTTTGATTTGCATTGAGAGATGATCTTATGGAAAGTACTCCATGCCAATCTCTAGGTATGGTGAAGACACACACACACACACACACACACGCACACATTTGCTGTAACAGCACTGGACTGAAAACTGCACTAACATGTTAAAGGGATAGTTCAGGATTTTAGACATGAATCTCTATAGCTTCCCCATAAGCAGTGTGGTGCATTGACCATGACTTACCCCCGACAGCGTCCTGTGAGCCGAGCTCCGGTCCAGTTTTGGTCAAGATGAAATTAGTCCGGCAAGTTTGCTGGGGTCACGGCAATAAAGCTTTTTTCTTCTCAAATCAATATGTGTTCAAAAGAGTGATATATTTGCGTCACTAAAACGTTGTCTATGGAGAGGTCAGACCTCGTAATGGCTTGGCACTATTTTCTCCCCTGTCATAACACTGCGCGCTGCCGCTACCTACAGCCAGCTGCGAGCTGCGCAGGCGCACACCACTTTTTCAGTTGTTCGGCAGTGTTTACAGCAGTGTTTACGTGCTCAGAACAGCTACACGAACGAGCTAACATAGCTAGCACCAAGAGCGATCAGTTTGTACAAGCTTTGTAGAAAATGGTGCGGACTTGTGACTATCCGGACTGTACAAACAAAGATGTGGCGCTTTCTCCTCACACATTTCAAAGATTTCCTGTGGCAGATGTTGCTCTGAGGCGACTTTGGCTCATTGCTCTGGGCTTCAATGTGAACACACTGGCGAAGATAAAGAAGCTTCGTAAAGATATCCTTTTGGCTGTGTGTCGAAGTCAATGTTGTCATCGTCGCTGCTGTAGTCAGACATGTTATCGTTCTCTTTACGAGCTGTAAACAAAGTGACACGTGCGCGGCTCCCAGCTGGCTGTAGGTAGCGGCAGCGCGCAGTGATATGACGGGGGAAAAAATAGTGCCAAGCCATTACGAGGTCTGACCTCTCCATAGACAGCGGTTTTGTGCTGCAAATATATCACTCTTTTGAACACATTGATTTGAGAAGAAAAAAGCTTTATTGCCGTGACCCCAGCAAACTTGCCGGACTAATTTCATCTTGACCAAAACTGGACCGGAGCTCGGCTCACAGGACGCTGTCGGGGGTAAGTCATGGTCAATGCACCACACTGCTTATGGGGAAGCTATAGAGATTCATGTCTAAAATCCTGAACTATCCCTTTAATAATGCGTTCTGAAGATACACTTTCACTCTGTTTTTTTCAAATATAATCCAATAAAGAATGATCATATGTTTCTCTTTGTCTTTTATGATCAGACCGTGTGTGTGGATCAGTGGACTGATCTAGAATCAGTGTTCATCTAAATATTAATCCTTCTAATATTCATTATGTTAAATCACTTTTGGAAAACCGGACATGGCTGATTATGTAAAATTAGTGAATTATGTTGTTCATATGGAGAGAATTTTAGGCTCAAATGAATCCCTTGAACACCAACATTAATGATTAATGTCTGAATGGAAAAGTAATTCAATTTCAATAAATGTATCTGCAAATTACGGAGGAATTTAAAAATAAATTCTCAGATTACAGGTTAAGAAATATATAAAACAGGCATTCTGGAATATTTAATATTTTGTCAGATATTATTTTAAGAGCTGTCACTTAAAAAGTTATAAATTGCTTTTATGTTGTAATGTCGTTCAGACGAGATTATCATGAAGATCTCATGAACACATGAAGAAAAGAGATTTTTTAGCGAAGAGGTGATTATATTAAAGTTATACAATCCAAACTGTGCATTAATCACTGTAGTGCTCTTTGTTAGAAGACGCTTCAGTGAAATTACTAACATGTTTCACATGATTTCAAAAGTCCTTGAGTCAGTTTAGCAAATAACAAACAATACGACCTGGAAAGTTGTCAGACTTTTGCATATAATGTTCATGTTTCAGTTAATCAGAGTAAAACTGTCATCTTTACTCTTCTCTGGTCTTGAGTGTCAGTCCATCTACTGTAATACTGATGAAGATAATAACCTGTGTGTTTCTTGATTTACAGTCTCTCGTGATTCACACAGAGTTCAGAAGAGTTAACCTGAGGAATCAGAGACGAGCAAACCTCTCGATCGGACACTAAATGAAGACAAATTCATTTCAACTTCATTATAGTCATTATGTTTAAGATGATGAATAGAGTTGAAATATTTGGCATACGCTGATCATTTATTTAATATCATAGCTTGCACTTTTCTGAAAGATGCATGAAACTTTATATTATCTGTTTATTTCCTCTTCATTCCTCTTGAATTGAATTCTGTTTGCATCATTGATCTTCACTGGTTACTGTAACACTGCTTTATCATTCTGCATTGTATGAAGCGCTAGAGAAATAAAGCTGATTGACTTGTATTCATTTTGCATCTGCTAAATAAATGTAAAGTAAATGCCAATGGTCTAAAAAAAAAAGAAGATAACATTCGATAACTTCTGTCTAGCTTGTCTGAAAATGTGAGATGGATTTAGTGAACATCGTTGTCAGAAAATTGTGAAAATACTAGTGAGATTCCAGCATTTTTATAATGATAAATCCTAAAGATGTTTTGTTCTGCTGATTCCATCAGTATATGGCATATCAGATGATTTCACTAATATAAATGTCCTACATTAGAAGAGAATGAGATGCTGGCTCACAGAAGGATATTATAACTCTGTAAAAAGCTCATGTGAGTTCTGACTGCAAACACACTCAATGTTACGATGAGCTTGAGATGTACAGTGTGTGCAGAATTATTAGGCACGTTGATTTTCTGATCATATTTTATTTCCAGGAACATTTTGCCAATTCCAAACCATATTATTCTTAATAACTACTATTAATTTTGTATTTAATCATGTATAAGTGATATATAATTGTACATGAAGGCTGGAAATGAAAAATGCCTTATATTCAGGTGTGCAGAATTATTAGACAAGTTTTCTATAGCAGATAAAATAAGCCAAAAAAGAGATTTAACAAAGACTGAAAAGTCAAAAATTATTAAATGCCCATGAGAAGAATGCGATGCTAATGCAATACTAGAGATTGCAGTTAAGGCATGACCATTGGACAGTGAAATGCTCATTGGGTCAGCAGGGTCAGACAAAAACAGGTGGAGAAGAAAAAACACATGTTAACTGCAAAAGAATGAAGAATTAAGGTGAAGAATTAAGTGTGAAACCATCAGGAACCCTTTAGTCTCCAGTGGCACCATTTTCCAGAACTGCAATCTACCTGGAGTCTCCAGAAGAGCAAGGTGTCAGGGTCTCAGAGACTTGGGTTAGGCAAAGAATCCTAAAAAATGACCCCCTCTTAATAAGAATCACAAGCTGAAGTGTTGTGAAATACATGAAGACTGTTTTTTATAGGCTTTATAGACGGGCAGATTGAGAGTGACTCTTGAAGACCACAGCACCACACCCTCTTCTACCACTGTTTGAAGAATTCATCTGAATACGTCTTAATAAGTTTTGGGAGTTCATTTTTAGTCCATCTCTGCAAAACGGACTTCAGGGTAGGAGATGGACTAAAAATGAACTCCCAAAACTTATTCATAGGATGTGGTGCTGGTCCTTCAAGAGTCTCTCAATCTGTCTGTCTATAAAGCCTATAAAAACAGTCTTCATGTATTTCACAACACTTCAGCTTGTGATTCTTATTAAGAGGGGGTCATTTTTTAGGATTCTTTGCCTAACCCAAGTCTCTGAGATCCTGATATCTTGCTCTTCTGGAGACTCCAGGTAGATTGCAGTTCTGGAAAATGGTGGCGCTGAAGACTAAAGGGTTCCTGATGGTTTCACACTTAATTCTCCACCTTAATTCTTCATTCTTTTGCAGTTAACATGTGTCTTTCCTTCTCCACCTGTTTTTGTCTGACCCTGCTGACCCAATGAGCATTTCACTGCCCAATGGTCATGCCTTAACTGCAATCTCTAGTATTGCATTAGTATTGTATTCTTCTCATGGGCATTTAATAATTTTTGACTTTTCAGTCTTTGTTAAATCTCTTTTTTGGCTTATTTTATCTGTAATAGAAAACTTGCCTAATAATTCTGCACACCTGAAAATAAGACATTTTTCATTTCCAGCCTTCATGTACAATTATATATCACTTAAAAATGATTAAATACAAAATTAATAGTAGTTATTAAGAATAATATGGTTTGGAATTGGCAAAATGTTCCTGGAAATAAAATATGATCAGAAAATCAACGTGCCTAATAATTCTGCACACACTGTAGAGACACACAGTTCAGTGTATCAGTGTCTCTCTCTACTGGAGATCATCAGTATTACAGCAGATCAACAGAAGATCACATGATCATCCATATTTATTTTAGTTTTATTTATCCTTTATTTTTCCAGGAAGGTCCCATTGAGATTAAACGGAATCTCTTCTTCCAGGGAGTCTATTTCACATAAACATAATAACACACAAAACAGATTCTAAACAGTCAAAGAAGAAGAAGAACAGTTCAGATTGAGATTTAAATATCAGAGTTTGAGAAGGGTATCTACATGAAAACCAAGAGTAACTTTAGCCTATATGTTTTGACCAGCCTCAATATTTTTTTAAACAATACTAAAGTTATTATTCATCAAACAGTTTTAATACAAAACCAAAAAAAAAAAAAAAACTATATACCTATTACTATCTATATCAAAAATAAAACTTGTGCACACAGTATAGCTATATGGAGGCCAAAATTAATTAGCATGAATTAATGTCACAATTAAAACATAAATTAAATCGATTATTTATGGTTCCTGAAAAACATGCTTTATTTTCTACCATCAAGTGGGTCATGGGCTTAATATTCATGGAGAATACCATTTCATATTTTTATGCTACAGAATTATTGCAAATACAAGTTTCCTAGCTCAGAATTGGACATGAACTCTCACTCAAGTCATATTTACTTCCAGATGAAAATTTAGGTAGTTTCTGAGATGGGCGGGACATTTTCTCTTCGTAGAACGATCGTAGGGAGAGGAACAAGGAAGGATAAGTGTGTGTGTGTGTGTGTGTGTGTGTGTGTGTGTGTGTGTGTGTGTGTGTGTGTGTGTGTAGTGATATTCAGGTGTTGGGGATTACCTGTAGGCGAGCTGGAGGCGGCATTTTCCGCTCTTTTCTTCTCTGGTATTTCAGAGGCTTATCTTCAGTGATCTGTCTCCAGCATTTTAACCACTTTCTCTATTGATACTGTATTCCCTGATGATACTGACGAACTGTACATGAAGCGAACAGCCTTAAACATTAATCATCTGTTCTTCTCAGCTGTAAGGTAAATCACATTTTTATTTTGTTAGCAGTTTTCATGAGGTCTTTGAGATAAACTCAATCTGCTCAGCTTGAGCCACTATCAGTGTTTGTCAAAGACCTGATCTGTGATATGAAAGGGAGATAGCTCATAAATGCTGATAATCATCTGTCTGTTTCTGTAACCCACACACAATGAAGAGAAACTCTCTTTCCTGCGCTCAATGAAGAGGATTCCCTCAGTGTTTGTCATCCGAAGGTGATAAGAATCAGCTTGTCATTGTTCTTGTTATGATTGTGTGTGTGTGTGTGTGTGTGTGTGTACGTGTGTGTGTGTTTGCTTTACCTGTGTGCATGAGTGACAGTGTAAAAAAAAACATTAACTCAGATCAACAGATAGGCGATCTTCCCTTTATTCAGAATGTACTAAAACTGACTGACATGAAGAAATAAGATAAACCTGAAGGCTGATGAGTGATGATCTAGAGGAGAAAAAAATAAGCCATTTAACAGTTTCTCTTCTTGCTGGTTTGAGCAATAATTCATAGATTATACACATTATTTATCATCTCTATTACATTCTGCTCTGTTCAGTTTATCAGCTGACCAAACATGATGGAGTGACATGTTAGAAACACAATGAACAGTAAAGCAGATCATGTTTGGTGTTAGGATTCATGTCTTGTGTTCTTGTCTTGTGTGGACTTTTATGTTATTTCCTGTTTTGTAGTCCTTTGTAGTTTTTCTTATTGATTAGTTCCTGATTGTTCTCAGGTGTGTCTTGTTTGCCAATCTCCCCTTGAGTCTATTTATACCCATGTGTTTCTCATGTTCTTGGTAAGGTGTTGTCCTTAGTGGATGTTTCGTATGAGTTGTTTTCAGTTCTGTTTTACCCCGCTTCTGGATCCTGTCCACAGAATCTCTTGTAAACAATCTGCATCAGTGTGTGTTTCTTCATCATGTCCAGTTAAAGATCTGGCTGATCCTTCAGCGTTATTCACCTCAGAAACACCAAAATACAGAACATGTTTCTGATGCAGAAAAGCTCATAAAGCGTTCATGACTGGATTACTGTAATGCATTACTAGATTATCCTGATCATTATCAATCAACAAACTACAGTTATAGTGCAAAATACAGCAGCTAGAGTTATTACCAGATCAAGACAATATCATCATATAACACCAGTTTACCATCTCTACACTGGGAATCTGTTAAACTACTTAATTATATGTGAAAAAGGCTAATTTATAGATAAAACAATACTCAAACAACTCAGCGAACGAAACTAATTTGTGTTGATAAACGTCGATAAGTGATTCCAGTCACACCCAGTCTGATTCTCACTTAAAATAAGACACCTGAGGCTATTTCCGTCTCTGCCCTCAGCCACACCTAAAGCCCGATTTGTGCAAGACCAGCTTTACAAGGGTAGATGGAGTAATGCGATTTTACCACAGGACGTCTGTAATGTTAGTGGACAATTCACACAGGATAAGAGATCTCAGTAAAACTAGCAGAAGTGGGAGAGTAACTCGGTGTACGCACCGCCGTCACTCCTGTCATCATGTGTGTATATCGCTGCTTCCTGATATCACATGCACAAACAAATATAACAACAGTTATGTCCGCTCAAACGATGTAGTAATTAACTTCAGATTGGATTGTGTTGGTGTAGCAGGATGCAGTTGTCTGGCTCATGCCTCCCTAAGTGATGCTTAATTTGCTGCAGCTGTGAGTGGTTCTGGGCAGTTAACTTTGAGCCAATCGCGAGGGCTACACTCCTTTATAAACCGGGACTTTTCTTTTGACAAATGATGTCACTGGTATGTGACTTGTCTTGTTTACCTGCCCAGAGACCTGATGTCTGCCTGGTTATCTGTCTACTGTAGCGCCACAGGTATGGTTAGCTTCGTTTCTCTTTCCACTCGTTAACTTTATAACGTGGGCTTATAGGGAATGTTTCGTGCTATAGAATCCCCGGTGCGGCGGCAGCCCTTTCACCAGCTGAGTGTGCGCCCTGCTATCAGCGATCAGAGCTCAGGGCCGGTGACGCAACGCTGTTAATCATAGGGAGTGCTATTTAACCGGGGGTGCGGCCGCCAGTTGGCTACATCGACGCTGAACATCTGCTGCTTTGCTTATATTCTTCACGTTACAAGTTCACGGATTTATGTCGTACCCGACTGCCTTGTCACACTGGACCAAGGAGTATTGAATGCCATTATTAGCTCAAGTTATCAGGCGGCTCGCTAGCGTGTTCCATCGCTGCCTGTTTAACACTGTTTGATCATTCTTGTCTTTGTTGTGAAACAGTGTTTGAGTGTAGTGTGTTTAGACTGACACCATTTTGATTGGCTTGTTTTGTGTTTATTTATTTTAACTCTTGTATGGAGGCCTTTTCTTGCTGTTGATATCCAAGAGGATTGGCCAAATTTTGATTTCCTTTTTTTTTTGTTTTTTTTTGTGATCTGTCCATGTTTAATTGTTTATTTTTGATTTATTGTGTGACTGAGTCTGTTCATATTGCTGACCCCAGTTTTACCTTGGGCCTTAGAACGGGTGGCTTATTAGACCTTGTGTATTGTAAGTGTTTAATTTTTTACGTGTATGTTTATTGTCCAGGTGCTGAGAACTGCCAGTGGGAGCAGTGCCCCTTGTGGTGGCGGGTCCCTTGGTGTGCTGTGGCTGCGTGTTCACCAAGTGTGGTCATTTCTCTTGCGGTGTGTGAAACTTGACACGTGTGATTGGGGTGTTTTTCATGGATGCTCATTGCTCGAGCCACTAGCCTCCCACTGGTAGATTCCGCCCTATTGCCCTCCTCCCTCGTATGTGTGTTGCGAATAGAGTATAGTGAGCGGAGTGAATGTTGAGTGTGTTTTGTTATTTGATTTGGTGTACAGTGCATGTTTGTTGTGAAATCTTAATCATTGTCGAAGTGAAAATAAATTCTATTTTTGTACTGGACCACTGTCTCTGGCTATCCATCCACAAACTTGAGTGCCTTGGTTGAACAAATTAGTTAATTCTTTGGGTGAAAGTCCCATCGTGGCGTAGTCTGCTAACTGCCTGGGCTTAAGCCCTATTAAGTGTATCCCATATGCCACATTGGTAATAGGCTGGTAATAGGTAATTCACCTATAGCTATCACCGGCCCTGCCCTAAATACTCAGACCAAGGCAGAAATGTGTTTTCAGATGTAGACATGAGTTCACAGTGGGAATCTGCATTAATCACAGTCCCAGACTTACTGGGGGTGGAAGCTGATATGGCCAAACCTACAGCATTTAACAAGATATCTCTAAACTCTCCACACCTTATTATCTTTCTGGTTTACTTCTGTGGGAATGAGACCTTTGTACCAGACGTTTCAAATGATACCAAACATGTATAATACTGTATGATAATTGTTCATATTAAACCATATAGATTTTTGGGATGAATTCAGGTAGGGATGGGTTAAGGAAATGATGTGTAAATTGGGAGGTGATCAACTCAAGTGTGATTGTCTCGAATGGGGATGATAATACAGCAAGAGAGTTAAAACGTTAATTTCTTTTTTCTCAGAGAGAAGCCCTCTCTTCCAGAAATGAAACCTTTAGCGTGAGTTCTGCCAGGAAGACTCGGTTGTTACTTCAGTTATTACCCTCTCATCTATCCAATTGTGTTCTACTTGTAGTATAAAAGATCGGTACTTACATATGTCTGAGTTCGCAAATGCTGACGCCATCAATTACCTCCATCCTCCCCACCACCACCAGGATGGTCCTGTCCCCACCTCCTCGGGGGTCCCTCATCTTCCCACACTTCTCAGGGGGTCTTATACTGTACATATAATAATCCATAATTTCATTTCTTTCATACATGTTTTTCATCACCTTAAACTCTTCAAATTTGTGTGTCATGAACTCTTTCCTAAAACCAGTTCTATCCTCATAAAGCTGATTATATATTTAAACTAACACTGGTCCTGCAATACAACAGGATCCAGATTCATCTCTTGTGTTTCAGAGTCAAACATCTAGAAAGGTCATTAACAGGTTAAAAACAGAAGCACTTCTCAGACACACTTTGTCTTATTTAAACACACTTTCACAGTCAATATAAAGACTGAATGATGTTTCTTCACATACATATTTCAAGGATTACATAAGATTGTATTCACAGCTGATCTTTAATTTAGTTTTAAAATTAATTGTATTTTTACATTTTGTAATCTATACATATAGAGGCATAAAGCAAGACAGTTTCATCTCATCAAGTTGCTTTTGATTCATAAATGTTGTTTGTCTGTTACTAACTGAAAGTGTGATGGAAATGAAAGCTTATGAAAGATGTACTGATCAACCACAGCCAACGCCTTCACACTGAGTTTACAAAACCTGTAGCTCAACATGCCACAGATAAAAATGCTTTAAACAATCAGATTACAGTTCATAATAGAAACTCAATGTCCTCACTGTTTCGTGCGTTTGAACTTGAGGCTTTAATAAACTCTCAGTGATATCATCACAGGTACCTTTTTGCATTCACTCAGCTCGTGCAGTAACAACTAACTCCGACTGTAAAACCCACAACATGACTTCCTCAGTCCCTAAAGGGATACTACCAAATTCTAACAACACTACAACGTCGTAATCAACTGCGTTTCCATAAAACAAACGGAAGCCGAAGAACGGTTTAGTCACAGGTTCAGCTGATCTCCCGTTACATTAATGACACTGATCTATTTCACCTGAAGATCAAAGTTAAACCAAACTCTATTCTTTAACCATTATTTGTATTTTCATCTATTAAATTTTCTAAAACATCTTCCATACAGAAATAATTATCATCAAATAAATATCATCTTTCAGATGCTTTTTATAACGGAAGAAGGATTATGTGTATTATTATTTGTAATGGATTTATGACCGAATTTGAAAATGTATATTATCTCTCCAGCAAGAATGTATATTATCTTATTATACATAATATTTTATCAAAGGTCCACTGACCCTTTAGATTCAGTCAGTCTCTGAACTACAGTATTAATGCCAAATCTAAGAAATACACTGTTAATGAGTCTATAATCTGATGATGATGATGATGATGATGAAGATGTTCAGTTCTTCAGCTGCTGATGGATGTCAGTGATGATGATGAAGATGACGATGATGATGATGTGTGTTCTTGAGAACATGATGAAGGGTTTGATGAGAATCTCTCCTCAGTTTTGCCATCAGAATCAAACTTTACAGGCTCGTCTGGATCACAGGACACTAGACATCACAAATATCAGATTATCCTCATTTTTTTGGATTATGTTCTAAATTTAAAACAGACTAAAATATGATGAAATATATAATAATAATCAAACACTCACAGCATGGCTTTAGTCTCTTCATACTGCCACATCTATCAAGTCTCTCTCCTCTTTCCTCTGGTGATTCTCTGGTTTGTGTCTCATTTCTGTCCTCCATTTTTGAACATGATGAAGGGTTTGATGAGAATCTCTCCTCAGTTTTGCCATCAGAATCAAACTTTACAGGCTCGTCTGGATCACAGGACACTAGAAATCACAAATATGTTCTCAATTTACTTATTTATTGCACAAGTCATACATAAATGTTTATTCATGTATTCATTCATAAGGATTAAAGTTCAATAATAATCAAACACTCACAGCATGGCTTTAGTCTCTTCATACTGCCACATCTAACGTGTCTCTCTCCTCTTTCCTCTGGTGATTCACTGGTTTGTGTCTCATTTCTGTCCTCCATTTTTCTCTCAGTCTTCTTGTTTTCTGCTGATCTGTGATTTCTGCTGATTTTCTTTCTCCTCTTCATTTGAATCTGTTCAATCACACAGACAGAGTTTCATTAAAGCGATATAACATCATATCACGAGACATCAGATCAACTCCTGATCAACATCTGCATGAGCTCAGTGTTATTACAGCATCTCAGATTAACTCTACAATATTCACAATAATCAATGATGATGACAAATGACAAATATAGAAATGTGAGTTTATGTGTGAGTCCTGATCATAAACATCTTTCTCTTCTCACCTCATGTTTGATCATATTTGATTAATCAGAACGACACTTTACAGCTCCGACTGGATCAACAGAGACTGTAAATGAAGAAAACAACCCGTTATCATCATAATTATAATAGAGACTGAACTGATGATATAGACTCAGATCATCTAACAGAGAACATGCACTTAAAATATAGAATTAAAACATTTGTGATAAAATAGCAAATAATCCAGTCATCATATGAAGATAAAGCTCCTCAGTAAAGATGAGAAATGAAATATGAAACATGTTTCTCGCCTGTGAGAAGAAGAGAGATGTAGAATAATCCAGAGTTTATTAAATCACACTGAATATATAAAGATAAAGTCCTTCTAAAAAATCTTTTGTTGACTTAACTCATTATTTTTTGTTATCTTTTTGCATGGATTTTTTTGAGTTTTACTAACTTATTTATAAAAGTGTACCTGACAAATTTGGAAAGTTTACCTGACAAGTTATAAAGTACAATGAACTGATTTAATTTAGTTAAGTAAACTTCGAATTTAAGTTCAGCCAACTAAAGTTAAGTTTTCTAAACTACATCCAATAAGTTCAGTCAACTAAAGTTAAGTTTTTTAAACTACACCCAATAAGTTCAGCAAACTAAAGTTAAGTTTTCTAAACTACACCCAATAAGTTCAGTCAACTAAAGTGGTGTTTTGAAAACTGCAGCAGTACCAAATAATGAATTACTACTAGAACATTAATTTGTAAAATACATTTGATTTAAAAAAAATATGTAAAATTAACGATCACTGATACAATTTACAATAAGTTAATTAGTTAAGTCACCTTTATTTATATAGCACTTTTTACAATACAGATTGTATCAAAGCAGCTTTACAGTGATAACATGAAAATAATACAACAAAGTTTGTTTCTAGGAGAAAATTGCGTCATCTTTCACCTTAAGTAAGGCAGATCAATAATATTGTTCAATATTCAGGGGTGCAAACACATGTATGGTCAAAAAAGAGAGGTAATCGAAGCCCTCGTCCCGCGGCAAATATCCAGATACTACATTGGCACCATCCCCAACCCACATAGTCAAATGAAATTTAGAAAAACTATCTTGCACTTCTTCTTCTTGCTTTACTGCTACTTCCTGAAAACAATTTCACCTGATGATTTGAATAGCTCTTTTTGTAAAGAATTAATAATTCTAGGATGATTGGGGTAATTGTGTAGGGTAGGCCTAGTGCATCTGCATAGAAACTAATAAACAAAATACAAATTCGTTAGCCTCATAGGATAATTGCCTAAGTCACTTTTTGTTTCTTCTGGTTTTCCAAAGACATTGAAATATGACTTAGACAATTATGCTATGAGGCTAACGAAATACAATAAAACACAAATACACAAGAAATAAAGCAGTGCTTTATGTTTTTCAGGTAAATTAACTGTATTTAGTATTAATACAGTTTATCTTTTGACAAAACGTGATTTTTCTCTTTCTCTTTTGTTGTTTGATTAACTTTGGTGACACAAACAGCTGCAGGTATATTGGGTGCTGTCCCTTTAAGACGAATGCACGTATCTAATACCGGTAATGACACGCATCCGTTTTATTTTGACTGCGTTTACGGGGAAACTCGTTGAGACGGACACTGGCTTATTTTTTCGTGCACTTGTCTGTTCAAACACAAATAGATAAGAAAGAAAAGGGAATTCGGTGTTCACGAACTTCACGTGCTGTCTGCGACTGCGTGGCTCTGTGCGCCAACAGACCATCTACATTTGGATGTTAAACATAATATATATAGCCTGATACAGCAAAGACAACGTCGGCAGTATTGACGGCAAAATAGGCTACATAATTTTTCGTTCTGTAGGCCTATTGACAGGGGCAATATTTGAAAATCGATAATTAGGCCTATTTTTTACATTACAATTATATATGCATTTGTCAAAACCGAGAGACTTTCAAGCATCAAAATGTAATTTATTAATATGTATTTGCGCCTTCTATTTTGTCTGAAAACTTCCAACACTCTTGCGTGTCGCGTGAAAAATAGGCGTCGGTTGCGGTTCTATTTCTAGCACGCGGTTTCGGCGCGGCTCGAGAAGTGTGTGTGTCACGCAGGCATTGTGCTCTAACACAAGCTCTAACCAGTTAACATGAGAGCCGATATAAAAACGGACACTCCACGCCCCGCAGAGAGAAATGTGATGCAGTGGCAGATCCAGAGTGAGACAGAAACACTAGTGGTTAACGCTTGCGCACATACTGCTGGTTTGGCGCGCAGTGTTCTGATTCGCTTATTTCCTATTTAATTGTTGGTGGACGCAATCCAGAATTACTGTTGGTTAAATTATAATCAGACCCTCTCAAACCCCCCCCCCCCCCTTAAAAAAAAACTCTTCGGATCTGCACGATTCACACAAGTCACCCAAACTGACGTGAAAAAAGCGTGAGGCGCCGAAAAGCGCGCTGTTTGCACCCCTGAATATTAAATGTCCCCAACTAAGCAAGCCAAAAGCCAAGGCAACAGTGGCAAGGAACCAAAACTCCATCAGGGACAGAATGGAGAAAAAAACCTTGGGAGAACCCAGGCTCAGTCGCTCAGTTCTCCTCTGGGCAAAGAACAAACAGTGTATGATTATGATTCAGGCAGCATTACAGGTCAGAACATTCAGAATATTATCCAGTTTCATCTGACTGGAAGTCGGAGTCACGCCGGTATGTAGACAAGTTTGTTGAGGATCAGTGCTGATGGCTGTCGTGTTGATGAGGCCTTCACAGGGCTGATGAGGATAGCACTTCAGGGATGTGTCGTGGATGGGTCCAGGCGCAGGTCCACCACCTGATCTGGATATGGCCCAGATACGGCTGACTTTAGTAAACCTTGGAATAAACAAAAAGACTAACATTAGTGTAGATGCCATTCTTCTTATGATGTAACTAGTACATCAGGTGTTATATACAATACAATTTTTTTTTTTGCAATGAACTGCAATGAAATGGAAAGGTGTTTTAAACCTGTCTCAATGCATGTCTTGTGGATTAATCTGTTACATTAAACAAGATCAACCCACAGCATTCAATATAGAAACATCTTTTGTTCCAAAAGATACCGTTTAAACATTGTTTAACACATTAAAGACCTATGAATTGGCTTAAATGCCATTTTAATATCAACTAAGTTACCAATTATTTATGCTCTCAAGCTTCAACAAATTCATCAATTAAACTAAACACTCTAAAATGCCACTCCCACAACATACCAACAAATGAAACATCCTGTTCACAACATTCCTTTCAAAAAGAAACTATGAAAAGCATTAAAGGTGTTGTTCCAACCCTGCAAGACTTTTGTTCATCTTCGGAACACAAATTAAGATATTTTTGATGAAATCTGAGAGCTGGCTCACTCCTTCATAGACTGCTGGGTAATCGATATCTGCCAGCCCAGAAAAATTAGTAAAAACATTAGTCCAAGTGACTACAGTGGCTCAACCTTAAGTTTATCAAGCAACGAGAATACTTTTTCATAAAAAAAAAAAAAAGAAAAGAAAAAAAAGACTCACCTGTATCTGGTGCTCTGCAACTGAAATGTAGTGACTGAGGTAATAAATCCGGTTGGTGAACAAGCTTTTAGTCAACTTGACTGAACCTGCGAGTCAATACGAGGAAATACAATGAGCGAATCTTCTATGTGCAAAACACTCTGATTCGAAATACACTCAATGGGTCTCATTCATGAAACATTCGTAAATATACGAGTAAATATGTGAGTGATTTGCACGTAAAGAGACATTCCCGAAAATTCTTCTCCTGATTCACAAATACTTCGTAAACGTCAGATTTGATAGTGAAATGTGTGTATGTGTTAATGAATTCCAATCAGTCGTAAATGGGACGCGCGTGCACGCTCATTCCTAATTACCATAAATTCCGCCCATTAAATTCGACTGACAACTATATATGGGCGTCATATTATGACACCAAACGAAGGATTTCAACATGTCTTCTCAAAAGCGGATAAAAAAGAAAAGATTCTCAGATTCAGAAATTGAAGTGTTAATATCTGAAGTTCATTCAAAACGCAACTTTTTTTTTTCAAGCGTACATAGTGGCGTATCAGGTCCTAAAAAAATGATTTTTTAGGTAATACCTAAATGCTTTAGGTAAAAATGCTTGGCAGCATATTACAGATGCAGTCAATGGAGTTTCATCTGTTAATCGAACAGTCCCAGAAGTGAAAAGAAAATGGTTCGACATGAAGCTTGACTGCAACACTTGTAACTTGCGGACTTGTAAAAAATAAATAAATAAATAAATAAACAGCTTGAATATAAAAAATAAATAAAAAATAAAAAATAAAAAAAAGACTTGCGGACTTGTTTTCCGTTTGCAGATGCTAATACTGGCTCTCGTAATAAAAGTAAAAAGAAAAACCGTATGTAATTACTATATATAATCTTTTTTTTTCAAAATACTGTGTAAATATGTACCCGATTACGGTGAATTAAAAGGCAGCCTTATTAATGAGCAAAACGTTCGGATGTTAAACGCACTATTTACGCGTGGCTGGGACCAGGTGTAGATTTCTTTCGTACCAACTAACATTTGGGAAATACGAACATTTTAATGAATCCGAAAATTTACGCCAGAACCACTTTACACACGATTTACACAAAAATTCGTTCTGCTCGTGTTTCATGAATGAGACCCAATAATCTTAAATTTGTGACAACATCGTGACTAATTCACCCTATTATCAAGATTTCTTAAAACATGAACATAAGCGTGACGACATGGCGCAAGATCCAAACTACGAATAGAAATAATGAAAACATTCAAGCCACAGACGTATTAATTGTACATCACCCATATCGATTCAGACATTTACTTTTGTAATTCAAAGATTGTGGTCAAAACTTACAAATATCTGGCGCTCTGCAACTGAGTTGAATTGAAGTGACTGAGGTAAAAAAGCTTTTGCAAATTAGCTTGTGCAAAAATGGCATTATATGACCCCTTTAAATTTGTGACAACATTGTGAGTAATTCACCCTATTATCAAGATTTCTTAAAACGTGAACAAAAGCGCATCAAAATGGCGCAAGGCAAAATCCAAACACTGAATAGTAATAATGAAAACCGTGACATTTCAAACCACAGACGTATTACTTGCTATTTATATCATCCATATCGATTCGATTTGACAGTAACTTTTTTTTAATTCAAAGATTGTGGTGAAGACTTACCTATATCTGGCAGAGATCTGCAACTGAGATGAAACTGAGGTAAAAGAAAAAATCCTGTTTGGTCCGGTTGGTGAACAAGCAGCTTTTAATCAACTTGACTGAAGCTTGAACACAAGGAAGTAAAAAAATCAGTGAATCGTCTATGTGCTCAAATCCATCCATGATGGATTGAATCTGACCATGAATAAAAACTGAAACAGCTAGACAATTATTTAGTGTAATTTAATTAATCTGTGCTCATAATTGTAAATAACAGGTTAGAGTCATATAATAATAAAAATGTAACAATACAAAGCAATTTTGTTAGTTGGACAGCAACAAGAATGGAAATAAAGCAAGTCAAAGTGCTTTCTTGCCGTTTCATTAACTAAATAAAATACAAGATAACTTGGGAAACTAAATGGTATTCAAACAAAAACTCTTTCTGTGTGTGTTACCTGATGGATGACTCTGTTCTTTGAAGAGCAGCAGTATTTAAAAAGAATGGCAGCATTTACCAACTGGCCTGAAAACAACAAAATCATATATATAACTTGAACAGTACATTACATCATAATAAAACTAAGTAGCCTACATGGTAGATTTCTACACTTAGCCTACTAGAACATTAAAGGAGCATTGCGTAGGTTCTGAAATTTCTAACGGTTACTGACACCAGTGGCCGTTAGAGGAACTGCAGCCAGTCTCATGCTCGTTCTCGGTGCGCACACGCGTCGCTCATACGAGCACGACCACATCAACCAGGGTTGCCGCAGCAACCACTGACGGCTCATAGAGTATGGAGGTAGATTTGTGTCTTTATTATTCAATCAAAAAAAAGGTTGCTTCAATCAAAAAATATATTTTCAATCAAAAAAACCCGTTTCAATCAAAGAAAAAAAGTGTTTGAATGCAAAAATATATTTGAGACTCAAAAAAATGCATTTGAACACTATTTTTTTTTGCTTGAAAATGTTTTTTTTGATAGAAGTGAAGGTTTTTTTGTTTGAAGCAACTTTTTTGATTGAAGTATTGTTGTTTTGTGTTTGGGCCATATTATGGGTAGGACATTTGTGTCTTTATAATTCAATCAAAAAAGAAGTTGCTTCAAACAAACAAAACATATTTTCAATAAAAAAATCACTTCAATCAAAAAATAAACCTTTTCAATCATAGAAAAAATGTTTTTGAATGCAAAAAAATATTTGAGATTCAAAAAATTGCACTTGAACACTTTTTTTTTGATTGAAAATGTTTTCTTTGATTGAAGTAATCTTTTTTGTGTTTGGACCATGTTATGGGTAGGACATTTGTGTCTTAATTATTCAATCCCAAAAAAGTTGCTTCAATCAAAAAAAAAACATTTTCAATCAAAAAAAAATAATTTCAATCAAAGAAAAAACTGTTTAAATGCAAAAAAAAAAAAAATCATTTGAAGTGTTTTTTTTTTATTGAACTTTCTTTTTTTTTGAATGAAGTGAAAAAAGTTTTGAAGTCGTTTTTTTTTTAAATCATTTTGACACAAACGTACCGCAGTGGGGGCGGGTGCTTCCCCATTGGTCAGACATGCTTGAGTGACAAGTGTCTACACCAACGACGTCTTTCTGACAAGCAAGTCATGGTCGCCACTCGCCAGCGAGCCAGGAAGCAGTGGTGGAGTTGTTGGTAAGTAGATAAAACCGTATTAAAATGATTGGTGTCACGTTATTAGCCTACTCTGTTTGATATTTCGATTAAACATACAGCTTGCTAACTTAGCTCACGTTGACTAATTTGTGTGATGGTGTTAGATATCTGACGCCTCATATTGTCAGGCAGGCTAGCAGGGTGCGCTAACGGCTAATTGAATTGTTTATTTCACTTAAGTAACGTTACAGAGGCTTGCTATGTGCTAGTGCTATATTGTGTTATAATACGTAACGTCATTAGTGGTCAAACAACAGTCCACAGGCCAACTGTTGCCCACAGCGCTGCCTGTTTAGCAGCAACAGGTCATGCAGAGCCTGAGTCTATCTTCTCACACAGCCCACAGGATTACAGCTATTTGACCGTCCCGCTCTCTCTCTCGCTCACGGGTAGTGGTCTCCCCACCATCACAGTCAAATGCTCGCAGACACAGAGGCAGATGCTGTTATTTTGAGAGCGGGGCTTACATATGCCGTCCCGTACGGAAAATAATGTTGCATACCACCGGTAACATGAATATATATTCCGTTGCTCGGTGCGCAAACTAGCTGTGTCAGGCATTATTTATAAGTAGCCTAATGTCCTGCACAACTCCACATGGAAAACTGGCAGTTCAATGAAGTGATGCTTATTGTCTGACATAGTGTACAAGTAGTTACTAGCTTAAAGTATTGTGCCAATAATGATCCTTCTGGTAAATTTGGCATTCAGTTGAGACACAAAAGCTCTTAGTTTAATGAAAATCTTTGGAAAAGAAGACAAGATGGTTTGTTTAATTAGTATTCATTTATTTAGATTTCTAATATCATATAGTATTGTCCTGTCAACCCATTACAAGTCTTGCCTTATTCAGTGTTGATTTATTGACATGTTTATGTAAGATGTTTTATTAGAAGGTGTGTGAGTGAAAGTTGTCTGAAGTTGTATTTTTCTATTTTATTGCAATGCTGATTGATAATGTAGGACTCTGGTCCTGGCTTGGCCTAAGTTTTGGTGTCTCTAGGTGCTGTGCTCTGTAGGCATGACACATTAATTTCTTTATGTGATACTTTATTTTTTGCATCAAATTATTTGAAGTATTGATAAGCAGTATTGATATCGATACAGGTATTGCTGCACTCTCAATTATAACTGCTCAATAGTGTCGTATGGTTACTTTTATTATACAAGCCATCAATTTTGATGGCTTGTTAGTGTAACCGTTAAGCATAATGGCATTAATGCTATATATAGCGTACATTTAGCCAGATATTTTTTATTTTGTTTTGTTTTTTTTTTAAAGTAGCTAACTAGCTAAAGCCTTAAGTAGCTGAAATTAAGTTGTCTCGTGTCTCTGTCTGCAGCAACACACACACACACACACACACACACACACACACACACACACACACACACACACACACACAGACAACGATAGCTACCTACATTAACTGCAACATCTTTCCAGGCAGCAGATGGACTAATTGTTTTTCCTGTTGATCAAATTATGTTTTTTTAGGCCAAGAACTCCACTAAAACTTTTTGGAACAGGATTGCTTAATAAAGGTAAGAATGGATGGGTAGATTTTATTTATGGTTTTGCTCTTTTTATGTGTCCGGTGTATTGTAGGTCATAACCATTTTCACAACAGCCATCTTTTCTCCCTCCCATTTAGAAAGACCAATACTACACATCACCTCTGCTGCTGATTCTCCATTTTGGGGTTGTGCTCCCCATTATCTATTGCAGGTAATGCACTGACTATCTCATACAAGTACACTTATACATGAATTTCAAAATTGCTCCTCTTATAATGCTAAATGTTAATTTGCAGGCATCCGATGGCACAACAGCTCTTACTGAGGTTAAGGGATAGGTTGGTTTCTGTCATCAATAGAGTACCCATTGATTTTGAGTACCTCCTGTTTGTGTGCACTCAAGAGTTGCAGTTTATTCAAGCTGGCACACAATACATGGATATTCCCGCAGAGCTGGCTGATGGTCTGCAACAGTTGACTTTAGTGCTCAGTTCACATCTGTCACAGAATCCTGTTCCTCCACTATTTAATGATGTAGCCACCACTTGTTGGAGTGGGAATGTAGGACGGCCAGAACTACAAATGAGTCGTGACACACTACAGACGTTGCTGGATACCTCTTTACCTCTAGTTCATTTAGTAGAAATGCATGGCATTTCACGGTCAACCCTTTACAGAAGAATGAAGGACCACAACATGTCAGTGAGGGCATGCTATTCTGTAATTTCTGATGAAGAATTAGACCAGAAAGTCAGGGCTATTAAGGCAAGGATGCCGCATGCAGGCTACAGAATGGTTATAAATAAATAATGGAAATAAAGTATCACATAAAGAAATTAATGTGTCATGCCTACAGAGCACAGCACCTAGAGACACCAAAACTTAGGCCAAGCCAGGACCAGAGTCCTACATTATCAATCAGCATTGCAATAAAATAGAAAAATACAACTTCAGACAACTTTCACTCACACACCTTCTAATAAAACATCTTACATAAACATGTCAATAAATCAACACTGAATAAGGCAAGACTTGTAATGGGTTGACAGGACAATACTATATGATATTAGAAATCTAAATAAATGAATACTAATTAAACAAACCATCTTGTCTTCTTTTCCAAGGATTTTCATTAAACTAAGAGCTTTTGTGTCTCAACTGAATGCCAAATTTACCAGAAGGATCATTATTGGCACAATACTTTAAGCTAGTAACTACTTGTACACTATGTCAGACAATAAGCATCACTTCATTGAACTGCCAGTTTTCCATGTGGAGTTGTGCAGGACATTAGGCTACTTATAAATAATGCCTGACACAGCTAGTTTGCGCACCGAGCAACGGAATATATATTCATGTTACCGGTGGTATGCAACATTATTTTCCGTACGGGACGGCATATGTAAGCCCCGCTCTCAAAATAACAGCATCTGCCTCTGTGTCTGCGAGCATTTGACTGTGATGGTGGGGAGACCACTACCCGTGAGCGAGAGAGAGAGCGGGACGGTCAAATAGCTGTAATCCTGTGGGCTGTGTGAGAAGATAGACTCAGGCTCTGCATGACCTGTTGCTGCTAAACAGGCAGCGCTGTGGGCAACAGTTGGCCTGTGGACTGTTGTTTGACCACTAATGACGTTACGTATTATAACACAATATAGCACTAGCACATAGCAAGCCTCTGTAACGTTACTTAAGTGAAATAAACAATTCAATTAGCCGTTAGCGCACCCTGCTAGCCTGCCTGACAATATGAGGCGTCAGATATCTAACACCATCACACAAATTAGTCAACGTGAGCTAAGTTAGCAAGCTGTATGTTTAATCGAAATATCAAACAGAGTAGGCTAATAACGTGACACCAATCATTTTAATACGGTTTTATCTACTTACCAACAACTCCACCACTGCTTCCTGGCTCGCTGGCGAGTGGCGACCATGACTTGCTTGTCAGAAAGACGTCGTTGGTGTAGACACTTGTCACTCAAGCATGTCTGACCAATGGGGAAGCACCCGCCCCCACTGCGGTACGTTTGTGTCAAAATGATTTAAAAAAAAAACGACTTCAAAACTTTTTTCACTTCATTCAAAAAAAAAGAAAGTTCAATTAAAAAAAAACACTTCAAATGATTTTTTTTTTTTTTGCATTTAAACAGTTTTTTCTTTGATTGAAATTATTTTTTTTTGATTGAAAATGTTTTTTTTTTGATTGAAGCAACTTTTTTGGGATTGAATAATTAAGACACAAATGTCCTACCCATAACATGGTCCAAACACAAAAAAGATTACTTCAATCAAAGAAAACATTTTCAATCAAAAAAAAAGTGTTCAAGTGCAATTTTTTGAATCTCAAATATTTTTTTGCATTCAAAAACATTTTTTCTATGATTGAAAAGGTTTATTTTTTGATTGAAGTGATTTTTTTATTGAAAATATGTTTTGTTTGTTTGAAGCAACTTCTTTTTTGATTGAATTATAAAGACACAAATGTCCTACCCATAATATGGCCCAAACACAAAACAACAATACTTCAATCAAAAAAGTTGCTTCAAACAAAAAAACCTTCACTTCTATCAAAAAAAACATTTTCAAGCAAAAAAAAATAGTGTTCAAATGCATTTTTTTGAGTCTCAAATATATTTTTGCATTCAAACACTTTTTTTCTTTGATTGAAACGGGTTTTTTTGATTGAAAATATATTTTTTGATTGAAGCAACCTTTTTTTTGATTGAATAATAAAGACACAAATCTACCTCCATAATAGAGATTCACCAGCATAATGTTTGAGGTAAGAAAACACCATTTGAAAACACTACCGATTGCCGCTGCTTACTAATAATGGCTGCCGTGCCGTACGGATGTAAGCCCAAGTAGACAAGAACGCGCATGACGTCACATTTTGTGAATTTTCGCGCCGATTCGGGCCCGACTCCTCCACACACAATTGAGCCTACAGGCTGTTAGAGGCAACCGTGGTGGACAGTCAATGTGTCATTCTTTATATTACATCATGGTTGGCCCATACATGTACAAATGAAAACTCTATCTTAAAGATTTTTTTAAGTAAAAACCTCCACATAGCTCCTTTAAAACAAACAAAAGGAGTGAAATTTACACTGCACTTTAACAAATATGATATATTTTTAAGTACATAGCTAAAACACCTTTATGGCCTTGTCTGCCTCACATCAATCAAAAGTCAGCTTCCTTCAGTGCTGTTTCTGAAACCTCTGAGGACAGTTGAGAAGAAAGTGGCAACTAATTTGTCAAAGGAGAATATGTTAACAACTCAAGCACATTAGCTAATTAATTAATTAATTAATAAACGTGAATATTTAACTAATGACTAACTTCTAAGAAATGTGTGTAGTTACAGTTGCTAAGTAACATACCAGTTAGCAGTTACCTAACTAGCTAAGATAGCTAAACGTATTTTACAACATAAAAACACTCAATTTAAATCAACAACACCAAATCTGATGTTTTGGTAAATACTCTATTTAAAAAGGTTTCATGAATTTGCACTTACCCTCGTCTGATATAACGTTAACGTTAGGCTAAACGTCTGAAAACACTGGACGATGTCAGCTCACGCAGTAACGTTAACTGAAGGCAGTGGGCTAGAAAATACGGTTCAGATAAAATATGGCATTGAAAAACTTTGCCGTTGTTTTATGGTAAACATATGTTATTTACAATGATTTTATGAATTCAAACTTACCTTCGTCTGATGTAAATCTCACAGAAAATACCGGGCGTTATCAGCGCACAAGATTTGAATGGAGCAGGAGCGGGAATTAACGGCTCGAAAATAATGTCGGTCTAGAAAATACAGTAAGAAAAAAAAAATGTTAGAACATTGAACAAATGTTGACGTTATGTTCTGGCAAACATGTTATTTAAAATAGTTTTATGAATTCACACTTACCATACGTTTTCTCAGCCTCAGAAAATACCGGACGCTCTCTGCACGCGCAAGAACTGCAGTGAGTCAGCGGGGGAGGGGGAGAAGAGGCTCGAGAGTCGGTTCAAAAAAAGATTCCATTTACAGGCGCCAGGAATTTAAAGTCTTGATTCAGTTCCAAATGCGAGGCCTGAAATGTCCGTAGGCTACGTGATGGACGGGCCGGCTCCGTTTTAACCCCGAAATTACTGTTTTTATGTAGTGTCAGTGCCTCTGCCCTGCTGCCTGCATCAGCAAATTCACGATTAACAAAAAAACTACTGCCTTGTGCATCGACCAATCAGCGTGTTGTCAAGGCAGAATTTCAGGCACAATCATATTAAACAGACACATAGGGAATCATTTAAATTACTTGACATTTTGAGTGCATAACACTTAAAATCTTAATCTGAAAGATTTTTGCTAACAAATGAGTAGGCTACATTAAAATCAAATTGTTTAATTTTTGATGCAAAAACTTGCTATTGTAAGTAATGTTAAGTTATGATAACTTGATTTCTTTATTAACGACAACATTGGGGTTTACAGTGTAATGTTTTTAATGTACACACTAATAAAATTGAAGTTTAGGTTTTTATGCAGTCTACCAGACAGCAAGATATATAGATAAATTAAGTTTAGTTTACAAAGTAAATTTACTTATAATAAAGCATTAGAGTTGAAGTCAAACCAGCAGAAAATTTAGTGCAGTTGTTTCAACTTACATTTATAAGTTAAAATAACAATTATACTTGTTAATTCAACAGAAAATCTAGTGCAGTTGTTTAAACATACATTTTTGAGTTAAAATAACAATTTAAGTTGTTCATTCAACTTTCAGTCTAGTTGAGGACAAGAAAACTTACGGTACATTTTTTTGTTGTCTGGACAATCTAGTTATCTCTACTCACAAAAATAAGTTGAAATAACTAAATTGCAAAAATATTTTTTACAGTGCAGATATATTCCTGTCATGCATTCATTTCTCTTGTGTTCAGATTCTGCATAAATCTGTTAGAATAAATACAGATATAATATTAAAGTGAAATTTCACATTTGTTAGTGATTTTTTTCAATACATATTTATCTTTCAGTTTCACTACAATACTTTGTACACTAACATCTCTGTTCATAATTAATATCTAAAAATACTCTTACAAAATGTTTAAAGATGAAAGTGTTTAATTACCTTGTGATGATCTGGACAGAGAGAAGCTCCAGTGTTACTGAGAGTCTGAGGAGCAGAACTGAGACTTTTATACACTTACTGTACAAACTCCTTCTTCATCTTATAAACCTGCCTCTCTCTTACATGTGACACAGAGAGACCCACATATCTCTGACCTGTCTGACAGGTTTAGCTCAACCCAGACTCTGTCAACCCAGAAGAAAAACGCCACACGCCACTCCTCCTGCGATATATTATTTACACCTGACATGTCTTACAGGTTACAAACAGTACATCTCATGGACTGGTTAAGCTCCTCCCACCAACCTTCACACTGAAGGTGGGTGGGAGGAAAGTTCACACACTGGTTTTGTTCTAAAAGTACTATAGAGAGCCTAAGTCCCTCCCCTCCGCTTCCGGCTCATGGGACCTTATTTCAGAAAAAATATGTATGGTAGTCAATGGCGAGAGACAACTTATCTTTTTATTCGGTCTGAACTGTGCCCTGAATTACACATATGATGTTTGTCAATTTAAAGATGCTATAAGCGATCTCACACGTTTTTTAGGCCAAAAATTTTTTGTCACATACCGCAAATATCTCCTCACTATCCGCTCGCTGCCTGTCCCCTGAACACACTGTAAAAAAACACGGTCTCTGCAGACAGCCCAGGCTCCACAAACTGCAGCAAAAACAAACTGAGCAACAAACAGAGAGACCCGCAGCACGAAACATAACAAACTGTTCCAGCCAATAACCGACAAGAATGATGTGGGGGTGGGGTTCGGGGGTTAGTGCGCGGATGAGGAGGAGGGAGGGTCTAGCTAGCCGTTTTATATGATAATAATTCAAACATCAACAAGAGGTTACGCCAACCGAGATCGCTTGTAGCACCTTTAAAGGGGACATACAGGCCCGGATTGGGTAATCGGGAGAATCGGGAGAATTCCCGGTGGGCCGCTTCCCTTTTGGGCCGGTCGAGGATTTTTTTTTTGTTTGTTTCACCTTTCAATGTCACGTTAGTAACATTACACGTTCCGCCCTCTGACACTGCAGCGCGCAGCCTCTGCATGGGTTGTACCATGTGAGGGAGTTCTCCCCTCCCCTACTACAGAGTTGGTTGGGTCCACAGCCTGTCTTTTCCAAAACGTTTTAGGTAGGCTACCGCGGCATCGCCGGCGCCTACCGATAGCTGGGCCGGCCCTACCGTAACGGTACGCGTCAGGGAGGATGGATGGGAGGAAGAGGCCAGGAGGTATGGAAGCTTGTTTCCGTCACAGAATAAAACATTTTAAAAGATAATTGCGACTTTTTATCTCACAATTGCGAGTTTACATCTCGGAATAGGCTACATCAGAATTGCGTGAAATAAAGTCTCAATTGCGTGTTATAAAGTCAGAATTGCGAGATATAAAGTCAGAATTCCCTGAAATAAAGTTGCAATTGCGTGTTATAAAGTCAGCATTGCGAGATGGTCAGAATTGCGTGATATTAAGTCGCTTGTGTGTTATAAAGTCAGAATTGCGAGATATAAAGTCAGAATTGCCTGAAATAAAGTTGCATTTGCGTGTTATAAAGTCAGAATTGTGTGAATTAAAGTCGCAATTGCTTCTTATAGTCAGAAATTGCAAGATATAAAGTCAGAACTGCGTGAAATAAAGTTGCAATTGCTTCTTTTTAAAGTCAGAAATTTAGAATTGCGAGATATAGTCAGAATTGTGTGATTTAGGCCTAAAGTCGCAATTGCTTCTTATAATGTCTAAGTGAATTATTATTTAACCTTTACATTATTTCTTGAACTATGGTATTAATACAAACTACACAATAGTAAGAGCTGAACTGTTGCTTCATTTATCCAAATTGGAAAAAGTGCTAATTTGGAATTCCACCATGGAAAAAGTGGGCCGTTCTTGGGCCTGAACTCCAGGGCTGAAAAGTGGCCCCACTCCGGCCCTGGGGACATATCATGCTAAATGCACTTTTTTAGCCCTTAAATGCATTTTGTTGTATATTTGGTGTGTTTAGAAGTACAGAAAAGATGAAATTATTCTCTTCAGGTGCCTCGTTGATATCTTTATATTCTGTTTTGGTCATATTTTTCAACCTGTTCAGATATTTCTGTTATCTATGACGTTTTTTGAACTATTACGTCACAGTATTTGCAGCGGAACTGCCAAATAAGGACATTGACTTCCGGCCCAACACTTCAAGCAATCCGCCATTATTATTTCACGCTGCAATTTTGTAGTCCAAGCTAAAGGATGCAGAAGTTACGAGAGGGTAAGTTAAAATGTTCGGTTGTTGGATGTAGTAACCCACACGCTTCATTACACCGTCTAATGTAGATGAACTGCCGCGCTTGTGACAGGGCGCATGTTTAACTGAAAGAACGAGCAGAGAGAGAGACCCGGTCGCACGCGCACTCTCTCTCTCTTCCGAGCCAGGCGAAAGTGTAAACAAGACACCGTCTCCAAACTAGACGCTGTCTTGCTCTCTCTCCCTCGCACATATTAATCAAAATAAATCGACACGGTGGTAAAAGGTCGGAAGACCAAAGTTTCATGTGTAAATACAGTAACACACCATTGCGATACATCCATATGAAGACGTTGTTCTGCAGGTTCGTCGTCTTCATTTTCATCTCGCTCCGGCTCCGACTCTGGCTCGAACATGTAAGGCTGGCTGGACAAGTCTTCCGTTGCTGACATTTTGTTAATAACGTGTGAATAAAACGTTTCTGTGCCGCTATAATCGTATCTCTGCTATCAAACTACAAAAATGGCCGAACGGGGTGGAGTTGAACCGAGTGTCACCTCTGCAAACTGGAGAGGAGGCGGGGTATGAAGTGTCTCAGTTGTATTTAAAGAGACCGCACCAAAACCAGTTGCTCTCAGACGCACATCAGAAAAGGGGTAGAAAAGGGGCATGTGGAGCTATAATAATGAGGAATTCAGACCCAAGCAGTGCAGTTCCGCTTTATATAGACTACAAATGTATGATTTATATGTAAAAAGGAACGATTTAAAAGCATGATATGTCTCCTTTAAAGTCATGCAGAAAGATCAGAAATAAATATCACCAGTGAGTCTGTCAGTGAGTTTTGCTGGATGGTCAAGCGAAAAAAAAAAAATTATTTTTTTTGTCTCAAACCCTCCTGGATAAACAGGTTTTCTCACACATTCTTCAGAGACTTTGTTTTCTAACCCAGAAATGTCTTAGAAATCTCTGCAGTCCTGAATGCATTACATTACACATTATTATTATTTTAATGCTTGGCCTCTGATTAGTCTCTCTGTCTGTTCTGCAGCGCATGAACAATAGTCTGATCAGAAACCTCTCAGATTTCATCAACAATATCTTCACTTCTGTTCTGAAGATGAACTAATATCTTACGGGTTTGGAACGACATGATGGAGAGTAATTACTGACAGAAACTTCATTAATGGGTGAACACACACTTTAAATAATCTGTGAGATTAGACTGCAAGTTATTCTCAGATATCTTTAGTACAAACACACAACTGATCATTTTATGTATTTTATTTATAATAGTGTGTTTGTATCTGGACTTTTATTGCCATGATTAATTCAGTTTTTAGCTTACTGTTACAGTAACTGTGTCAAAGAAATGAAGAACTTGATTTAGACAAAGAATCTTAAACAGGGAAAACAAAATGACACATAATGCAAATTAAGACAGAAAACAGCAGAAGTAAATGATGCAAACGTGTGTGTGTGTGTGTGTGTGTGTGTGTGTGTGTGTGTGTGTGTGTATCAGAGAACCTCACATGAGGAGGATCATATTTAACATGGAAAACATGTTAATGTTTTTAACATACATAAAAATGTTAATTTCACAGCACTCAATACAGTTATAGATCCAGAAGGTAGATTTCTAATCATTAAATTATCTATATTTGACAAAAAGTTATGTATTGTTAATATGGTCCAAATGTTGATGACCCCTCTTTTTTTCATGTTTTTTTTACCGCACTCTCTGAACACCTAGATTGTGCACTTGTTCTTGGGGGAGACCTCAACTTTGGACTAAATAAAGAAATGGACAGGCTGAGTACAGCTGGAACTCAGCGCAATTGGGAATCCGCAAATATAGTTAAACAGTACATGAGCGACTATGGACTTTACGATGCATGGCGTTCTTTTTACCCCAACAGTAGGGAATATACTTTCTTCTCACATGTTCATCATTCATACTCTCGTCTGGATTATTTCTTAGTCAGCAGCTCGCTGCTGAGTGACATTTCAGACACAGAGATAAACCCTATAGCTCTCAGCGATCATGCTGCTGTTTCTTTAATTCTAGTAAATAAGAAGGCCACTCCACCAAGTAATAACTGGAGATTTAATTCATCATTGCTTAAAGACGACGATTTTATTAAGTATTTTAAAGAAGAGTGGGCTTTATATTTAGATTATAATGACCTGCCTGGAACATCAGCATCTGTTCTCTGGGAAGCAGGCAAAGCCGTGATGAGAGGTAGAATAATCTCATTCTCATCGCATAAAAAGAAAAGAGAAAATAAACGTATTAAGGAATTAGAAGAAACCATAAAAACTTTAGATGAAGCCTAGTAGCCTACGTATCCTCCCAGGAACAAGAAATGCTGAAAAAAATATGTAAAGCAAAACTAGAATTAAATGAAATTATTAATAAAAAAACTCAATTCTTAGCACAAAGACTTCGCTGGCAAGAATTTGAATATGGTAACACATCAGGTCAATTCCTAGCGAACCAGTTAAAAATAAATAAAGAAAAAACAACTATAAGTGCTGTTGAAGATTTAACTGGGGATACAGTATACGACCCTGAAAGAATAAACAACACTTTTAGGGACTTTTACAAATCTTTATATTCTCCACAGATAAACCCATCTAAAGATGAAATTGACCAATTTCTTGACAATATAACTCTTCCGAAATTATCAGACAATCCACTGACATTAGATGAACTTCAAGAAGCCTTGAACAGTATGCCCAATAAAAAGGCTCCAGGTCCAGATGGCTTTCCATGCAGAATTCTATAAAGAATTCTGGGCAATTCTGGCACCAACATTCTACAGAATGTTGCAGGAAACGAAAGAAAATGGCAGACTTCCACCAAATATGAATTCTGCCAATATTAGTCTCTTGCTAAAACCAGGCAAAGACCCGGTATTGCCTACCAGCTATTGTCCAATATCCCTTATTAATGTGGACACTAAAATAATCTGCAAAGCTATCTCAAAAAGAATAGAGAAGATAACCCCTTTCATAATCCATTCCGACCAAACTGGTTTCATAAAGGGGAGGCACTCCTCAACAAACACACGTAGGTTACTTACAGTTTTTCTCAATTGCTAAAACACTAAACCCTATTGTCTGAACCAAATGCTCAGTTGCCTGAACCCACTGATTGAATCAATCACTCTTTTGGCAAAACCATAAGCACTTTTCACCTGTTTAGACACAACTTGCCAACACATTTTCATTGTGATGCACGCATGCTGCATAATGGTGAGCACAGGTGACAAAAGTCAAACACAATTAAAGCACAGTTGTCACCACTTGAACACAACAACTCAAAATTGATCACACTTGTGGCTAATGATGTGAGGGAACATATACAGTAAGCCAGTTCAGAGAGCACTGGTTTGTGAGGCCCTACAATGGATAGAAATCTGAGAGGAAGAGTTCGTGTGAGAGGTGGTCAGCAAAGACAAAGAACAGTAATATCTGATGAAATCAGAGCTACTGTGATTGACCATGTTCTTGTCCATGGTATGAGCATGAGGGAGGCTGGACAAAGGGTACAACCAAACATTAGTAGATTCACTGTGTCCACCATAATCCGAAGATTTAGAGAAGAGAACAGGTAATTACCCTTTTTTGACATTATAGTACAGTATGTAAATGTTGACAGCAATTACTGTATGACATACTATGTACCACAGTATACTGTAAGTAAATATATGTTTCAGTAAATCACTGTACCAATGTACTATAGTATTGTAATGGAGGGTTGGTCTAACTGTTTGTAGGCCTTGTATTCCATGTATATTTTTTGTAACTCCATGTTCTCTTTTTGTAGAATTGAAAGGCTGCCACATGGGGGTGGGAGGACAGGTATGTTCTCCCCACACCAAGAGACCCTAATTGTTGATATGGTCCGTATGGCTGAGTAATGCACTTATTTGTATATTTTTGTACTTTATTTTTACATGGGCTCACTGTACACAAGTGGCATACGCATAAGATTTCTGTTTGTTTTTACAAATGCTACGTGTAAATGCACAAGATTTCTGTTTTGTCTTTTTGTAAAAGTGCTAAATGAACAGGGTTTTTTTTGTTTTGCAACATGCATTTAGCCTACAGTGAACAATAAACATTTATTTCTCCAGCTTCATGTCCTGAGCATTGTGTTTTCTAATTTTCTACGTAGTGTTTAGTGACTGTTCAGTAGTGTTTTTAATTTTGATTGACTCGGGGCACGATTTGACAACATAGTTCAGTTTTGAGCACAGATTGAACTGTTTTGAGGTGAAAGTTTGGTTTTGCAAGAAGAGTCTGAGGTTTTGTGAATGTAGCTTGAAAATTGGGTTTTGTGTTCACAGTTTAGAGAAAAGGAGAGCAGCTTTCAAGAAATGTGTCTTAGCAATCGAGAAAAACTGTAACTTAATAGACTATTCATGCAATAGAAACCTTCAAATTACAATATTGTCTTTAGATGCAGAAAAAGCCTTTGATAGGGTTAACTGGAATTTTCTATTTGCAACTTTACATAAATTTGGTTTCGGAAACTCTCTCATAAACTGGTTAAAAATATGATATAACTCTCCAACAGCACGTGTCAGGACTAATGCCCAAACATCCTCTAGCTTTTATCTTAAAAGGGGCACCAGGCAGGGATGCCCCCTCTCTCCCTCGCTGTTTGCAGTTTTTATTGAACCACTAGCAGCAGTAATTAGACAGGCTACAGTGATTAAAGGCATTAAAAGAATGTAGAACATAAAGTTTGTCTTTACGCAGATGATGTGTTACTTTTTCTTCAGCATTCACAAACCACTTTCTCTGAAGTAATTACATTAATAAACTCTTTCTCAAGAGTCTCAGATTATTCAATAAACTGGTTAAAATCAACAGTTCTTCCAATTAATTGTTCCTTCCAGAATTCTTCCACTCTACTGCAATCTGGAAATATTAAATATTTAGGTATTAATGTTTCTCCTAGGCTGGCAGATTTGACTAAGTTAAACCACATCCCACTTTTAAAGAAGGTAGAAGATGATCTAACCAGATGGAAGTCTCTACCCATATCACTCATGGGAAGAGTCGCCTCAATAAAAATGATGGTTTTGCCAAGAATTAATTATTTATTTGCAATGATCCCGAGCAAACCATCACCTGACTGGTTTAGATCTTTGGACTCCTCCATCTCTAAATTCCTTTGGAAAGTTAAACCTCCGCGTATTAGCTTAAAAACGCTGCAAAAGACCAAGGATAAAGGAGGACTAGATCTACCTAACTTTCACCACTATTTTTTAGCCAATAGGCTTCAACATATTTCAGGGTGGTTAAAACACACCCTTTTAGATGAGCCTTGGCTAGATGTAGAACAGGCATTATGCAATAATATAGAGATTTCGGATTTGCCATTCATTAGCTCGATCAGCAAACGACACGTATGCTTCAAAAGCATCAGTATCAGCTCTTCCCTGACAGCATGGTGGGAGTTTCTAAAAATGACTGAGTCTTCACTGGTCCCATGCAAACGTACCCCCATCTGGAACAATCCTGACATATTGCTAAACAACAATATGATAAACTTCACAGATTGGAGTTGTAAAGGTATTAAATACCTGGAACATATATTTGAAGGGGCAGACTTTATTCCCTTTGACAAATTAGTTAAACATTATGGGATTAACAAGCACAGATTTTTAGAATATCAACAAATTAAATCTATTGTAAAAAGGAAATTTAAGTCTAATCATATCAAATTACAAATACCACCATGTGTGGCAGATCTTCTTAATCTCAAAACCCCCAAATTAATGTCTAAAATATACACTGTAAGAAAAGATACACCATATCTACTCAATAAAAATGAGGCAACAGATTACAAGCAATATTATTAATTAAATTTCACAAGGTTTGGAATTGAGTAAATATTAATTAAATGAGACCCTTAATAGTTATCCATTTAATATGAGTAGATTTGAATAGATTAATTATATAAATTAATTAAAACCTAAACAAAAATATTGAGTTGATTTGAAAAAGATAAACTCCCTAATGTGTAAATAGTACTAATAAAAATTAATTTAATTCTACATATCATAATTGAGTAATTATCATCTACATTAATCTGTACATTGATTTGAATTTAATAAATGCAATGAATTAAATCTAAATACTCATTTCTTATGAATAATATGGCCCAGAAAGTACAGAACTTAAATACTCAAATAAGAATTTTATTAACAATTAACTTTTGTGCTTTCAACACACTGTAGCACATCATTGTACACTGCAACCAGTCTCATTTCAAGTCAGAAGTTGGATCTTGCATTTCAAACCAGACATTTGAAAAGGACAGAATGCTGACTTCAACTATTTAAAAATAAAAAGAGCAATAAAGATTTTTAAGAAAAATACTTCATAATGGCATGTGCCAAAACATAAATTATAAAAGTGCATAAAAGTTCATTTGTACTTTGTCAAATGTGCAATTCTCAAGCTCTGTAGAAGATGGACATTGTGTAGCACAAAAGTCTGCACTGCAATACAGTCTCATTTCAAGCCTGAAGTTTGCTCTTGAGGGACTGGACTTTGTTTGAAAGCTTTGAATCATCCAGTTTCAAGAAAAGTTTTTGGAACACCTCAAAGGTGTACTTCAGCTGTCTGGGATAATCGACATTCAGCGCGTAGGTCAAGCCAAGGAGGACAGAGCAAGCCCTTGCAATATCTCCAAGTCCTGTGATGACTTCCATGCCCTCTATGGCGATCCCAATGTTCTTTGGGCTGTTGCTTGTAGAAGGCTTTGGGGTCACAGTAATGGCCATTATGACCTGTTCAAGTTCCTCCAAGTTCTCAGTGTCCTGCAACAAGAAATTGTTATTGTATTAGTATAAAACTGTCAGAAATATATTGCAAGCATATCACATTATTAGAAAATTCATTATTGTTTTCATTGCTTATAAATCTATTTTATTAGATTTTATTTTCTCACAGGCCTTGGTGTCAAATTATTCTTTGTTTTGTTTTCTTCTCTATTTTGATGTTTTTGTACAGGGTTCATGCAGGTTACAATAAGTCAAATTTAAGACCTTTTTAAGACATTTTAAGACCATAAAGATGTAAATTTAAGACCTACTACACGGTGCATTACCAAAAAATATTCAGATGAAAGAAATTCTGAAAAAATCATCATTCATTTAATTTACAGATAAAGCAATCACATTAACCTTCCACACCCAACAACGTGTCAAATGGCCAAAACCTTAGGCCCAAAATGAAAATAGGCTTTAACAAAATTTCAAAACGTACTAATACTACACAATGAAATCAAATCACCAAATAACAAATAAAATTAGAATCAAAATGTACTTTTTGCAAATCAGATATGAAACAGTATTCTGTTACTAAAATGTTTTCAGAAACTTTTAGTAGGCTATACGGTTTAGCTGTAAAATGAGAGAGTTTGTGCCATGTTAAGCGTCCTCCCCTCCTGCTAAAGTTACGTTAGCTAACTAACTTAAGTGCTAGCCGCTATGGACGGACATTACCACACTAAAATTAACAGATTTATGCATGAAAATAAATAAAATTGCAGCTCTAAAATGTAACACTGTTAATAGACTGACTTCACGTGGATTTAGCTAAGTTTCCTTCACAGTTGCAATTTGCAACAAAACAGTGAAACAACAGAGAAGTTACGTTACCTGCCTCGGGAAGACGAGCTCCACACACGGGAAGTAAAGCCAACGGAAGTGCATTAAGTGCCGTCTGAAATATAAGATGCTCTTCCAGCGATAACCCCAAATATGTCTCTTTATGGAACCTTAAAATTAAACACAATGTACTTATTTACGCAATTTCATAAAAACATACTGAGGATATGATATTAACACGCAAAGGACCTAGGAACCATGATAGTGGAAATGCTAACCCACATCCTTCAAAATAAAAGTTTGACTTCGATACATAAGAATTCTTCCAAAATGTATAATGCTGTGCTCATATTATAGCGCAACAAAATCACACTGCTACATTAATATATAGCCTTCCAACAGAAGCCAACTTTGTGTTGCTGCTGAGTCTCTTTTTCTGTGATAACTCATTTTATATTGTAATATAGCACTAACGTTATGCATTCTTCTTACTAGCCCAGTGATAAAAGAAGTTTTCTTACCTTAGTCAACCAGTTAAATTTAGCAAGATGAGCAATGTGGAAGAAGACGAACATTCACTGTCTGTAGCTCTTCAAATGTCTTGTGGCTAGGTAGCCTGCTGCATTTTTTTAAAAAAAGGCGCACTTTGACAGGAAGTGCTTTTCATTTAAAATTTACCTGATTGCATTGATTTGAATTCACTCAATATTCTCTCAATTTGGGACTAGATAAATATAATGCTTAAGTTTTATTTAACTACAATGGGTAGATTTTATTCCAAACATTTTTATTTGAAATTTAATTAAATATTTGCCTCAAAATCAAAAACACAATTATATTGAATACATTTTAACCAAAAACATTAATTCAAATCTACATGACCACAGAATCATTTCTTACAGTGTACAGGACACTTTCCAAAATAGATGAATCAGTATCACTTCCTATTGCAAAATGGGAGGCAGATCTATCAGTAAGCTGGGACCATAATTTCTGGTCTCGGATATGTTTAAAAACCTTTGAACTGATTAGAAATCCTGGTTTACAATTAAAACAATACAAAATCCTGCATAGAGTGCACTACACAGGTCATCGGATGTTCAGGATGGGTTTTACAGCGTTTAACAACTGCTCACACTGTAAAGGTAATACACCTGACAATTATATCCACGCTTTATGGTTCTGTCCACCTGTTCAGAGGTACTGGTACAGGATTCGTGAAGACTTATCAAAGTTTCTTAAATGTTAGAGAGAGGTTATAGGGCAACATCCATCAAACTGACAGTTTTATTGCCCTTAAGCCACGCCCCCTTTTTGACCGTGGGAAATTCCCACGCTTGCCCCGCCCCCTTCTACCCCCTCCCTCCCACCTCCGGACAGGTCACGTGACCGTGAGAATATTCCCACGCTTGCTCCTCCCATATGGGCGTGAACAGAACCAGGGAGATATTATAAACTAAATTATATATTAAATTATATATTTAATAATATAAAACGTTGTATAAAAGTTAAAATACACATGTGTTTAGTGTTCTCACACATCTGTAAAACTGTTACATAAAACACATACTAGTTTAAAAAATTTTTACATACCATTTGTTGAAAGAAGAACAAAAGTCTTATTATCTCCAAAGATGTATCCGGTAACAATAATGTTTAAACATCATATTGTTTAACAAATAACATTATGGCAATGTATATTAAAACTGTTACAATAAAGACAATCAGAGATCAGTGTTTTTTTTATTATTATTTATTTATTAAAGAAGACACTTTTAAAACAATAATGAAATAAGTTAAAATGGCATTTTTCTCTAAAAGAGTTATTAAAAATTAGTGTTATTTTAAGATGTTAAAAAATCAATAATTTACAGAAAAGTAAATGTATCCATCCGCACAGTATCTGTAAAACTGTTACATAAAACACAAACTAGTTTAAAAACATTGTTAAAAAGCCTTACATTTTTACATACCATTTGTTGAAAGAGAACCAAAAGGTATATCCGAAGCTCGAAAGGCTTAGAGCTTTTAACACCAAAAATGACAAAATCCGAAAAAAGTGAATAGTTCTATTTTCTAACATACATTTAAAGAAAAAGCTGTACTTTCACAATTACATTGTGTTTAAAGGTGTATAAAACATTGTTTAAAGTTTAAATTATATTTTCTTAAAGATATCAAAATGTGTTAGTATTAAAACATCTAAAACAACATTTTATGTTAAAACATAAACCGTGGGAAATTTTCCCAAGATCCACATTAAAACATCTAAAACAACATGTATTAAAATTATACCGAGCAAATAGTTCTATTTTCTAATACATTTGAAGAAAAGTTGTACAATCACAATTACGAGAAAAAGCTGTACTTTCACAATTACATTGTTTAAAGGTGTATAAAACATTGTTTAAAGTTTAAATTATATTTTCTTAAAGATATAAAAAATGCGTTAGTATTAAAAACACCTAAAACAACATTTTAAAGATGTTAAAAGTTTAAATTATATTTTCGTAAAGATATCAAAATGTGTTAGTATTAAAACATCTAAAACAACATTTTAAAGATGTTAAAACATTAATGAAAAAGTTTAAATTATATTTTCTTAAAGATATCAAAATGTGTTAGTATTAAAACATCTAAAACAACATTTTATGTTAAAACATAAATGTTAAAACATTGAAAAAGCAATATTCAGCTCCGGACCGTGGGAATTTCCCATGGTCCCCTTCCCTACAAACATCCCCACCCCTCCCCACTTCTGTATTGTTTAACAGATAACATTATGACAATGTATATTAAAACTTTTTTAAGAAATGTACAATAAAGACAACTTTGTTGAAAGAAGAACAAAAGTTTTTTATCCGTCTCCAAAGGCTTAGAGCTTTTAACTCCAAAATCCGAAAAAGCGAATAGTTCTATTTTCTAACATACATTTAAAGAAAAAGCTGTACTTTCACAATTACATTGTGTTTAAAGGTGTATAAAACATTGTTTAAAGTTTAAATTATATTTTCGTAAAGATATCAAAATGCGTTAGCATTAAAACGTCTAAAACAACATTTTAAAGATGTTAAACATTAATGAAATAAGTTAAAATTGCATTTTTCTCTAAAAGAGTTATTAAAAATGAGTTAAGATGTTAAAAATCAATAATTTACAGAAAAGTAAGTGCATCCATCCATACAGTATTTGTAAAACTGTTACATAAAACACAAACTAGTTTAAAAAGTGTCTTAAACACATAATATTAAAACGTATCAACCGTTATGTTAAAAATCACAATATTAAAAAACAAGTATTAAAAACTGACTTACGTTTTTGTAAATCCGTTTGTTGAAAGAGAGCCAAAAGGTATATCCGATGGTATTTACCACATCAAATGTATATCCAGAAGGTATATCCAAGACCAAAGGTTTATCCAACAACAAGGATATATCCATGACCAGAGGTATATCCAAATATATATCCAAAAGGTATATCCAAGACCAGAGGTTTATCCAACATTAAGGGTATATCCGGAACCATAGGTTTAGAGATTTTATTTACAAAAGTTACAAAGTCTCGTGAGGAGTTCAGCAAAAAGCGTCCACACGGTTACATCCCAAAAGTTAGACTGACCTCTGTGACATCTGCCCTGTAGCCACAGGTAGACCACTCCCACCCTAGACCCCACCCACCCCTAGAGACCACCCACCCCTAGAGACCTCCCACCCCTAGACCCCTCCCACACCTAGACCCCCTCCTACATCAAGATCCCTCCCAAGCCAACTATGTTTTGCTTTAATTAAAAAAGAGTTTTGTTTTCCGCAATCATTTAAAAACTTTTTAAAAACAATGTATGTATAAAGTTAAAATACAACGGTTTAGTATTCGTACGTTTACAACGTTATCTGAAAAAGCTAGAATTAATAGCTAGATTTTAGTTAAAAATACATAGGTGTAGGCTAGTATTTAAAACGCTAGGCCTATCAGAAAAATGTAGACAATAATGACTTCTTACGTATACAGATTTAAACCCTGTTAAAAACAAAAAAGTCAACGTTAAATATTTTAAAAACAAGTTATAGAATGTCTTTCACGAACAACTTTTAAAGATGCCAGAAAAATGGTAAATTATGTTTCAAACGTGAACAACATATCAAACAACAACAGTTAAAAAATAATACATAAAGTGAATAGTTTTAAGCAAAACTTTTTAACATTACAATTCGCTATAAACTTTTGTATAGATCTTAGCTAAAATAGATCTTTCACTGTCTCGCAAAGCATCCTTGCGCTCCGAAAGCACAACACGAATGAGAAATCGGTCTGTGAAGCGAGTCTCCGCCCACCTAAAAACTTTGCCAATGCAAATACACATGTGTAGAGGTATAGCTACAGATTTAAATCTTGGTAAAAAAAAGCTTAATCAAAACAACATTTTAAATTTTTGTACATTTAATTTAATTTAGTTATTAATCCGGTATTAGATCTTTCTAGCCTAATATTGTTTGATGTGTTATGCCTAGATAACGAAACATAGTCCATACATGTTGTGTTCGAGAAAAGTAATATTGATGTAATCTTTGTGAGATCATACCCACAAACACAGAACTTTGTGTTGGATGCTCGACTTTACTAAAAGAAAATATTATGGAAGTCATTTTCAAACTGTAATTATACCATATTTTATGTATTAATAGTATGGATCCATTGGGGTTTAATGTTTTAATGTTTGTTTGTTTGTTATTAACTAATACCTTTTTTAACTAAAACACTTCAACATCCTCCACAAATTAAAGAAACATATGAGGTAAGGCTAGTCTCAGACCCCAGATAAACAGATAATGGAATGTTCACAATCTACAATATAGGCTACAGTTAGATATTCTCCTACTTCGTATGTGTGTAAATAGTTGCGCTTATGGACTAACTTTAAAAAATCATCTTTATACACGAATCACGCGTGTCCAAACATTTGTGTAAGATTCAAAAGACCAAATCACTAGGGGAAACAACAAAGACACCCTATCGTGAAAAGTGACCGTTCAGCACAGCGTCCGAACTTAAATGACATATACATTAACGGGCCAGAACGTGACACAGACTCCACCCACTAACACGCCTCTCAAAGGTGAGAGGTCTGTTGCGATTTAAAGGTGTGCGTAAAAAATGACGCCGATGGTTACATCACGTGGGAATTCCCTCCCACAGTGTGACAGAGGTGTTTAAAAAGGAACTCAAGCACTACTAGAGATACTTCTGATTTTGCATACCGGACAACCTGCAATGGCTACTGCGGCACCGAAAACACCTGAGAGAAGGATTACTGATGCTATGGAGGATTTGACTTTAGCACCACGAAAAAAACGGGAAACCCATGGGCCATGTTTAACGCGATTTCTTCACGAGCCTGCAGATTCTGTGAAATATACTTTTCACTTGTCTGAAGGACGTGCGTGTACATATGATTATGACAAAATCAACAGAGAAGTCAGATTTTTTAACGTGGATAACAATGAGAGATTCACCATGAATTCAACGGGTGATCCAGCATTAAAATTCACTGAAAGAGATTGGTTTTTATTCTACTCAAAAGTATGGCCAGATTTACAGGAAGGGATGGACACGCCCCTTTTTATTGGTGAGTGGAATGGATTAACCATGGGTACAAGATACCGGATTTTAGCTGATCAAGTTAACAAATATCCAGACGATTTTATTTACATACTTTGTAGTGACTTTGGAACGTACCCAGAATTCACCTGGCCGATATCTGAAAAAGATCATTTAAAATTATATGATCTGAAATTCATGTTCCAATGGAAGGATCTACCTGTGATGGCTGAGATTTTTTCCAAGATCAATCAGCTTTTCCAGTGGACCAATGCGTATGAGCGTTACAGCAACATTAAAGTGAAGCTCTTCCATCCCGAGTGGGAGGTCCCAGAGAGACGCGGATCTTATATAACCCCACCTACTCTCTACAAGCATTAAGAAACTACTCTCTGGACTAGCCGATTCATTCAAACGTATCGTGACTCAAGGAGGTGACTCTTCTTCATCATCATTCCAACCCCTGGGAGCTACGACGGATACGTACCAAAAGGATTACCGGATGCAGCAAATGGATTACCTATTATGACAAATGGATTACCTCAGAAAAGCGTCGATTGGCTAAATAAATTCTGTACTGAACCTGGATATCACAAACTGGTGTTCCTTACAAGGTATGGAGTTGCAACACCTGCCACAGTCGCCGAGGCCCACGACACAACTGTCGATGAGACGGTCGGATGTCTCGGGGATACAGGTCACCGGATTATCAAGTCTATTTTGCGTGTCATTCTAGAAATTCATTTTTTGTGTGGATAATAGACTATATAATTTGTCAATGTAACCTGCTTTTTTAAAAATACACGTATAAATTTGCCTTTTGTTTGGACAATATATAATATGTCCTTGAGTGTTTTGTAAAATGATTAAAAATGTTTGTAAAATGATTTTATATTTTAGGTGAATGCATCATGGAGAAGAATTTGAAATGTCTGTGAAATTAAATTTTGTTTGTTTGTGATATAATTCATATTATACATGTTTTTAACTTTCTACTTCTTACATTCTAATAAAAGAAAAACATTTTTGTTGTTTGGAAATGTTTTGTAACTTTTATGTAGTGAAAAATGTTTGTGACTTTTATATTGTGAAATAAAAATGTTTGTGACCTTTATATTCTAAAATAAAATAATGTACAACTTTGTAACATGATTGATTCTTATTGATTGAAATCTCATAGCGCCTACATGGCAGAACTAATAAAGATATTTGACTAACCTTCGGATTCTGGTGCTTATAAAGATAGATTAAAACAGACTGTGTTACAGGAATATGGCGTAAGATTATCAGATCTGTCTGTATACATGCATTCTCTAAAGAGAACGTCAATATTAAATATATTCTAACTATTATTGATATTTTTCTTGAAATGTGGCTGTACGAGGTGTTACGAAATAAATCCACGCCTGAAGTAGCTAAGAACTTTTCAATATAGCCTACTTGTAAAGTTACAAACAGATAGGGTTCAGAGTTTTTAATAAACACATATCTTCCTAGTGTTGCACATACATGGCAATATGTCTATCTTTTTCAAAACATAGTCTCAAAATTATAATTATTGTATTTTCGTTGTGTGAATCAGATTTAAGAACGCACAACGACTCAGACTACACTTGTATGGTTTTATTTTACCATAGGAAATCATCACCCTATAAACCCTATAACATTTTTGAACAGAATTTTACATTTTACTTTTGTCGGGTACTTGTGATTTTTTTATGTGAATTGTAACAGAAGACATTTATCTGAGACAATCAGAGCATTTTGTTTTGTTCAATGTAAATAATAATAATAAAAACATATTCAGAGTAGTGATCATAGTCATTTATTAAAGAAGACAGTTGTAATTTCATTGTGTTAAAATACATCAGTCTTATAGCATTTCATTCATTATGTAAAATGTTAAAACACCATTGAAATAAGTTAACACTAGAACTGCCGGAATTCCATAACAACTAGAACGACCAATTTTGAGCCTGCATCACACCGACTCCACATGACTGTGACGTATGCCAACAAAGTACCGCGAGAGCTGCACTGCTATGGTTTCAGGGTTGAACCAGAGAATGTCTAATAGGAAGAGAATTGGCACTCTCTGCTTACTTCCGGTTTCTGGACTGGCTGCAGTTCCGTTAGAATTCCCCTGGAGGTGATCACGGGCGAGATGCATGCTGGTTAGTAAACAACCATGATGTATTGTTCTCTTTTAAAAGGTTTGATTTTAATAAAACACTGATATTATGTTTTATGTGTATACGTTATGTGGTAATATTCCCAAACTATCTCAGTGCGATCTCTATGGGTTATGCAATGTAATTTTTATAAAAAAACAAAACAAAAAAAACTGATAAACATGTATTTGGAATGGAATTAAATAAGTAGGCTACTTTCGGTGTCTTGTTCATTATATTTATTTTCATATAAAAGCAACAGAACGTAAATACCACCCAGTTTATTAGCAACACTGGGGATATTTTGTAGTATATTTATACCGACTTCATCAGTCTCTGAAACCTCTTCACAAAGAATGGTCTTCTCAGTTACCATAGTTGCAACTCTTGCGTCACCATATAAAGTACACACACACACACACACACACACACACACACACAAACGTTGACTTGGTGCCAGAATGTCTACAAAGGTGTTATCGCATCACTACCACACACACACACACACACACACGGACACACACATATGCTAACAAAATATAAGAGGTTGATGATAGATTAAAGGTAGATAGCTAATCGAAAAGTGTAAAATAAGATGTACGCTACCGACATTCTTATATCTGCATCATTTAGATCGGTCTTTTCAATATAGGGGTACACGATTGACAACCTAACGTTGATGTTAGTTAACACGTTTGTTACTTACTTCAGCACATGTTTGGATGACAAAATTTTGTGTACTAGTTGCTATATCAACATCATAGCCTTTAGAAAAATACCAGCATTTTTTTTTTTCGGAAGATACCCATAGACACTTTATTAAACCATTGCAAAGGTAAATTTCTTACTTAAGCTAATTTTCATCTCTATTTTTGTGTTTATTTAAAATAAGACAAATCTGAACATGTTACATTTACACGATGGGAAAACGCAGATATTTCCCTGCGTTTTGGCCTGTCATTTACACGAAAACGCCGTTTTTATCCCAGAAAACGATTATTTCTAAAAACTCCGGCCAAAGTGGAGGTTTCTGAAAACGTCGGTTATGTGTTACCGTGTCAACCGGGAGAAACGGGGTTTTAGGTTCTCAAACGTCACATTATGCGCCAGAAAATCCTTTCGTCATGTGAGCGCCCTATGTTTAGAGTTTGTTTGCCAACTATTTGATCATGGATGCTGTTAAAGTGGTACTCATTTTTTACTTTTGTGCAAACGCTTTTGGTCTGTTTGCATTTGCTTCGCTGTCTGTCCACACGAACAAACCTCGCGCCATGTCTGTTGTTTTGAAAGGAACAGGAAGTCACTCGACCTATTCGTTGTTGTCGATTTTGAGGATTCTGATTGGCTTGCATGGCTTTATCCTTCTCCCTACACTGCCACCCATTGTATTTATGTGGGTTGATGTAAACGACAACTTTTTTGAAAACGATGTTGTGTGCGCGATGTTGTTTTTGAAAATGGAGGGGGAGAAATATTCGTTTCTCTAAATACCCAGCTATGTGTAAATGTGGCCTTAATCTCCTAGATGTTATTTAACAGTTGAGATAGTTATTTAATGCTTCGGTAACTACCAGAAGACACTAGCAGGGTTTAAATCCCAGTTGTGCAGTCGTTTTTTATTAATTTTATTGAGAAAACGTGAGAAGAGGTGTATAAAGACTGAAAGTCAATGTAGCCTACAGGAATTAATAAATATTTAGTGTTTTAACTATGTGGTATAGCCGTGTTTTCATGTGTTTGCAGTCAAAACTCAAAAATGAATTTATATTTAATTATTAAAAATTGTCGTTATTTTATATGAAAACGTTTTTAATTGAATTTTATTTAGAAAATATTTAGTTTGTTTTGTATATTTTTATTAGATCAGATAAGATTTTAAGCTGTCATATGTTATGTTACAACTACCCCCACATGTTACAATGTGGCATGAAATCTACTAAATAAACTTATGTGTTGGTACAAAGTTATATTTAAAAGTTTAGAGCAGTGCGTTTTTAAGGATTTTAAACACACACACACACACACACACACACACACACACACTTGGCGGCACTGTGTCTGCATTGGTGTTAGCATTCACATATCTTATTTTTCTCTTTTGACGGATTTGTGTGAATTAGATTATTACAGATCTTAGTAAACGAGATGAGATCAGATCCGTCATACGTATTTCTAGTCATACAATCACCTTTCAGAATCTCTACCACCTACAGAGATAGACGCCCTTTGAAAATGTGGCGGGTAAAAAGGTGTTTTAAAATGGCTGTACAGTCTTTAAAATGAGGCTGTCTAAATCATTTACAGAACTCTATGCGAACGAGACAGACCGTCGAAACACGAATTGTAAGTTAGCCTGCATTATGTCTGGAAATCAACGCGAAGCAGAAGTTTCATCGGATCAGTGCTATGATGAAGATTTATCACAAATTTTAAACGATCTTTGTAAGTATTTTCAACAAAAGGTTTATTACATTTTTATGGAATGAATTTGTCAGTAACCCGTGCCTAATAACGTTGTATATCTTTGTTCGGTGACCAGATGACAGCTCATTTCCCAATGGTGTTTTACCCAGTGAATTTTTTCAAGGTGAGTGTTTTTATTTTTCAGTATCATGTTTCATAACTTTTTAAAAAAAGGAAAAAACTTACACCCTTTACAATATTTCAACAGGTATCCCAGAGGACACAGTGACTCACAACACTATCAATGCTGCGGAGTTATCTACATTGGTTGATGTTCCCGGTGTGTCGGCCTACGAGGACATAACCCCATCTTCCACCCCTGAACAGTATGCCTACGGGCAATCAGATCAGGAACCATCGTGCAGCTACGGGCCGATAACTTCTACCGAGCGCATGAATTTCCGTGTATCCGGACGAGGCGTGAAACGGCTACGAGATGTTTACGGAGAATATGATTCGATTAATGATAGCCAATTACACTATCCTGACGAGGGTACGTTATATTTAGGGTATTTATTTTTGTCTTATCATAATATTTTTATTCATTGAATTTTAAAATAATAAATGTTATTTTCCAGAACAAAGCATTCCTGTAGACCTACTGTCCACGTCTGATTACCATGGGGCTTCTGGAGATGCTTATAGAACACGGATCGCGGGTTCACATTACCTGTGTTCCAGTCCCAGTGTGAACTCATCGGAATATACCGGTAAGTCGCTATACATTTATTGTATTTTATCTATTAAACATTTCATTTAATAAATTATTTTTATGTTTGATCCTAGAACAAAATTACGCCGAAAGAGAATTGGAAATATTCCTGGATTCCCAAGCAGCCGTGTTGTGTCAAGTCAGCGATTCTGTGTCGGCATCGTCAAACTCCGATGAGGATAACTCTGTACGGAACGATACCCCGTTATTCAACGAACGAGATCTTCACAGACTGAGTTATGATACATTACGCAGTATCAATAGAAATGTTTTGGGTATTTTAGGTAACGTAGCACAACCATTAACCTACCAGCATATGGAGGAGATTACATCAGAATCGCAAAGAGACGTCGTAACGATTCTTTATAGAATTTTAGATCACCAAAATCAACACACGAATGAGTTAAGGAACAGTGTTGAATTTTTTGGGATCTGCCACGGGCAATTATTGGACGAAAACAGACAATTACGGAACGAGCTATTAAGCATTCATCAGGAGATTGAACAGGTGAGAAGCGATCAACAAATGTTAACAATTGCATTGTCATTCATTTCTGAAAATCTAAACGTTGTTCAAAGAATATTGAGAGAATTACATGGTCCTTTTATGAGAAGGTAAATTTCGTTTTTTTTTTATTTGGTTGTTGTTATTTTTAAAACAAACTCATTTGATTGATGTTATTTTCCATATGATTTCTGTACATGTTACGTGTATGTGTAACTGTATTTCTATTACATTTGTTATGTGTAAACATTAGTTGGTAATATTAGACTACTTGTGATGTACATACATTTTAAATATAACAAATCCAAACTCTTTTAGTGGAAAAGTATTATTGAAATGTTATTTACACTTGTCACCATGTGTTCAGTTATTTTCAGTTCTAGGAGCTTGTTGAGTTTTACGTGTTCCTAATTGTCACCGCTTGCCACTCCATCTGTTGGATTATTGTGAATAAACTTTGTGGTGGAATATATTTGTCTACCTTCCAGTTTGTCAGTTATAACAAAAAGAAAAGTTGGTTCTTTTAAGAATTCCTGGTAACATTTATTATAAGGTGACAAATTTATACGTTACTACATTTACTTAATAGTAATAACAGTAAATTACGTTACAAGTAACTAACCATAAGTCAAACCCTAACCGTAACTATATAACAGTTACAATTAATATTAAGCAATACAAGATTATATTGCTTTAGGCATAACACATCAAACAATATTAGGCTAGAAAGATCTAATACCGGATTAATAACTAAATTAAATTAAATGTACAAAAATTTAAAATGTTGTTTTGATTAAGCTTTTTTTTTTACCAAGATTTAAATCTGTAGCTATACCTCTACACATGTGTATTTGCATTGGCAAAGTTTTTAGGTGGGCGGAGACTCGCTTCACAGACCGATTTCTCATTCGTGTTGTGCTTTCGGAGCGCAAGGATGCTTTGCGAGACAGTGAAAGATCTATTTTAGCTAAGATCTATACAAAAGTTTATAGCGAATTGTAATGTTAAAAAGTTTTGCTTAAAACTATTCACTTTATGTATTATTTTTTAACTGTTGTTGTTTGATATGTTGTTCACGTTTGAAACATAATTTACCATTTTTCTGGCATCTTTAAAAGTTGTTCGTGAAAGACATTCTATAACTTGTTTTTAAAATATTTAACGTTGACTTTTTTGTTTTTAACAGGGTTTAAATCTGTATACGTAAGAAGTCATTATTGTCTACATTTTTCTGATAGGCCTAGCGTTTTAAATACTAGCCTACACCTATGTATTTTTAACTAAAATCTAGCTATTAATTCTAGCTTTTTCAGATAACGTTGTAAACGTACGAATACTAAACCGTTGTATTTTAACTTTATACATACATTGTTTTTAAAAAGTTTTTAAATGATTGCGGAAAACAAAACTCTTTTTTAATTAAAGCAAAACATAGTTGGCTTGGGAGGGATCTTGATGTAGGAGGGGGTCTAGGTGTGGGAGGGGTCTAGGGGTGGGAGGTCTCTAGGGGTGGGTGGTCTCTAGGGGTGGGTGGGGTCTAGGGTGGGAGTGGTCTACCTGTGGCTACAGGGCAGATGTCACAGAGGTCAGTCTAACTTTTGGGATGTAACCGTGTGGACGCTTTTTGCTGAACTCCTCACGAGACTTTGTAACTTTTGTAAATAAAATCTCTAAACCTATGGTTCCGGATATACCCTTAATGTTGGATAAACCTCTGGTCTTGGATATACCTTTTGGATATATATTTGGATATACCTCTGGTCATGGATATGTTGTTGGATAAACCTTTGGTCTTGGATATACCTTCTGGATATACATTTGATGTGGTAAATACCATCGGATATACCTTTTGGCTCTCTTTCAACAAACGGATTTACAAAAACGTAAGTCAGTTTTTAATACTTGTTTTTTAATATTGTGATTTTTAACATAACGGTTGATATGTTTTAATATTATGTGTTTAAGACACTTTTTAAACTAGTTTGTGTTTTATGTAACAGTTTTACAAATACTGTATGGATGGATGCACTTACCTTTCTGTAAATTATTGATTTTTAACATCTTAACTCATTTTTAATAACTCTTTTAGAGAAAAATGCAATTTTAACTTATTTCATTAATGTTTAACATCTTTAAAATGTTGTTTTAGACGTTTTAATGCTAACACATTTTGATATCTTTACGAAAATATAATTTAAACTTTAAACAATGTTTTATACACCTTTAAACACAATGTAATTGTGAAAGTACAGCTTTTTCTTTAAATGTATGTTAGAAAATAGAACTATTCGTTTTTCGGATTTTGGAGTTAAAAGCTCTAAGCCTTTGGAGACGGATAAAAAACTTTTGTTCTTCTTTCAACAAAGTTGTCTTTATTGTACATTTCTTAAAAAAGTTTTAATATACATTGTCATAATGTTATCTGTTAAACAATACAGAAGTGGGGAGGGGTGGGGATGTTTGTAGGGAAGGGGACCATGGGAAATTCCCACGGTCCGGAGCTGAATATTGCTTTTTCAATGTTTTAACATTTATGTTTTAACATAAAATGTTGTTTTAGATGTTTTAATACTAACACATTTTGATATCTTTAAGAAAATATAATTTAAACTTTTTCATTAATGTTTTAACATCTTTAAAATGTTGTTTTAGATGTTTTAATACTAACACATTTTGATATCTTTACGAAAATATAATTTAAACTTTAAACAATGTTTTATACACCTTTAAACAATGTAATTGTGAAAGTACAGCTTTTTCTCGTAATTGTGATTGTACAACTTTTCTTCAAATGTATTAGAAAATAGAACTATTTGCTCGGTATAATTTTAATACATGTTGTTTTAGATGTTTTAATGTGGATCTTGGGAAAATTTCCCACGGTTTATGTTTTAACATAAAATGTTGTTTTAGATGTTTTAATACTAACACATTTTGATATCTTTAAGAAAATATAATTTAAACTTTAAACAATGTTTTATACACCTTTAAACACAATGTAATTGTGAAAGTACAGCTTTTTCTTTAAATGTATGTTAGAAAATAGAACTATTCACTTTTTTCGGATTTTGTCATTTTTGGTGTTAAAAGCTCTAAGCCTTTCGAGCTTCGGATATACCTTTTGGTTCTCTTTCAACAAATGGTATGTAAAAATGTAAGGCTTTTTAACAATGTTTTTAAACTAGTTTGTGTTTTATGTAACAGTTTTACAGATACTGTGCGGATGGATACATTTACTTTTCTGTAAATTATTGATTTTTTAACATCTTAAAATAACACTAATTTTTAATAACTCTTTTAGAGAAAAATGCCATTTTAACTTATTTCATTATTGTTTTAAAAGTGTCTTCTTTAATAAATAAATAATAATTAAAAAAACACTGATCTCTGATTGTCTTTATTGTAACAGTTTTAATATACATTGCCATAATGTTATTTGTTAAACAATATGATGTTTAAACATTATTGTTACCGGATACATCTTTGGAGATAATAAGACTTTTGTTCTTCTTTCAACAAATGGTATGTAAAAATTGTTTTAAACTAGTATGTGTTTTATGTAACAGTTTTACAGATGTGTGAGAACACTAAACACATGTGTATTTTAACTTTTATACAACGTTTTATATTATTAAATATATAATTTAATATATAATTTAGTTTATAATATCTCCCTGGTTCTGTTCACGCCCATATGGGAGGAGCAAGCGTGGGAATATTCTCACGGTCACGTGACCTGTCCGGAGGTGGGAGGGAGGGGGTAGAAGGGGGCGGGGCAAGCGTGGGAATTTCCCACGGTCAAAAAGGGGGCGTGGCTTAAGGGCAATAAAACTGTCAGTTTGATGGATGTTGCCCTATAACCTCTCTAATGTTCTATTCCAGTCTCTCCTTCAGTCTGCTTGTTGGGCGACCTAGATGGTGTCACTACAGAAGGTAACACAATCCACATGGCTTTCACTGCCCTATGCATTGCTAAGAACACTGTCCTCATGAACTGGAAAAATAAAAATAATCTTAATATCAACCAATATAGAGATCATTTGCGGGATTATATTAGTCTTGACACAGCTTCTGCTGCCACATTAGATCAATCTCTCTGGGCTCCTTTGATCAGCTCCATCACCTAGTGTGAGTGTGGGTCCAGATTCTGTCCGGCTGTGGTTTTTGTTGTTGGTGTGGGGTGGCCATATGGGCTTGGGGCATCTGGGAGTTCCCTGGGGGTGGGTTTCTGGGGGGGTTCGGCGCTGGGGCTGCGGCCTTGGCCTGGATGGGGTGTTGGTGACTCTTGGGTGCTGTTTTTCTGGCGACTGCATGCAGCGCTGCTAGGGATGCTTGTGCCGGCGGACGTAGGTTGCCAGCCTGGCAGCCGCACTGTTCCAGGGTTGGTCCGGGGGGGCTTGGGGGTCTGGGGGCGCTCTGCCTCCGGGTTGGGGTTACGGCTGGGCCTGGGGGGCTTGGGTCCTGGTTGGGATGCTGCCGGGTGCATTGGTTGGTGCATGCGCTTAGGCCCGGCCCTGATGTGGGGGTCTTCGATGCATCAGTCCCTCCGCAGGAGGGGGGGGGGGGGGGGGGTCCAATAGAGGCGGGGAAAACGGGCTTTACCTGGGTGTCTTATTGTCTTATGTAGTCTGGGAGCTGACTGAATGATGGGGTGGGGTAGTTTTTCCTCTGCTGTGGGGTCTGTTGGATCGCCCCGGGCTGCCATGGACCCTGGTCTGGATGGGCCTGGGCCCCTCGCCCTGGGCAGATTTGGGGTAGAGGGGGTGCCTGTGGGGGTCAGTGGGGGAGCTGGCTCCAAAGGGGGGGGGGGGGGGGTATTTTGCCCCCTCTGATGTTTTCATGTTTTCCTCCCCATCCCTAAGGCTTCACTTCTCCCGCTCCAACACACCAACACATAGATAGGGCTTTGAGGTGCGAGTGCGTCGCTGGGATGCGGGGGAGGTGGTTCTCCTCTGTCTCCTCGTGGCCACCTGCATCTCAATTACACATTACAGCTTAGACATTCTCATTACTTACTGTCACATGACACATACATATAGGGCCTTGGGGGTTGGGCACACTGAATGACATCCGGAGGGCGGTCTGTTCATTCAGCCTTCCCTCTGGTGCCAGTGCCTAATTCTCAATTTTAAGTTGCACATAGACACTGAGGGCTCTAGGGAGGGGGCGAGCTGACACAAGCTTGTGGAGGGTGCCCCTCCCCTGTTTTAAAGCACCCCTGTTTTAAAGCACCATAGAACAACACACACCAACACTACATTTGAGCAGGTGGGGTGAAGCATGGGGTCTCCCTTTTTTTTTTTTTTAATCTTCACACCCCTGCTGTTTGTTCTCTGTCCGGAGCCGGGGGCTGTGAGGATGAGCTGGCCGCCCGGTCAGGGTCTGGGCTGGTGGTCTTCTCTACTGCTGTGGGGACCGGGGTGGTCTTCCTATCCCCGCGCCGGAGCGAAGGGGGTTCAGCTCCGGGATCGGGCGCTGATCACCCCGCTGGGGGTGGTGGTGCCTGGATCTAGGAGTGTAGAGTGCATATGGGGTGTGCGAGTGTGGGTACCGTGTCCATTTTTGTGTGTCTACATGTGGAGCGAGGGTGGGAATGTATGCTTGTGTATACGTGTGCTTGTTCGTCTACGTCTATGTGTCAGGTCGGGCCTTAGACTCCACCTCACTCCTTGCGGGATGGAGCTGTTTTTCCCCACACACACTATTAAATATTTACATGGAGGAACCTTATGAACACAAGCACGCTCACACATACAGGGGTACACTCAAGCATTCACATTGGTGTAAAAACAGGTGCTCACAGACACACATTGTCTCGATTTGCTGTTGCTTCAAAACTTACTTTGTAATATTAGTTATGTGTGCTGCTCAATAACATTTAACAATTAGAATTTATTGTGATTCATACAGATGTTGGTTGTTGCTGCAGTTTCTCTGATGTTGTGTCTTCTGTTGTTTTCTCTTTTTGTCAGCAGGTATCGAAGTAAATTGTCTGGTTTTTTTTTCTTTTTTTTTTCTTGCTCTCTATATCCCCCATTTTCTCTCTTTCTCTCTCTCTTTCCCCCTTCTCTGTTGATTTTTTCTACAAATTTTTGTTTCTCCTCTCTCTCTTCTTTCTCTCTCTTGTTTTCTCTGTCCCCTGGTCTTGTCTGTCACAGTATGATTAAATAAAAGGGTATATAAAACTACATTAAATTAATTAATTAATTAGAAAGAATAAAAAATAAATAAATAAATAATAAATATTAGAGAAAGAGAGAAAAAAAAACAGGCAGTGAATGATGATAGCATAACTACACATACGTACTGTCATGTGTTATCTGTGTTACTGACAGGCCAAAAAATAAATAAAAAAATAAATCTTACAAAGTCTGTAAAATAAAACGTTAGCGCAGTTTACCATGGTAAAGTTCATTACCACCATGTTGACGAGTAAGGCTAACGTATAACATATAGGTTAAACTGGGCACAATCCTGTCAACACACACAGAATGTTTTTTAGTTTGTTTGTTTTTTTTACCTTACTTGCTGATCTCTCTCTCGGTGAAGTGAATTCCGTCTCTTCCCCGGGCCAGACACGAACGGCGCGGTCCAACAAAAGGACATTACACTGGATGCTTCGGCGCGACACTACAAATCCCAGACAGTGTATAGTGATGCGCCGTTATATTTGTGACGTACTCCGAGTCCAAGCGCTCACGCTATTTCTGACAATGGACAAACACATTGGACATGTGTCCAATATAGACAGCCTCTGGCTATTATAGTTGTAGACATGCGGTGTAAGGCAAAAATTAGGAAATAAAAAGCACGATGGAATGGTGCCAGCCAGAGAGGCCGTTATGTCAAATACAGTAGTATACTGTAAATTTTAAAAAAAATACGTAAGTAAGTCTCTGTGTGTGGTGTTAGACGTCACAGAAAATTCCCATGATGCAATGGGAATCACAGTTATTTACTGTAAAGAGAAATAGCAGTATAATACTGGGGGATTTAAAGTAAATAACTGTAGAAATTACAGAAAAGTCTAACAGTGTACGTTCAGGGTGCCGTGCGGTCCAGCGTGGCCTCAGCAGGCCCCAGGGCAGCAGGCCTCGACTCACAAGCAGCCATGTGCTCATCCGGAGAGAGAGAGAACCTTCAACCAGAACAGAGTCAAACAAACCACTCAAGTTCATCATATCTTCTTCATTTAACGGAGAAGAAATCGATTGCAACTTCATAGTTTGACACTTCAACTTCAAGAATTGTGTCCACTGCACAGACCATGCAAGTATCAATTTAATGAGGAGCTCTAATAATGATAAGCTGATGGTTCTTTTCATAGTTAAATGGATCTTTTCCATAGTTCCCTTTCCTGCTTCCGGTTCCATTCTATCACTCACCATTTTTCCTATACATGTATGTATGTGTGTTTGTTTAGTTTAGTTTAGTTATGTTTGTGATTTAGTTAATAAAACAATATGTATTTGGTTCTGATTCACTGTTTGCAACAAAGTTTACTTTATGATTTAGATTTTGACTACAGGCTCTTAGTACTGTACAGTAAGAAAGACATTTCCCTTCCCCGGAATTGAATATTTCTTAGAATTAATAAACAATTAGCGCTGAGTGCACAGGACGAACAGGTGGGTTGATTGTAATATTAATTTGACTACATTAAAGCTGCTCTAAGTGATGATGGGTGACGTCACTTCTTCTTGATGTTTACAGTATTGTCAAACAAAACAGAGGCTAGCTCGACCCTCTCTCCTCCTCATCGGCGCACTAACCCTCCAAACCCCACACTGTTAGAAAAATCTGTAGAAATTACAGTATTATTGGCAGCTATTTGCCAGTAACTTACTGTAGATTTAAAATTATGTTATTTACTGGCAACAGTTTGTTCAAAGTTAAATGAACATTAAACATTAACAAATCTTTATCTTTAGAATAAAACTAAAATAACAGCCTCATGCAAAGCATTCTGGGAACCAAAATCTGAAGGAAAAAAAAAACAAAAAAGGTTGATGAAGATTTCTGGTTCCCAGAATGCTTTGCATTAGATTGTTATTTTATAGTTTTATTCTGTAAAGACAAAGACTTGTTCATGTTTAATGTTCATTTAACTTTGAACAAACTGTTGCCAGTAAATAAGATAATTTTAAATCTACAGTAAGTTACTGGCAAACAGCTGCATAACTACAGCAAATTTTTTACAGTGCACCCCAAATCATTCTTGTCGGTTATTAGCTGGAACAGTTTGTTATGTGTCGTGGTGTGGGTTAGCTCAGTTTGTTGTGTTTTGTGGTGCGCCGGTGTGGGTTAGCTCAGTGTGTTTTTGTTGCCGTTTGTAGGAGCCTGTGGTTTCTAGAGAGACCGCGTGTCTCACAGTGTGTTCAGGGGACAGGCAGCGAGCGGATAGTGAGAAGATGTTTGCTGTATGTGACAAAAAATGTTTTGACCTAAAAAACGCGTGACATCACTTAGAGCACCTTTAAGTTAATTATATTAACTGATCCAAATATTTATAATCAATTATAACCAGTTATTATTGATTATTAATATTTCATAGAGCTAATTCATTACACTTGTCATGTTTCGGTTCTTTTGCATTCAATAGAACATCTGAAACAAAATCATAAAACATGGTGTTTCATCAGCAGTGATTTTGCTCTTGAGGAGTTCATCATGTCTGATCTTGATCAGAAGCACCAGCACTATCATCAGTCAGAACTTAACTTAACTTTAAAACTTAACTTTTCTCACTGAGCTTTGGTCATAGAAACACACAAAATACAACAAGAAAATATACAAACTGTTTCAGTGAACACATATTCATATTTATTTGTACATGAAGTGTAACCAATGTTATTCTTTCGTTCAGTTGTACAGATTTATTACATTCGTTCAGATTCATTACGGTGAAATTCATTCTGAAAAGTCATTATAAAAAAAATATTTCATTCCAGTTGTGTATTTTTTCAAACTTATTCTACATTGTGTTCTACTATTAAATTATTATCAGTGTTAAATCATACAGTTGTGTAAAGCTTCATTACAGAGATTAATTCAAAACACATATAATATGAATAAACATTGAATTTTCTGCTGGTGGGACAAATATTCACACAAAGAGAAAACAGTTTCTTTCGATATCACTTGTCACAAGAACTCTCTGATTATGATGTGTGAGTCTCACCTCATCTGTGAAACACGAATCTATTTAAACCACAACCTTCTTTGTGCCTAGGATAAACAAGCATGAGCCGAGTCAACCTGAAACTTTCTTAAACAGACGCTGGAAATCAGAAACTGCACATCACAACACAACAGGAAACAGAACAGTGTAGACTAGTTATTTTTGTGTACACACACACACACACACACACACAAAGAAAAATATCTAATTGTGTATTGTTTCGCTTTGATAGAACATTCCATTCCCTGTTTATTTGCTGTCCAAGAAGATTGTAATAGTTGAAACCTCCAAAGCTCATCTCTTTAATTTTGTGCTGGATGTTGAAATGTTCGGTAAAAAACAAACAAACAAAACCTTAAAAGAAACATAAAACCATAATTTTCATATTGAAAATATTGTATAATTACATGCTGAAGCATAGCATACTCACAGTTTGAAAATGACTTGTACAATATTTGTATTTTATTATGAAGCTTTGTGTCAGGTTTAGAGAAGACTCAAACCTGAGTCTTACCTTACTTTATTTGTAACCTACGGGTACAAATAAAGGAACCTGAACCTGAACCTGAAACAGGTGAGTAAATATAAACAATGTTTATTGAGAACAGAAGCACGGAACCAGCAGATGTAATGGTGAGTAGGTCATGCAAACTTGAGATGAAGATAGAACTTAGCTGATTATAGTAATATGAATGTCTTTGCAGGTGGAGTGGAAACCAGAGTGGAAAACGGATGATGAAGATGATCAACGGAGAAGGCAGATGGCAGATTGGAATGGAGAATGGAGATGAGTACCTCAGGTTGGTAGATCAGGTAAGTAACAGGTAGTGAGTCTTGTACGTCCATGTAAAGACGAGACCAGACATTGAACAGAAGGTGAAGGGTTGTATTTAAAGGGAGTGAATGATGAGGTGATGATGAGGTGCAGGTGTGGTGAAACAGTATTCCGGGGAGAGTGAACGAGTGAGCGGAGTGTGTAGATCTGGTGGATCCCTGACACTTTGTCTGGATCACCCAACAAATTTTGTGTTCTGACCTCACAAAGATTACATCAAGATTAGATTTCATGAGCATTGCATGTTTTAAGCCTTACCTATTTAAATACTGAAGCGCAAGTAGACTGAAATATACCAGCATCTGTGCAAATATTTCCATTTTGCTGTCAGGAGTGAATCTCCGCTTTCCATAAACGAGTGTCGCCGCGACAAACAGACTGAGCATGACAGAAGGAGCACAATAATTCTGACAAAATTATACATATTGCTAAAATATTTTTTGTTGAACAATAAATGTAACATATGTAGAATTTCAATATACATAACATAATTATCTATACAGAATTATTATATTTATTTTATAAAAGTGCACTGATTGGAGAGGCTTGTGTTGTTCAATAAATGTTTAATTAAAGCCATTTTCTGTATCACTTCTGATTAACTGTTAGATGTAATGAGATAAAGCCAGAGACACATCCAACCCAGATATCAGTCCAACACAGTTATTTTACATGAGAGAAGAGATTTAGGGCAATGGCGGTAAAAATGACCATGCCAACAGGACACACCGGTCGCACCGACAGCACCTAGAACAGCCGCCCGACCCAGACCATTTATATCTTATAAAATATGCACATTATAAATATTTATAGGTAATGTTTTCTGAAATGTTATTTATGTAGGCGAAGAGAGGGAAGTAAGACAAATAGTTTTATAATATCAATACCAATACCACTATACTACCACCTTCACCGACAAAAATAAATAGCAATAATATGCAGATTTATATAGATAAATGAAAAGAAGTATAGCTTATTGAATATTATTTATTTATAAGACATATATCCATAGATAATTGTAGAATGATGTATTCAATAGTACTCAGAGATCATTTATTATAAGTTTGTGAACATGTTAACATTGATCTCGCTTGCTGATTTTTATCAAGGATCAAGTACAACAAAATATTAACACACAAAACTAACAGTTTAGCTAATTTTTGTATTTATTATTTTTTACAAGAAGCTTGGAACATGTTTACAAATCTGTACAACTCCAGGAGAGAATAAAGTCAATCCAAACATGTACTATATACATATAAAATCTATTCATACACATTCATCTTATATACAGTAACAGTGTCTGAACCATGAACTTATTATTAGTTGAAAAAGGAACATGATGGAGAATATTTATCAGGTTAGATGAATCACACTGCTGCTTTCTGAAAGGAGAAACACAGAAATATAACACACAGATCAATATAACATCAGATTTCTGCAGATTTATCTGTATATGATGTGTGTGTCTCACCTTTTCTGTGACTAAAACATCACAATGAATCGGTGAAACATGAGAAACTGTGAATGAAGAACACACACATCAGATTATAGCAATTCCTGCTCAAACAGCGACAATTAATAAATCAGTGTCACTGCGATGGAAAGAGGCTGTGGGTGGGGCTGTGGGTGGTAATGTGGGCTGGTGTGGCTATAGTGCTAGAGCTGGATTGTCCCCCAGTCCGCCCCTGAGTGAGACTGTGTTGAACAGTCGCTGTTCTAGCCAGAGCAAGTGGATGTCGCAGTGGAGTTAAAGGTCAAAGGTGAAGTAGACTAATGTCAAATTTACATAATTGTGGTTGTGATTTATTTCTGTTATAGGTGTCTTCAGCTATTTTTATGTTTGAATTTACATTGTGAAAAACAAGGTTGTGTTCCTTATTGTGGTGTTCAGCAATTTTAACACAGTATCGTCATCATATCAGTGTAGATGTAGATGGACCAAAATAAAGCCATTAAAATATCAAGTAAATAAGTATTGTGATACTTGGTGCCACAGTGACACTCTTGTTCCAAAAAGTATTGCTCTACCACAATACTCAATATGTTGTCTTACGGTGGGTCATTTCCCCTGTTGCACCTACACAAATTTGAGGGTTCCCCGACCTGACTAATCCCACTTTAATCCCAAATAGACAAAATATAAACTTCTGACCACAAAGTTGCTTGTTGCTTTTCCTATATATACTGTAGAGTGATTGAAAAGTTATAAAGTGGTGGTCAGAATTAATGGCACCCGTGGTAAATAAGATCAAAAATGGCTGCAAAAAATAAATCTGCATTGTTTATCCTTTTGATCTTTCATTCAAAAAATTCGCAAAAATCAAACCTTTCACTGAAGTAAAAGAATTGAAAGTGGGGGGTAAATCACATTATAAAATAAAAGTTTTTCTCCAAAACACGCTGGCCACAATTACTGATACCCTTTTATTAAATACTTTATGCAACCTCCTTTTGCCAAGATAACTGCTCTGAGTCTTCTCCTATAATGCCTGATGAGTTTGGAGAACACCTGACAAGAGATCAGACACCATTCCTCCATACAGAATCAAAATTCATTTTGTGCTCAGTTACCCATTTTTGTGTTGATTTTGATGTTTGTTTTGGACCGTTGTCCTGATGGAAGATCCAACCACGGCCCATTATAAGATTTCTAGCAGAGACAGTCAGGTTTTGATTTTTTATCTGTTTGTATTTGCTAGAATCCATAATACCATGTATCTGAACAAGATGTCCAGGACCTCCAGCAAATAAATAGGTCCACAACATATAAGATCCAGCAGTGTATTTAACCGTAGGCATGGGGGACTCTTCATCCTTGTTTGCACCAAACACATCTGCTGGGTTTGCTGCCAAAAACCCCTTTTTTTGTTTCATCTGACCACAGAATCCGGTCCCTTCTGTAGATCCAGTCGTGTCTGACAACTGAATATGCTGGAGTTTATTTTTGGAGGAGCGAGGAGGATTTTTCTTGAAACCCTCCCAGACAACATGTGGGGATGTAGGGGTTGTTTGATATTTTTTTTTTTAGGCTTTCTGACCCCCAAGACTCAAGTAATCTCTGCAATTCTCCATCTGTGATCCTTGGAGAGTCTTTGTCCACTCAAACTTTCCTCCTCACCGTCCATTAATACAATATAGACACACGTCCTCTTCCTGGCAGATTCGTAACATCTTTAGTTGATTATGACTTCTTAATTATTGCCCTGATGGTCAAAATAGGGATTTTCAATGCTTTAGCTATATTGTCTTACAGCCACTTTCGATTTTGTGAAGCTCAATAATCTTTTGCTGCACATCAGAACTATATTCTTTGGTTTTACTCATTGTGATGGATGATTCAGGGGATTTGGCCTTTGTGTTTCCTCATATTTAAACTCCTGTGAAACACGAAGTCATAGCTGGACAATTTCATGTTCCTAGTCACCCTGGTGTGCTAATAAAGGTAAATATTAATGGGAATATACTTCAGAGATATTTTGCATAAAAAATTCTAGGGGTGCCAATAATTATGGCCAACATGTTTTGGAGAAAATCATTTATTTCATAATGTGATTTACCCCCCAATTTCAATTCGTTTACTTCAATTTTTTGAATGAAAGATCAAAAGGATAAACAATGCAGATTGATTTTTTTACAACCATTTTTGATCTTATTTACCAGGGGTGCCATTAATACTGACCACCACTGTAGTTTATAATTGATGTGACACATTCAGACACCAGAGAAGATGAAACACTGATGATGATTAAATATGACAGTTTGATATTAAACATCATAAATACTCACAGTTTGGTTTGTCACTATTAATGCTTCTGTGTCTGACTAGACTCGGTGTGTTTTTCTGTTTTGGTTCATTAGATTGTAACTTTTTGTCCTTTTGGTTCCCCATTCTTCTCTTTCTCTCTTGTCCACATGTTTCATTATCCTGTAGTTTGTGAAGCTCCATTCAAGTTCTCCCATTTATCATATATTCTGACTTTGGTAATATCTGTTCAAGAGAATACAGTAAGTTCAGAGTGAAGTTTGACATCAGTTAATGATTGTTGAGCAATACAGGTTTACATTTCAGTTTCACTATAATAGAGACATTAATGTCTGGATATCTTTGTCTTTGGAAAAATCAGTAACACTTTATTTTACAGTGTCCTTGTTACATATATGACATGTACTTACCATAGTAATAACAGTAAATTATGCATAATTACATGCAACTCACCCTCAACCAAATCCTAATCCTATAGTAGATATACACGTAGTTGCTTAATATTACTCAGTGCTTAAAAAGATCTAAAACTACAGATTGGTGTCTACTGGTGAATTTAAAGGCATCATAAAAACAGTGGTAATGAAGGCTTGTGATTGTTTTTGTTGAGAGGATACTATGTTCTAATATAGAATTATTATTATTATTATTATTATTAATAATAATAATGTTGTCTTCATATATGGCTGCTACCTTGGCCAGGTCTCTCTTGTAAAATATTACTATATTACTTCCTGGTAAAATAAAGGTAAATAAAATAATAAATATATAATTACACTGTAAGAATGACACCTTAAAATATAGAGTAACCGAAAAATCTCTTTACAAAACAATTAAAGATTAAGTGTTTAATCACCTTGTGATGAGCAGAAGAGAGTAAGCATCCAGCGCAGATATGAGAGATCAGACTGCTCAGAAAGATCAGTTTTTAGTGTGAAGGTTAAACTCCTCCTCTGGCTCCTGATAGGCTGATCAGTTTCAGAATTATGCACCCACAGTCTCATTTACTGAAACCACAAACACTTCATCTCAATACTTCCTGTTAACCGATTTGCCTTAGCAGAATCTCTCAGTGAAATGAACTTCCCGCCATCTCTGCTGAGATCATCATAACTTTTGAAGTTTTGCCGACTCTTTACTGAACAACACCACATTAAACCAAAAAGGCACTTACAACAACAACAAATAAATCTCTATATTTCTCCTCTGCTCTTGCTTGTCTCCTAATCTAGCTTTCTAATAAACCTGATATTATATTCTATAAATATTGTGGCTTTGTGGCAAATAACTTGTGATATTCATTTGTAAGTGGATAAAAGCATCTGCTAAATTAATAAATGTATATCTTAAAGTACAGTGTATTTGCAGAATGTGTTTATATTTAGTATTTCGTTGTATTTGTTTTATTCATATAAATACAGTGTGTTTTTTGTTAACTGATCTACAGTAAATATTGATTTATTTCTCCTGTTTTAAGATATAACCAGATGCAGTGGCGTCATGCCCATTCAAAGTGAGGGGGCACGTGCCCCCTCAGATTTTTCCTCCCTGATAATTTTTTTGTCACAACTTTATTCCTATTATGCTCCATAATATACCAGAGCCTATAACGACTCAAATGTATTCTTCTGGATGTGTAATAAATCGGTCAGCATCAGCTCTTTTTCCTAATATGGTGTCTGTATATCAAATCGCGTAGCGCTCGAGAATCTTTGCTGTGTATGTTCAAGCAACTCACTCGTCTCGCACGTTGAGCTGGCAATGTTTTACAGATGGTCTTGAAGTGGTAAGTGGGCAAAGCAACAAATCGGCATTGAATTAGTTATCGGATGATATTAAAAGGTAGTGGGATTATTTGTGGTTGACCTGAAAATTTTAACTTGATCAAAAAGTTATGGATTTGATATTAGCTGCGAATTCAGAGCATTAACTTAAGTTGTGTCAGTGTAACGTTATCGATAGCTAGCCTAGTCTAACCGTAAACTAGTTGGCTAACGTTACTGCCATACAAAGCCATAGTAACGTTATCTGATTGGTTTTGAAACATCTGTTCTGTTTTGTCTTGTGTCAAAGTCCCCAGCTGGTTCAAATGTTTTCAGTTTCATAGAAACGAGCAAAATCACATAAAATAACTTAATTTCAGAGCACCACAAAGTCAGACCTCAGCACCTTTATGTACCTTTAATGTAAGATCGTTCTTAGGTCACATACCAAGAACGGGGGGTGGGGGTCTCCGTTGACAGCTATTTAAAGGAGTAATTCACTTAAAAATTAAAATTAGCCCATGGTTTACTCACCCTTAAGCCATCTTAGGTGTATATGACAATCTTCTTTCAGACGAATACAATCAGAGTTATATTAATAAACACCCTGATGCTTCCGAGCTTTATAATGGCAGTGAATTGCAACATCAGATTGAAACTCATAAAAGTGCATCCTTCCATTATATAAGTGCTCCAGTGCTTCTGAAGCTTAGTTGCGTATAAAGTGCAACTTATATAAGTGCTCCACACTGCTCTGGGGGGTTACTAAAGGCCTGCTGAAGCAAAGCGGTGAGTCTGTGTAAGAAAAATATTCATATTTAATACTACAAAGTAAAATTCTAGCTTCCAGCCAAATGAACATATACAGTACAGATTGCATATAAAGTGCAACTTACGCAACTTATGACGTCAGAAGTAGCGAAGCGCATCATGGCGTAGCCTAAATATCAGCAGTACGTCGCATTACTCGCATAAGTTGCGCCGTGGAATCCCTATGTTCGTTTGGAAGCAAATTCTGTCAGGACCACTATCGTCAAATACAAATGACCATTAGCATACAGTTTGGATTGCCGGTAAGGTTCTGTTCTGTCCGAGAACTCCCTGCGCATAGCAGCAATAACCCCCCAAACCATAACCATATGCCAATATACCCCAAACATTTTTTTTAATGCAGTGACCTGAGTGAGCTAAGGCAACAGCATGTTGCCAATACAAGCTTGAGCGACAACATGTTGCAAACAATACCAGAAAGCCTTCAGCAACAAGCATGTTGCCCTTACCCAGATGGCCTAAACGAGTATGTTGCCAATACCGAATGCTCAAGCAGTATACATGCATATTTTAATGTGGTTATGTATCCTGATTTCAGCGGCAAATGTTGAGCACTATAGATCCAAGCTGGAGCAAGCAAGGACATGTTTGCAACAAGTGTTCTGCTGTAGCCAATTTAACAATCGTATGGGATGTATTTGGGGAAGCTTACACCCCTAGCGGCAGCAAAATCTGATACAACTAGCATGTTGCATTATCACAGAACTAGTACTAATTTAATACTACTAAAACTAGTGTAGTTTGGCAGGGGAAGCATACACCCTACAGCAATAGCTCTGACTAGCGGCAACAAACTGATACAACAAGCATGTTGTATAACCATAGGACTAGTATTAAAACTAGTGTCATATGCAATGCGCAGCTAAGCAATGAATACAGTGTGCTTCCTCATTCACAAGTTCACTCTTACAAATAACTCAGACAAACGCAATAAATGGTATGCGTATTTGGCGTGCTGTCTGAGGAGAGGGCTCCGGGCTCGGTATTGACTCAGAGTACTCCCCCGTATTCCTGTCTGTGGAAGAACAGGCCAAGAGTGAGGAGTCGGAGTGGCGGAGGGATGCTGAAAAACTGTTGAGGAATGTTGGTGAATATATTTATATATATATATGCTTCCACTCATGCTGATACGTGCTCCTCCCGAACTTTGTTTAATGAAACATAATTTCATGAAAAACAGAACAAATAAATCGATGTTTACTGTAGATACACAAAACAAACACACTAAAGATGAACAACTGAGTGAATACAAAGCACAGATATGAATAAATTAAACAACGAAATACTAAATAAAAATACAGCACAAAATACTGCAAATATATACTGTACTGTACATTTATTAATTTAGCAGATGCTTTTATCCACTTACAAATGAGGAATATCACAAGTAATTTGCCACAAAGCCACAATATTTATATAATATAATATCAGGTTTATTAGAAAGCTAGATTATGAGACCAGCAAGAGCAGAGGAGAAATATAGAGAGAGTAATAGAGAGTAATAAATATAGAGATTTATTTGTTGATTTAAGTGCTTTTTTGGTTTAATGTTGTGTTGTTCAGTAAGGAGCGTTAGCTTAAATAACTGTGCGTGTGTGACTTTATGACACTGGTCCTGCATCAGTCTATAGTATAGCACCAGAGGAGGAGTTTAACCTTCACACACTGTATGAAAGCTGATCTTTCTGAGCGGTCTGATCTCTCAGCGCTGCACTGGATGTGTCCTCTCTTCTGCTCATCAAGGTGATTAAAACACTTTATCTTTAATGCTTTTGTTAAGATATATATATTTTTTAATTATTTAAATCAAGACATTTATGTCTATAGACAAATGATGATTTATGAATTGTGATTTGATTATCAACCCTAATTTTATAGTTTTCTGTTTTCTTTTATGTTTTGTACGATATCTATAGAGTCTAACAGTTTACAGTGATGTAAAAACACAAGACAGGGAATGAAACTGTCGACCTTTTCATTTTTTTTTTGTCTATTGACAGTTTCTATAACATATGAATATTATTTTCTAAATGTCACTGAAGGTGAATCAGAAACTGCTGATTAGAGATTTTCCATAAGGCTTATGGATTGATAATATCTAGTATTTTCCAGTATTTTAATAAATTCTGGTTTTGGAATTCTTTGACAAAGTATCATATATATATATATATTAGGGCTGGGGGAATTAACGCGTTAATCTTTGCGATTAATTTGAGATGTTTAACGAGTTAAAAAAAATAACGCAATTAACGCAGCACTTTTTTTTTTTTTTTTTTTTTTTGCCTCGTTTTAATGATTTCCTGTTGCGGCTGCTATTGAAAAGGCCGAAAATATGCCGTCCCGCCCCTCCGTGTTCGGCGATCAGTTTTCATTCTCGCGCACCTTTCATGAGCGTTTTTTTTTTTCGCTCTGTGTGTGAGTCGCGCTCTCCGTTCCGTGTGTGTGTGTGTGTGTGTGTGTGTGTGTCGGCGCGCTGCGCTCTCTGCTCAATGTTTCGCTCCGTGTTTGCGCTGCGCGTTCTGTTCTGTCATTAACGGCCCAAACACTCCAATCATGTACATGTTTATAAAGAAATGTTTGTAAATCTAAAAAAAAATCTGTTAAATTGATTATGTTGATTGATTATTGAAAAAGAATAATATATTGATATATTGATGTTTAATATTGGTTTAATATAGGGCTATTTTCTGTTCCTTTTTTTTTTTTTTTCATGTGTTTAAATTAATTAGGTGATTCTAAGTTTAAATATTGATGATTACAAGCTTGGGGGAAATGCAATTAATTGCAATTAATTACAGCAAATTGTGCAATTAATTAGTTTTTTTTTTATCGATTCCCAGCCCTTTTATATATATATATATATATATATATATATATATATATATATATATATATATATATATATTGGTCAAGCATTTGGACACAATAAAAATGTTTTATATTTTAGAAAAAAGTCTCTTAGGCTCATCAAGCCTGCATTTATTTCATCAAAAATAAAGAAAAAACTGTAATATTGTGAAATATTATTACAGTGTAAATGTGTAAAAATGTAAATCAGCTGTTTTCTATGTGAATATATAGTAAAGTGTAATTTATTCCTGTGATCAAAGCTGAATTTTCAGCATCATTACTCCAGTCTTCAGTGTCACATGATCCTTCACAAATCACTCTAATATGAGGATTTATTATCAATGTAGAAACAGTTGTGCTGCTTAATATATATATATATATATATATATATATATATATATATATATATATATATTAGAGGTGGGCATAGATCAATTTTTTTAATCTAGATTAATCTAGATTAATTTTGAAATTAATCTAGATTAATCTAGATTAAAATGGCTCATTTGAATTCTGCCGAAGGCATTCAGAATATGTGTGCTACCCAAATAATGACTATTAGAACGGGTTTCTCAAGCCAGGTGGCGCATTAGACCAGGGGCTAATCTCCTGTTTCCACAATGCATCACAAACTGCTTGAGAAAGCTGTTCTACTCATAGACTGTAAAAGGTTACTACTGTACTGTTACCGTCCGTAGGCAACATTAGGTAGGCCTATGTTATTATCAACTACTATAGGCTATCAATTAGGGATGGGCGATATGGCCTAAAATCCATATTGTGATATACATTGCAGCCTCTTGCGATAACGATATATATTATAATAAAACCATTTCAGAACAGGTTACACAGACCCTGCTAAACAACTGCTAAATGTATTTTTTTTTTTTTTTTTTTTTTTAAAGGGTGTATGTAGTTTTGAGAACATATATTGTGCAAAACTGTAAGTATACAACATAATTTTGCAGATAAATAAAATTTAAGTACACTGCAGAGACTTAAGTAGGTCTAATGTTTATTATGGCTTGGAGCTTATGAAACCACAAATTTAAAATTAGAATATTATCTAACTGATGTCTTTTCAGTTAAAAAGAAACACAACAACGATTCTTAAAATCGGGCGCTTTTAATAAAAAGAGATTATGTGCTACACCACTCACTAAGATATATTGGGAATAATACGCGCGCTGGTATTCAGTGATGTGTTTCGTTTTGAATTTGAGGTGGTAGAACGGATCACACTGGATCGTGTGTTAACTTACCGAGCTGTTACACCACACAGTCTACGTCGGACGGCTTAAATCCGAACCAAGTCCAAATAATGGATGTTGCACGGATCTTTTACACCAGCTTTCACTTTCAGCCGTGTTTACTTAAGATGACGACGAATATGATGCGTTGCAGCCGGGTGTTCCTCGCGGCCGCGGGTAGATTGCGTCATCATAGCTTGTGTAGCTTGAGCCAGCTCCCAACCCAACTTGGAGAATAGATTAACGGCGATATTTTTTTTATCGCGCGATAAGAGTCTCGCGTTAACGCAGCGCGTTAACGCCGATAACGGCCCACCACTAATATATATATATGTATATATGTGTAGATTGCCAACTATTAGTGAATTTGATTGCCATAAATGAGTAGAAAGCTAAAGCTAAGAAAGCTGTAAAAATTATAGTGATATAAGTAGATCTTTTTCAAGGCCCCTTTTCCTCAAATCTAGAGTTACTAAACTGATACAAGATCTGTTGTGTGGTAAAAAAAAAAAAAAAAAAAAAATAAAAAAAAAAAAATATATATATATATATATATATATATATATATATATATATATATATATATATATATATATTTATTTTTTTTTATTTTTTTTATTTTTTTTGGAACCTGTGATGCTTTTTTCAGGATTTATTGATGAATAAAATGTTTAAAAAAGAACTGCATTTATTCAAAATATAAATCTTTATTATCACTTAATTGTATTAGCAATTGTAGACCCCAAACTTTTGAACGTAGTATATATTGTTGCATTAGATATTAATCTCCTAATTGAAGAAAAAGAAAAAAACAAATCAGTCATAAATGCATTACAAGGAGTTTCACATGATGGCAACACTTTATAGTACTGTTATATAAATGAGCAATAACTAATGGGCATTCTAACCTAAATTCGAGGTCGTGATAAAATGGAGTCAGGTAAAAGCTTAATTGGAATCAAATTACTTTGCCACACGGACAGTAACGAGCAGTAAACCTTCACCCGCTTAGGAAACTGACGTTGGACAGATTGGGCAGGCCTTACAACAGTAAGCATGTTCATGTCTGCTCATGTTATCATTAGTTCTCTCATCTCCAGGTCCACATACTACAATAAAACAATGTAAAAATATGACAGCCAAACAAAATACAGTGTTCCTTACAATGAAACAACTTCTTAAATTAAAAGTAAAAAATAAATAAAATAAAAAAAGAGAAATGAAGGGCACACACAATAAACTGGCATTCATCTCTCTACAAAAGAAATGTTCCACTAAATATAATTTAGAGATATTCAAGAAAGCGCTTGTTAGTTCAGTAACTCTCTTAACAACACACACCTTTACAGCAGAAATATCTCAACAACACTGTTCAGTGTGACATTCACACCCAGCAAGACAGAACTTAGCTCTGAGTTTCTGCAGTGTGAAGACACATGAACCTTTTATATCTTACATGAGCAAACCACAGCTGAGTCTCTGCAGTGTGAGAAACTTGTGCCTTTTTATGAGCCTACCCTACTTAAACAAACCACAGCAGATGAACAGCAAAACATCATGTTGCATGTGTTGATGCACAAGATAAAACAGGCTCGGCTCCACGGGGGTCTGATTGCACCCAATCAGAAGCTTGGCCCACCCTGGCCCCACACCACATAACAGCCAATCACAAAATTGGTGCAATATTCAAATTCAGCTCCAGATATGTTATTTTCTGTTGTTTTCCCAACCCCCTCTTTTTTTCCCTCCGAGACAGACTTAGCTCATTCACTTCGCTACCTCTGAGGTAAACGGACGAGCTGAATTATGAAGCAATTTAACGACAGTAACAGCAAATTAACTTTATTAGAACTATTAGTGAATTTGATTGCCAACAATTAGTGAATTTGATTGCCATAAATGAGTAGAAAGCTAAAGCTAAGAAAGCTGTAAATATTATAGTGCTATAAGTAGATCTTTTTCAAGGCCCCTTTTCCTCAAATCTAAAGTTACTAAACTGATACAAAATCTGTTGTGTGGTAAAAAAAAAAAAAAAAAAAAAATATATATATATATATACTACCGTTCAAAAGTTTGGGGTCAGTAAGATTTTTTAACGTTTTCTTCTGCTCACCAAGGCTGCATTTATTTGATAAAAAACAAACAAAAACAAAAAACAGTAATATTGTGAAATATTATGACAATTTAAAATGACTGTTTCCTATTTTAATATATTTTAAACTGTCATTTATTCCTGTGATCAAAGCTGAATGTTCAGCATCATTACTCCAGTCTTCAGTGTCACATGATCCTTCACAAATCACTCTAATATGAGGATTTGATGATCAAGAAACATTTATGATTATTATCAATGTTGAAAACAGTTGTGTACATTTTTATTTCATGATGCTATGATGAATAGAAAGTTCGAAAGAACAGCATTTATCTGAAATCTAAAGCTTTTGTAACATTAAACACTACCGTTCAAAAGTTTGGGGTCAGTAAGAATTTTAATTTTATTTTTGGGGGAAAGAAATAAAATAAATCAATACTTTTATTCATCAAGGATGAGTTAAACTGATCAAAAGTTACAGTAAAGACATTTATAATGTTAGAAAATATTCTAAAATGTTCTTTTGAACTTTCTACTCATCAAAGAATTTTGAATAGTACACAACTGTTTTCAACATTGATAATAATAATGAATGTTTCTTGATCATCAAATCCTCATATTAGAGTGATTTGTGAAGGATCATGTGACACTGAAGACTGGAGTAATGATGCTGAACATTCAGCTTTGATCACAGGAATAAATGACAGTTTAAAATATATTAAAATAGGAAACAGTCATTTTAAATTGTCATAATATTTCACAATATTACTGTTTTTTTTTTTTTTTTTTTTTTTTTTTTTTTTTATCAAATAAATGCAGCCTTGGTGAGCAGAAGAGACTTCTTTTAAAAACATTTAAAAAATCTTACTGACCCCAAACTTTTGAACGGTAGTGTGTGTATATATATATATATATATATATATATATATATATATATATATGTACACACACACAAAATGTAAAAAATAACAATGGCCAAAAATCTGTAATGTTATACTATATTAACAGACGTAAGAACAATTCTTTAGAAAAACAGCATTTCCGATAAAATTTACATTTTTAGTTTGATGTTGTAAATGGTATAGTGATGTAAATAGTTATTTTAAAAGACCTGCCCCTTTTATCAAATCTAAAGTTACTTAATTGATACAAGATCTGTTAAGGGGTAAAAAATATATTTTACAAATGCAAAAAGAGGGAATGTAAAAATAAACATGTTAAATATTTTAATCTATATATAAAGTTACTAAATAGTTATAAAGTTACTAAATAGCAAAATATATACACAACATATTATAATGAAGAAAACACAAACAAACACAACAATAACAAACAAACGACCCTAACAATTGCCTTATATTTATGATATTAAAACTATATCAATAGACGTGAGACTAAAGTATTTTATAGTGAAACTGAAATGTAAACCTTTATTGCTCAACAATCATTCATTTTAAACTTCACTCTAAACTGAACCACTGTATTCTTTTGAACAGATATTACCAAAGTCAGAATATATGAGAAATTACCACATGGGAGAACATGTGTGGAGCTTCACAAACTACAGAACAATTAAATACATTTGGACAGAGGAAAATGGCAAACAAAAAGGACAAACATGAACAATCTAATGAGCCGGAAAAGGAGCTGATGTTCAGACAAAACAGCAAGTATGGCGGCAAACCAAACTGTGAGTATTTATGATGTTTAAGATCAAACACTGTTATGTATCTTTATTCATGAACATATCTTCTCTGGTGTCTGAATGTGTAAAATCAGTTCACTTTCAGTCGCTCACATTCGACGTAGCCGACGTATCGACTGATTGGATCACGCTTAGGGAGCCTGTCATCTTTGAGTGTTGTTAAAACAAGCCAATGCACATTCGCGTGCGTGAATTGAATCACACGCACCATATAAATTCAGTGGGTATACATTCGGAAGTGGATGCACGCACCAGTTGTCTTTCACTTCGGAGCCGATCGGGTTTTCTGATGTCTCTGAAGAGTGTTGTGTGTACAACGAGCGAGTGTCGGTGTTCTTCTGGAAGACTCTCCCAGTGCTGGAGTTTCTATAGCGAGTGCAGCGGTGATCGCGAGCTACGGAAGCTCTCAACTGCTGTTTTAACAGCATTTTTATAAAGAGTGTTCTGTTGACGACCGGTTGTTTGTGAAGTGTTGCCGCGGTTGTTCCCCTGTGTGCTCCGGCACTGGTGACGGGTCCCACTTCCTGAAAGAGCAACACGGGTGTGTTTGTGTCTTGTTCAAGATGCCATTCCATCCGTGTGTTTCTGGGTGCGACAGGGCTCTGTCCCCCTGACGGTCACGATAGATGCAGCACGTGTTTGGGGCCGAGGCGATCGGGCTCGTCTGGAATCCTCCACTGTGTCCCGAACCGTCTCGGTTGGATGATTGGTTTCTCGGGGCGGGCCGGGCTGGTTCTCAGCCCACTGCCCCAGTACCTTTCTTCCCTGAAGTGCATGAGTAACTTACTAGGTCATGGACGGCACCTTTCTCTGCCAGAACCCGCCTCAGTAGCTCCTGCCCCCTCACTAACCTTGATGGGCGAAGGGTTACGAGGCTATCCCTCCAGTGGAGCGGTCTGTCGCGATGCAACTGTGTCCGGCGACCGCTACCTCATGGAAGGGGGATCCTCGTCTCCCCTCTAAGGCCTATAAGTTCTCATCCATCCTTACGGGCAAGGCTTACAAAGCCTGTGGGCAAGTCGCTTCTTCTATGCATGCCATGGCGTTGCTTCAGGTCCACCAGGCCCAAGCACTCATTAATATGCACGAGGGTAGACCGTGAGCTCATGGGTGAGCTCCACACTGCGACCGACCTCGCCCTCCGGGGCACAAAGGTTGCAGTTCGCGCAATCGGTCTGGCGATGTCCACCTGTGGTCCAAGAGAGCCATTTCTGGCTCAACCTGGCGGATATGAGGGATGCGGACAAGGTTTGACTCCTGGACTCCCCCATTTCACAGGTTGGGCTATTCGGCGACGCAGTGGAGAACTTCGCCCAACAGTTCTCTGCTGCCCAGAAGCAGACGGAGGCCATTCAGCACATCCTGCCCCAGCTGTCGCTACTGCCTCCACCCGTCCGCCTGGGGCAGATCCTCCGCATGCTCGTCGCAGAGGGTGTCCGTCTGTCGCCGCCTCTACTCCCGCTGGGTCTCCGCAGCATCCTCCACCCGGCCGCAGACGGGGTGCCCAGCCCACTCTAGGAGCTACCAAGCCAGGGGGCCTGATTTGATCGTCAGGTTCCTGAGGGGAGCAAGCCTATGTGTCGAGCCGGTTGCTTCCATGGGCTCCCTTCACATGAAGTCAGCTTCACTGTTAGTCCGGTTCGTAGTGTCGGCTTGCTGCGCCATTTCCTCCTATGGACTGGATATGTGCACCGCTCTTGCTCCAGTTAAGTTCCCCTTTTGCCGAACACTGTTGAGTTAGCGGAGCGTCCGATGCTAGGCCTATCACTCGTATGCACTGGTGGAAACTGTGTTAGGCTGGGTCCATCTGTTGTGATCCCTACGGCGATCCCATATGTGTAGTCTTCCACGGTACGGCTCCCTGCGGCGAGCCCATGTCTTCCTCTGACCGGGTGCGTCTCCTGTTTTCTGCTGGAGCCCCCTCAGTGACATGTTGTACTGCCCGGTAATTCGCTCAGTCCATTTGTGTTATTCTCCACATGTTACCTCCCTACAGGCAGGATGTGTCTTCCGCAGTGTATTCCTTCCAACGAAAGGTTAATGCTTTCCCAGTGGTCCTGTGGAACAGCAGTGACTTTCCTGGCCTAAGCCCTGTCCTATCTCCGCCTCAATAGGAGGATCAAGAGGCTTTTGTCCAGGCACTGGAAGGTGGCAGCACTGGTGGCGTTTTAATAGGGATCCCAATCAGTCGGTACGTCGACTACGTCGAACATGAGCGGCCGAAAGGGAACATCTTGGTTACGTATGTAACCCTCGTTCCCTGAAGGAGGGAACGGAGACGTAGTCCCGTCGCCACTATTGCTGGACCACTGCTGACTCCGGGCTCTGCTCGGCTTCTCAGTGAAAAACAACTGGTGTGTGCATCCACTTCTGTATTTATACCACTCGCTGCGAGGCGGAGCTTGTGATGCAATTCACGCACGGCAATGTGCATTGGCTCTTTTTAACAATACTCAAACATTACAGGCTCCCTAAGCGTGATCCCAATCAGTCGATATGTCGACTAGAAACAGGGGTTTCAGACGTAACCGAGAAGTTCTACACTATAACTTTTCAGTCACTCTATATACAGGAAAAGCATCATTCACACTTAAAATTATGGTCATAAGTTTATAGTTATTTTGTCTGGTGAACTTTATGAAAACATGTTATTATGTGAAATTCAGTTCAAGTATTTTTTTTATTTTTATAATCACATTCTGTAGATTCTGCAAGTTGTATGTAAATTTATCACCACAACTGTAAACATTTGGCAGATGCTTTCATTCGAAGTCTGATTTATTAATTGTCACTGTTTGACCCACTGGAACTGCTATAATCTGATGTTCTGTGTTTTTCATTCGCAGTTTCTCGTTTTCACAGATTTATTCTGATGGTGTCAGGTGGAGTCACAGAAAAGGTGAAACACACACATCATATACAGAGAAATAGAGTGAAAACTGAAGCAGAAATCTGATGTTATATTGATCTTTGTGTTATATTTCTGTATTTCTCCTTTCAGAAAGCAGCAGTGTGATTCATCTAACCTGATAAATATTCTCCATCATGTTCCTTTTTCAACAAATATTAAGTTCATGTATAATAAGAATGTGTACGAATGGATTTCAATGGATTTGCACAGATATTAAATATAACCTTTCATATCTTCTTATGCTTGAATGGATCATAAATATACACAAAATTATGCCAAAATATCCTCATAAACGCAATCAGTTTTGTCCAAAGTAAATGTGAACAGTTGGGAAAGAAAGCACACATGTGTCATTATATTGGATGCGTGTATTTGTTTTTGTTTTGTTTATTATTATTATTATTTTAATTTCTTCTATGTAAAGCACTTTGAATTGCCATTGTGTATGAAATGTGCTATATAAATAAACTTGCCTTGCCTATTTGATCTTGAAGTGACAGCAGTCTATAGTCTATTTAATAAAAAGAAAACAATGCAGTGTTATTTTAAATTAAAAAAATAAATTCATTTTAAATTACGTTTGATTTCAGTTTTTTTAATTTTTGTTAATTGTATTAAGCTGCAACAAAATGTTTTGCAATAAGACACATTATAAATGTTTGATATCTAAATCTAATATATACCTTATTAAAATCAAAACTGGGAATCAATAAGAATTGTAATTTGTAAGCAAAAGCAGAATCACTATAATTGAAACGATACCCAACCCACTTATAGGAGGTGTCATATAGTAAAAAAGAACTGAACTACTAAATGTTATAAATACCAAACATTTATTGAAAACAAAATATTCAGCTCTTGAAAAGGCATTAGCTACCTGTAAGTATTTAACCTGTAAAAAAAAAAAGACATTATATAACCCCTCAACAAACGCTTCACTCCTCAAAAGCTGTATTTATAGGCCACTATATTCAGAATTATCAGAAAACTGAACTACCAGAAACAACAAAATTTCAATCACACTTCATTCCTTAAATGCCATGTTTAGATTTAGCAGAAGTTGATTTTCAAAGTTTGTACAGTCAATATAGCTCGCTTGGCAGTGAATAGTTGCCCAGCACAACTGAACAAACGTTCACAGGCTGCCGAAGCAGGACGTCCTGTATTCAAACGTAGAGACAATTTCTGTACACATGGGAACGTATGAAGAAGCTCCATGTTTTCAGAAGTGCATGCCAGGTATCCCTGCAGTTCACCTGTGGCATCTGGAGGGCTTGCCTTCATTGATGAAAAGAAGTCCTCTTCATCCGACATCTCACATCTCTGGGGCTGGGATTCTTGGTTTGGGAATGTTCTCAGATGTTTCCAGATGTAATCTAACCCTATAATAACAGGGGGGGGGGGGGGGGGGGGGGGGGGGGGGGTTGTATGTAAATTCAGGTTTAGTGCAAGAGAAAGACTGTGAAGCTCACTGATGTGTACTGTAGACTAACTACAGAACCATGAAAAAGATAAGCAAAAGTTACAGATAACCCCATAAAAATATATTATACATAAACCATGTTAACTACAAAGGTAACCTGTACAAATGTACAATTTTTTTTGTTCTTCATAAAGATTAAGCCTCCATTCTCCTCAGTTTTGCCCGTAGTTGGAAAACCGCTGGGAGCAAACATCTCATGTGGGGGTTGCTCTCAGACTGTAGGACAGTGAGTGCTGATGTCACAGGCTTCATCACTGCTACATACTCAGAGAGAAAGGCAATCTCAGTTGGATTCAACCTAAAATATATGTTTATTGGCAAATCAAGCTTCAGCAATATCCTTGATTAATAAAGGTGAATTATTCAGTAAAATAACTAAGAGAACACTTACATGTTTCTTTTGAAGGCCCCACACACATTACGAATCGCCTCCTCATCTTGGTCTTTAATTATACGGACCACCCTTTCGACAGCCAGGTATAGTGAACACCATCTGGGTTGATTTGGTCTGATAAACTGCAGGTGGCATTCATCATCCACAACCTCAGAAGCTTCTCTGCCTCACACTCCAACAGTCTGTTGTTGTTGATCGTGACATCGCACCATTGGTCGTGACATCAAAGTTGCACTGGGGTGAAGAGTGTTAATCAGGGTCTTGAAGGCAGGTTGGTCAACTACTGAGAATGGCTGAAGGCCTTCACAAATAAAGTTGATGACCAACTTATCTAGTGTGGCCTGAGAAACTTGTTTCGCTCCCCTTGATAATGAAATCATCTGATCAATTCTGCATTGCTTGCTTAAAGGAGAACTCCGGTCAATTTTAACATTGAGCTCATTTTTTAGTAAATTTGGAGTGCTGTCAGTACAGAGAACAACGACAAAAATAACAAGCTCTCCACTGGATAAAATCATTCCTGTCCAGTAGAAAGCAATGTGTCCGTATTAATGATTCAAAGTCCCCATTCTGTGAATGTCCAGTAGGGGTCCCCCAAGGCTCCATATGTGGTCCAATCTTGTTTGCACTGTATATAAATGACCTGACCTGACGTTCAGATGTATGCAGATGATGCTGTAATCTTTACACATGCTAAGAACTACCAAGAGATAGCATCCACACTTACATCTGCAATGGCTCACACTGATGACTGGCTCACTAAGTCATGTCTCTACCTAAACACCAGAAAGAAAAAAACAGTCTTTATGGCGTTTACCAAACTAAATATGAAGGTGTCACATTCTAATGTGTTCCTTAGAGGACAGGAGCTTGATATTGTTAATGAATTCAAGTATTTAGGAGTCATATGACTCCACCCTAACATTCGAACGTCATGTAAAAAAGGTGACAAAGTTAAATTCAATTTGCAGAATAAACAAGTTAGGCCATTTATTGACACTAAAGCTGCCAAGTTGTAGCCTGGAAATCAAGACCTAAATCTGAAAGATTAATGGGTCTGGCGTCGACTAATGAAAATCGGCCAGCTCGAGGGGCGGCACCAAGCATGTGTTTGAGAATCTCACTGCACGCAATTGGATAACACTACGACCAATCACAACAATAAACCCCATACGCTCAGCTACCAGTGGAGCTAACTGGTAGATTAGACTCTCACGTATCCGGTCGGCAAAACAGCAAAAACGTCCTTCTTGCAAAGGAAGGATTCGAGCGGCGTCTTCTGTTCCTCTTTTAGGGAAAAAGCCAAGTCTAGCTCATTCATTGTAGCGGCCAAAGCCGTTTCAAACAACTGGTGTTCATCCAGAGCCATCTTGCACTGTTTACTAATGACTTCGACGTCACAGCGCTGTCGTCATCTCGCCTCTGGCCCGCCTTTATCAGATAACCCGCTGTGATTGGTGCAGCTCGGATCGAGGGGCATATTTAATGAGCTTCATTACTCGACGCTAGAGTAACTCACTGAGCAAATTCAACTTGTGCTCTCGCGAGAACTCTGGATTTCAGGGTAGCAAAGCTTTTCTTACATACTATGATTTTTACACAGAGTGTTGTTTTACAAATTGGTCACTGACTAGCATATCTACTCTAAAAGTGTTGAATCTCTATTTAAGAAAGCCATAAAAACTTTTAATAAAAAGGCATTGTCATTTCACCATTGAGATATTTTAGAGAGACATACATTTTTAAGCTTTGACAATTTAAAACATTTCAAGTATGCTCGTTTGGCATATAAAGTGTTACATAATCTTGTCAATGTATACAATATTGTTTTGTTATAGTGAATGAATGCTGTATGATTGTTGACTGTCTTTATGTTAGTCTTGTGTTACCGGCCGATGGACTGCAGATGATTTTTACTAATTCTGGCATATTTACATGGTGTATTTTTATACAACAATGTTCATGAATATGCTATCAAATAAATCAATAAATAAATCAACTCAACTCAAATCTTTTTACTTTTCCACTGTTACTCCTTCACCTCAGGCAAACATTACATCTGGCATATAACAACAGTATATAACTATACACACTAAAACTCTTTAATTGTTTTACATTGTCTTTCAGCCGTTATTCTGTTCACACTCATCTGATATGAATCAGTTTATATTGTGAAATGTAATGATCTCTCTGATGAATGTGATGAATCTGATTATGCGACTGATCCTGTAATATAATCTGATCAGATGAGAGTCTCTTTCTGCTTCATATGAGACACATGATGATCCTCATTGAGCTTCAGATCAGATTCTCTGATTTCTCTTCACTGTCTCTGATCCTGAAACTAAAGGCCTTTGAGTTTCACCTCAAATCTACTTCTGACATCTAGTGGACAAAGATGAAAACTGCAGATCATATTCTGTGTGTTAGGAGGAATAGAAAACACACACTCATACACATTTATTTACAATGCCTTCATTTCTATTTTAAACAAGTGACATTCTCTCAGTTTAATTCACTGAATGTCATTCATTATCAACTCACAAATAATAATGTGATTTTACATTTTGTGTGAATGACTGAACTTCTAGCAACTTCTGCTTTAAAGGGGGGGTGAAATGCTCATTTTCACTCAATCTCCTGTTAATCTTGAGTACCTATAGAGTAGTATTGCATCCTTCATATCTCCAAAAAGTCTTTAGTTTTATTATATTTATAAAAGAAAGATAGGCTGTACCGAGTCTTTCCGAAAAAAAACGAGCGGCTGGAGGCGGGCCCTGTGGGCGGAGCTAAAGCTGTGCTAACGCGACGAGCTAACAACACACAGAGACATTTGTTCAACAGTTTTACTCACCGCCCGGTTCCTGGGTTCCTGGTTCTAGTAAGAACTCGAGCTGCTTTAATGTATACTATGATGTGTTTGTGAACAGTAGATATTGAGTATTGAGTAAGTGTTGATCTGTTGTTGTTCTGAACAGCTTCAGTTCGTCTGTTAAAGTCACTAATGTTCTGCTGATGGAAATCAGTGTTAATAAATCAGAGATGATTAAATGAGCAGCTGATGGAGTTTATCAGATCTGAGTTTTACATTTAACATTCAGACTCTTGAAACTCTTCAGGAAACAATACGGCTGCGTCTCACATCAGATATTCAGAGGAGATATTGTTCTGAAGAAGTTATTACTTCACAACTGTTAAAAAGGTACATTTTATATGCTATGAATGTGTTGATTTATTTTCATCTTTGAAATTTTCTAACATCTTCTGTACAGATCCTGAACTCAAAGTTTCAGGGTCAGAAACAATTTTATGAAACACACACTTGCAGTCTTTGCTCTTGAACACTTTTACATGATGTACTTCCTCTATGTGACCCACGTGTTTATGTACTTCCCCATCCTTGTAAACCGAGGTCCTGACTCTCTGTGGTCATTAAAAAGTAAGTGCAAGTGTGTGTAGAACCTTTGATTACTCGAGGGGACATACTTATAGTCTTGCAAAAAAATGCAAGTGTTTATAGAAGTTTTTTTTTATTATTATATTTTCAATACTTTGCATTTTAAAATAAACTTCTACATGTCTGTTCAGTTGTCGCTATAACTAACAGAAGACACACATTTTAAACTGTAGTGCTTCTAATAAGTGATAAAAACAGTTGCAAATGTTGTACAAAATAGGCCTACACACACCATACTCATCTCTGCACCAATAACTTGTGCAACACTTTGATTTTACTACCAAACTATATATATATAATTAATTAAAATTACAGTGGAATATTTTGCTCGACATCTCGCAATTTCGGGGCACATGAGTTCCCGAACATGATGCATGATGGGATACGCTTAGCCTTGAATACCGATCGGAAGCAGTATTGTAGATGAAAGAGGTACTGTAGTGTCTGCTTAGTGTGCATTTTGGGAACTGTGGCATTTTTAAGACATGGGACAGCACAGCACTTACTTCCCGTCAGTAAACACACAAGCTCTGAAGTGGCCAAGACCACAAGTGTGTGTATATGGACAAGGCAAGTGAAGAGATTATATATATCTAATTAACTTAAATTACAGTGGAATGTTTTCCTCGACATCTCGAAGAAATCAGAGAATCTGATCTGAAGCTCAATGAGGATCATCATGAAGCACAAACTCACTGACACTCAAACACATCAGATCTTATTCCATCAGTTTTATGAAGAAACTAGTTTTAGAGAACAGGAAAGTGCAGACAATGCAAACTTACCATTGCTCTTAAATACTGTAAACTGTCATGAAAACTGATATTAATACTGAATGACTGTATAAAGACTGAAAGGCATGTAAGACAAAGACAGTTTTAACTTAAAGAGTAAAGGTGAAATAAAAACTAAAAACTATGGACTATAATGTAAATGTTCTGGTGATAGTGATTCTACAAGAAACATCAAACACATTTTGAGAAATAATATGTAATAATATCTATAATATGTTAAATCTTCTCATTAAATTATTATACAACATTAAGCCTTTATTGACTCTGCTTTCCAACAAACACAAAGAAAGCTGGTAACACTTTATTTTCCAGTGTCCTTGTTACATATATGACATGTACTTACCATAGTAATAACAGTAAATTATGCATAATTACATGCAACTAACCCTCAACCAAACCCTAATCCTACCCTAACCCTATAGTAAGTACATGTTGTTAATTATTATTACTCAGTACTTAAATGTATAATTACATTGTAACAATGACACCTTAAAATGATGTGTAACCAGAAAGCTTTAGAAATGAATTGTCTGTTCTTCTCTTCTGGAAGGGGAATCATATTACAGTCAAACCCATCACTGATTCTCATACTGATCTACAGTAAAATAATAAAGAGCAATAATAGTCTAATCAGTCATTGATCATTACAATAATAACACACTTTCAGTGTGTTCAGAAGAGCTTTGGTGGATTTGAGAATGTTGGAGCTTAAATGAGAGAAATATGAAGAATATGAGAGAAAAACTGTTGAATCAGCTTTCCTTGGAGAAAATCAAATAAAGAAATAACTGGTTGAGAGGTCAATGAACTGCTGACAGAATAAATCTGTTGGTTCTACTTACAGAATAATGACAGCCAGCCCTGATATGAAAATGCAGAAGTACTCGAATTGAGTCAAACAAAGAAGAAAGCATAACCACTGATCTGGAAGAGTGTTTCCTGATTTAGTCTGTTATGCTAATACAGTATGTGGTCTGTGGACTGAATCTGTTGGTACTTTACAGAATAATGACAGGTTTCCTGTTTAAATGTTTTATGCATATATTGGTCAACAGATAGAAGATACCGTTTGCCTGTAAAGCATCATGTGATGCAATGAGATCATCTAAAAAACAGATAATTAAGTGATTAATTGAGTGATGATTGAGCATTAATAAATATGAACCATTCACATTTCCGAGAGTATTTTGGTAAACAGGAGACGACAGCAAAAATCATTTTTGTATTTCTATGTGCTACATATAGCAACAAAATATATATTTACTATATAGCAATAAATGACTTATATCAGAAATTTGCATTTATACCATTAAAGTGTTAGTTCACCCAAAAATGAAGTTTCTGTCATTAATTACGCTCATGTCAATGTCAGGATTGTGGGTGAGGGATGAAGTGAGGACTTAAGTGCAGGAAACAAGGGCTTTTTATTAATAATAAAAATAAAACAAAATACAAACAAAAACTACTTGACACAGGAGAAACATAACAGGGTAGAGTTACGACGACGAACCAGCACAGGACTTCGACTTTGACTTCTTGCAGCTGGCATCCAATAAGTCGCATTGCTGCCATCTATGGAACTAGTGCACTATATCCTGCTATACAGCCCAGTGTCTATTAGACATTTGAAAAAAAACACCGTTTTCCCCTCTCGCTTAACCCTAAAATACTTTTCAGAGATACTTTTTCCTTTTTCTCCTTCTCTCTGAAACACTTCCTTCAGTAATCCTCTTTGTTTGCTCCACTATAGGCCGCACTGTGTCCCCCTCCACAATTACAGCATTTAGGTCGTACCCCCTCTCCACATCCCCCATAGTCATGCTCCCCAACACATTTAGCACACCTTTTAGTCCCTTTACACAATTTAGCTACATGACCAAAACTCTGACACTTGTAACATCTTATTGGCTTATGAGTGAACTCTCTTATCATGTATCTCATATAGTTCTGTAGGCAACTCTTTTGTGCTGAACTGTACCAAAACTGACTCTTTTTTCTCAACCCCCTTGGTTAAAGGGTTAGTTCACCCAAAAATGAAAATTCTGTCAGTAATTACTCACCCTCATGTTGTTCCAACCGCGTAAGACCTTCGTTCATCTTCGGAACACAAATTAAGATATTTTTGATGAAATCTGAGCCATGTTTCACTCCTCCATAGGCTTCCAGTGTGACCGAAACTTGCTGGCCCAGAAAAGTTATTAAAGAGATCGTTAATATAGTCCAAGTGACTCCAGTGGCTCAATCTTAAGTATATCAAGCGACGAGAATACTTTTTGTGCGCAAAAACAAACAAAAATAACGACTTTATTCCACTATTCATTTCCTTCTCTCTGGGCCTCGTAGTGTTTTTGCGCTGCGCGTCTGTGTTGCACGTCAACACGCATCACACACATGACAAGCGTCGACCAATAGTGAGCCTACGTGGTGACGTGTACACAGACGCGCTGCGCAAAAAGACTACGCGAACCAACTAGAGGCCCAGAGAGAAGGAAATGAAAAGTGGAATAAAGTCGTTATTTTTGTTTGTTTTTGCGCACAAAAAGTATTCTCGTCGCTTGATATACTTAAGATTGAGCCACTGGAGTCACTTGGACTATATTAACGATCTCTTTAATAACTTTTCTGGGCCAGCAAGTTTCGGTCACATAGCAGCCTATGGAGGAGTGAGACATAGCTCAGATTTCATCAAAAATATCTTAATTTGTGTTCCGAAGATGAACGAAGGTCTTACGCGGTTGGAACAACATGAGGGTGAGTAATTACTGACAGAATTTTCATTTTTGGGTGAACTAACCCTTTAAACGCTTTGCACTCTGAACAGAATCACCACCTTTACTACCACTGCTCTCCCAACAGCTTGCAACTTTGAAGCTCTTCCAATCTGCTCTTCAGAGTAACATCCAATTAATAAATTGCCATCATTTAGAATATTTAACCTTGCCAACCTAATTCTTAATTATTTTTGTCAATTTTAATGGATCCAAACTCTTCACTCCTGGCTCTTCAAACCTCACAACATTCCATTTCTCCTCACTCTCTTTCATTCCACTAATTAGCTTTGCTTTATTTATCCTCCTTATCTGCCCCATCTTCTTGATCCAAATCATCCATATTGCAACAACTATCTTCCTGATTGTTTGCTATGATAGAGAATATATGCAAGTGTATCGTATACCAAACCTGTACTCCCGCAAAATTCTTTCTCCACTAATCCTAATTCTAACAATCCCTAAAAAATGTTGTTGTGACTTTGACTTGTTCAAACCAAAATAAAACAATGCAAACTTTCTCTAACCGCTAGTGCTGTGACATTTGACATTTAAAGGTGCTTGTGTCGAGAAAAAATGGGCGTGCCAGACGAAGCCGCGATTCGAGGCTTGTGTTTTTAATGTGAAGATCACGTGACTAATGACAAACGAGGCCTCGGTTTGTGTAGATACGTCATCGGTTCGGTCTGAGTGTCGCTTCCGGATAAAAGGTGGTTTGAAACTCGCGCCACCTTGTGGGTGTTGTCAGGAGTAGTAGAAGCAGTTGTAGTAGTGTCAGAGAGTCAGAGAGTTAGATAACTATCATTGTCATTGTCATATACTGTATGTGTTAGGGCTGTATGGTATTACATTATCAGGTTAGAATAGTTATAGTAGCCTATATTGTTATTATTAATTAAAGTAGCTATATTAAAGTCTTGTTACATTAATTAGATAAGATTATTTGGATAGCTTTGGATTTTTGGATCTGGACTGGACTGGTTTTTGATTTAGATTGCCATTTTTGATTTGTTTGCTTTTTGTGACCTCTTCCTTTTACCTGGTAATGGAGCCAGCGAGAAAGAGGAAGAGGAATCGAAAGACTGAACACAAGAGGATCTAAAATAGGGGAGAGTAATGAGGGATTCATTAGCAACAGGTGTGAAGTGAAATCAATAGATAATTAAGGAAAGCGAGTGGGAGGGGAACGCCACAATGACAGCGGAGCACACGGCGAGCTGTCAAAATAAAGCACATGTACTCAAAGACAACAAGGCACACAGACACAGAGAAAAGACAAAAACACAGCAGATCAGACTGAAGTCATGACAATGGAGACAAGTTCATTTCACAGACAGATTAGAGACACAGGATAAGAAATAAACAGATTCTGCACTTTCAGGGCCATACTTTAAACAAGGAAGTGTGGAGGTACGTGGCTGTGGTGTGGGAGCGGCTTGAATTAGTCACATGTGACGAGAGACTGTTTGCTATTGGATACTGTCTCCGCCTATTCCACCAGAGGGACTTTAACACACTTCATACTGTATAAAGCTGATCTGTCTGATCTCTCAGATCTGCACTGGATGTGTCCTCTCTTCTGCTCATCACAAGGTAACTCAAACACATATTATCTTTAATTGTTCTGGAAAGAGATTATTTAAGTCCAGACATTAATGTCTCTATTATAGTGAAACTGAAATGTAAACCTGTATTGCTCAACAATCATTAACTGATGTCAAACTTCACTCTGAACTGAACTACTGTATTCTCTTGAACAGAAATTACCAAAGTCAGAATATATGAGACATTACAGCATGGAGAACATGTGTTGAGCTTCACAAACTACAGGAGAATTACACATGTGATGGGAGAAAAAAATGGTGAACTAAAAGGACAAAAATCTAATGAACCAAACCAGAAAAACAGAGTCTAGTCAGAAACAACAGCATAGCAGCAAATCATACTGTGAGTATTTATGATGTTTAATATCAAACTCTTTTATTTTTCACAACAGTGAACAGTGTTTCATCTTCTAGTGTCTGAATGTGCAAAATCAGTTCTAACTATAACTTTAACTTGTGCGCTGGCTGAATAAACATAATTTTTATTAATATCTTTCACATCTACTGCAGTCAGATTGACCCGTGTTCACTCTGAAGGAATCACTCACATGACCTGTGCACTTGTAATGACACATCAAGGATGTAAAGAGGCTAAAAGCAGGTTTAGTACTTGCCCCATTGAAGTCAACAGGGTGCAAATTTTAAAAATAGAATAACTCGGTGTAGGCAACACTGATTTTTGTCGTTGTTCTCTGTACTGACAGCACTCCAAATGAACAAAAAAAATGAGCTCAATGTTAAAATTGACCGGAGTTCTCCTTTAAGTTTGAAAACCCATCGGTTTTTTATTTAACGGACAGTTTATTTATTTAAAACAGGGTTGCATCGATAGAGTTTATTCCCTTTGCGATGCGAAACACAGAATCTTATTCTTGCAACATTTTAAACTATTTATAATTTAATAAGATATAGGGCCTACATATGGAGTTTTTATTCTTTTATTTATCCTTAAAAGAATTTAGCCTTTGCCTGCTCATCAGGTTGGCTATCCGACACTCTGCATATCTCTCCCCTGTGAAGGCCTCCCTCCCCTCTCTTTACCTCTCTACAGATAAAGCGCTGTCGGGATAATTCCGGCTCGCGTGGCTGCGTGGAAGCGATAAAATTCTGTATTATTAATTTTAAGGCCAGACAAGTAGTATGTTGAGGGTTGATTTGTAGGGAAGGACTACACGCCTGCACACATATATTCAAACGTGCATACCTATAGACGGAACTCGTAATATGCATGTGCATGCCATCAGCGTTCTCACTGGTTTTTGTTTTAGAGAGAGAGTGTGTGTGTGTGTGTACACCACACACAGATCCGTCATGAAGTGTGTAAGAGCTCGTGCAGCCGCTCTGGAGAAGCTGTGCAGAATGGAGGAAGACACAATACTTCTGGAAATATAGTGTATGTAGTCAAAGGCTATAGTCAAGTGATGTGTGTTCATGTGCACATATGTGTGTGTGTGTGTGTGTGTATATGTGGACATGTTTTTCTACACCGGTGGGGACTTAAACCTGAATGCACACAGACTCATGGGGACTCGTGTCACCGTGGGGACCTAAATTGAGGTCCCCATGGGTACAAAAGCTTATAAATCATACAGAATTAGTTTTTTTGAAAATGTAAAAATGCAGAATGTCTCCTGTGATGGGCAGGTTTAGGGGCAGGGGCAGTGTAAGGGGATAGAATATACAGTTTGTACAGTATAAAAACCATTACGTCTATGGAGAGTCCTCACAAAGATAGTGCACCAGACATGTGTGTGTGTGTGTGTGTTTTCGCGCACGGTTCTAGTCTGCAGTGACCCTGTTTTAGAAGAATCTTTCATGTTCTTTGTTTCGTCACAGTTTTCAGACAAAACATTATGATATTGTGTTTTGGGACTTTGGTGTTCTCACACAGAAAAATATGAAAATGTGCAAATATAGATGTTATAGCACACACACATATAAATGCTTCACAGTGTTTATTCTGTAGCAGCTCAATGGAGAAGAAGCTCTCTGTGCACGATGTTCTTCATCAGATCATTGATCCAGACTCTAGTGACGAGGAGGAGGAGATGCAGTGAAAGAGCATTAGAGGATGAGTCAGAAGAAGAAGAGACCAGATACAGATCTTGAAACAACTGAAGAAAGTACAAACGGGTAGAAGCTCCTTACAATATGAGATTCTGTGATGAAAGGAAGTGAAACAGGAAATGAAAGTGCGAGTGACGTGTAATTCTCAGTAGTTACGGATACTGATGAAACCGCAGCAGAGGAAAACGGTGAAGTTGTGAGTGTGGCATAAGTGACTGTGACTGTGTATAAACAATACAAACCACATCAGAGTCCAGCAGAAACCAGAGGAGGAGTTTAACCTTCACACAGTATATAAGCTGATCTTTCTGAGCGGTCTGATCTCAGATCTGCACTGTGTGTGTCCTCTCTTCTGCTCATCACAAGGTAACTAAAACACTTTGTATTTAATTGTTCTCTAAAGAGATTTTTAATAATTATTTAAATCCAGACATTTATGTCTCTATTATAGTGAAACTGAAATGTAAACCTGTATTGCTCAACAATCATTAACTGATGTCAAACTTCACTCTGAACTGAACTACTGTATTCTCTTGAACAGAAATTACCAAAGTCAGAATATATGAGGAATTACAGCATGGAGAACATGTGTTGAGCTTCACAAACTACAGGATAACTACACATGTGACAACAGAGAAACGGTGAACAAAAAGTTACGATCTAACAAACCAAAACTGAAAAACACACAGAGTCTCTTCAGACACAACAGCATTAATAGCAGAAAACCAAACTGAGTATTTATGATGATTAATATCAAACACTGTATCTTTATTTATGAACAGTGTTTCATCTTCTAGTGTCTGAATGTGTAAAATCAGTTCTAAACTATAACTTTTCATTCACTCTATAGGAAGAGCATTATTTACATTATATAAATGATTTACATTATTCACTCCATAAACTATAACTCATATCATGGAGCCCAAGACTGGTTTCCCCATTATGATGATAATACACAGATTCCTGACGCAGACTCACACATAACCTCACATCTATATATTTGTCATTTGTCATCATCATTGATTATTGTGAATATTGTAGAGTTAATCTGAGATGCTGTAATAACACTGAGCTCATGCAGATGTTGATCAGGAGTTGATCTGATGTCTCGTGATATGATGTTATATCGCTTTAATGAAACTCTGTCTGTGTGATTGAACAGATTCAAATGAAGAGGAGAAAGAAAATCAGCAGAAATCACAGATCAGCAGAAACAAGAAGACTGAGAGAAAAATGGAGGACAGAAATGAGACACACACCAGTGAATCACCAGAGGAAAGAGGACAGAGACTTGATAGACGTGACAGTATGGAGAAACTACATCCACACTGTGAGTGTTTGATCATTATTGAACTTTAATTCTTCATCATATTTTAGTTTTACTGTCAGATTTACTGTTGTTTTCTCTCCTGTTATAAAGTGTCACATTCAGAAAAATTCATCAGACTGACTTTCTGCAGTTATTAAACATTTACAGATTGTGTTATTGACCAAGAAGATAATACATGTAAAAATTCAAAGCAAAGTATATGAGGATAATCTGATATATATTTGTGATTTCTAGTCTCCTGTGATCCAGGCGAGCCTGTAAAGTTTGATTCTGATGTCAAAACTGAGGAGAGATTCTCATCAAACCCTTCATCATGTTCTCAAGATCATCATCATCACTGACATCCATCAGCAGCTGAAGACCTGAACATCATCATCATCATCATCATCATCATCATCATCATCATCATCATCATGTTCTCTCCGGGACTCTTTTACAGACTCATGAACAGTTTCTTCCTCAGATGTGTCTTAGTCCTGCACTTCTGCTGATAGTGAAAGCGTTATGAATTATGCATGATTATTCTGACCTCTTGGGGTGCATTCTCAGAAATAAATGGTACAAAAGCTGTCACTGGAATGGTACCATTTAAAAAGGTTCTAATATGTACCATTAGGTACTAATGTTTTGGTACCAATATACCTTTGAGGTATTAATATTAATATGCACTCTTTAGGTACAAATGACCTTTTGAAAAGTTACCGCCCCAGAGACAGCTTTTTTACCTTTACCTCCTGACAAAGTTTTACTCAAATTCAATGTTTATGATTTTAATTGTTTTCCAAAGTAGCCTAGTGGTACATTTTATAATTATTTTTTTTTTCACACTTGTTGGTTTGAGAAAGTCACAACTTTCTCAAACCAAATAAATGTTTACAAAAATCCTTTCTAGATAAATCCTTTCACAATCCAATACACAGAAAACTTGACATTTGTTTCTGTCCTCGTTCATTTTTGTTTATTCTGGCCATCATGTAATCCGCCGGCTCTTGCAGGTTTTCTTAACAGTATAGCACTATTTTCACAAGTTCTGAAGAACTGACCTTTCTGATCACAGCCAGTCATTCAAACCTACTGTGCTTTTATATAGTTAAATGTTTGTTTCTTTCACAAATATTGTTTCAAAATGTTTAATTGCCAACAGGATGCAAGATACTTATTTTAAATACATCAGTCACTGAAGATGTGACACTGCCTTGAGGTTTTCTGTCAAAAACATTTTTAAAAATGACATGCAGTTTAACCTTGTTAATTACACACGTGTTATATAAGTAACAACATGCATTACGTAATCAGATTACTTTTTTGATGGAACAAGTAAAGTAATGCTTTCTGTCTTTACACTTCACCAGTTTTACCTGATAGGACACACAACAAATAAATGTTCATCAAAAGCTTGTATCATTTGATGCACATTTTAAAGGGATAGTTCCCCCAAAAATCTTTCATTATTTACTCACCCTCATGTCGTTCCAAACCTGTATGAAAAAAATAAATAAAAAATTAAATGGCACTTTGATTCTTCAATGACCTGAAACTGGTTAACAATTGCACTTTTTATGTATGAAATTTTAAACATTCAAAACTAAAGCTGAGAGAGACAGTCATGGTACGTGTTCCTGAAAGAATTATTGGAATGCTCTAATACCTACACTTTTCTGTCTTTACACTTCACCAGTTTTACCTGATGGGACACAGTTACAGCATAGGCTACTTGTGGTTAACTGATAAAAAGCAGGTTGTATGAGTTCCAGATTATGATGAATGATGGGATAATTAGCCTCAAATACTGTTCTGAAGGAATAGTGTGAGTGAAAGTTTCAAGCGACTCATAAAGAGGTTATACTGGCGTATCGATGTAGAGCCTGCAGAAAGAGTCTCTGCATAGTGACTTTAGTGATTCGGTACTTTAGCTCCACTTGTTAGGATGTTTTCAGATTGTGTGTGTTTTGAAAGTTGTTTATTTCTTTTACTTAGAAAGAAAGTCATAAAGGTGTGGGACGACATGAGGGTGAGTAAATTATGAAAGCATTTACATTGTTGGGTGAACTATCCCTTTAACATGATCTTTTTTTTTTTTTCTAAAAAAAAAAAGAATTTGAAAAAAAGATGTAGCTATAATTTAGAAGCCTTAGAAATGTGTGAATCTATTATCACAGCATAGGGCTTATAACTACAACTTGCATGAGCAGAAACTATGTGAACACAAGGGCTGGTTTTGAATATCAATAAACGTGAGTTGTGAATATAATGCACACATCACAGTGGACGTCTTCTCGCGTTTGGGTGTTGGTTTGGCTCAGCTCACAGAAGGATGCTCGAGACACTCGGCCAATGATAGCTCACGAGTATGGCGCAACGGGTGGGGTTTATAAGGTTAATTTGATTGTAAATATTACAGGCTTGATGTTTATATTTCGCCGTCTCGAAGGTGTCAGTTCCGAGGTAGCGGAGTGAATTGCTTTTGGGAGTCCTTAGGTAAGAATGTAACAACTGTTTTTGATTTGCTCGTTCCTCTTCTACTTCTTGATACTTTGAACGATTTTTTTATTGAGATTGTTAACCTTCTTGCGGCATGTCTGTGGTGTGTGCTCTCCGTTTAAGGGCTGACATAACACTTCACTTTGCAAGATGACGAGATAACGCAGGAACTTTCTGTTTAATGCAGAATTAACAATCGTTGGGGTTGACGTGTGTGAAAAGCGCGTGCATGTCCTTTTATAGAGCGCGCGCTATAATGGCATTAACAAAACCTCAAACCAAACCCAAGGAACGCAAGACCACAGGGGCTTGTGACAGTGCATTCTTCAGTGAAAAGAGCGTCAAATTTCCATTTTTTACAAGGTTTTAAACTGGTTGCTGTGGTTGTGTCCATCACAGATTTAGCTAATCGAGTTCCCGGCCGGATTTTAGGTTCAATGCATTCTGAAGAAATACTTTTTAGAATTCAGAGGCACGTGTGACAATCTCTCGAGTCTTGACATTTAAAACGTGGAATTATTTTGATTCGAAGACCGACTAAAATAAATTCTCTAGAACAAAGAAATCAAACTAGAACAAATCGCTAAACGAATTTACCCTTCGCTAAGCCCCGCCCTCCTTAGTTACTGTTGCTACGAAGCAGCAGACTCAGAGCCTGAAGCTACAGTCCCGCACCCAGAGCAAAGAGAGTCCCGCATTCTCAGACCCCTCGTTTTTCGAGACAGCGCCTCCTATCAAATTGGATTGGATAAACATGTGAAGAACTTAAGCCGAAACGTGAGTAGGCTATAGTCAATTTTATTTAGTGAATGCCATTTCTCATGCTTGGCATGTCATTGTTTAATATAGGCTATATTCCAGCAGTGAGCAGTAGTTTCATCTTTAAGCCTATTCATGTTTGAATGTTTTACAGCTGATCTGTATCAGTGCATTATATTAACGCTTGATAATGATTTATTGCTTAAAGTTATTCAAGTGTTGCCTTTCTAACTGCAGGTTGTCATATTTGTAGCCTAACTTTGTTATTTTTTTTAAATATTTTTTACATGGTTTTAATTTTAAAGTTTTTATTTGGTTTTATTTGCAAATCTGTCTTCTGTTTTTTTGTTGTTGTTTTTTTGTTGTTTTTTTTTTTTTTTTTTTTGCACCTGGGTCATCTATTTTTGGTTTAGAAACCTTGTTGAATGTTGACTGCTCTTTTAAATAAAAAATTATTTTGATTTATATCCTTTCTAAAGTGTTTGCTTGTTTTATAGATCGTTTAAAGGGTTAGTTCACCCAAAAATGAAAATTCTGACAGTAATTACTCACCCTCATGTTGTTCCAACCATGTAAGTCTTTCGTTCATCTTCGGAACACAAATTAAGATATTTTTGATGAAATCTGACAGAATTTTGACTCCTCCATAGGCTTCCAGTGTGACCGAAACTCACCGGCCCAGAATAGTTATTAAAACATCGTTAAAATAGTCCAAGTAACTACAGTGGCACTACATTAAGTTTATCATGCGACGAGAATACTTTTTGTGCGGAAAAACAACAAAAATAACGACTTTATCCAACTATTAGTGTTCCTCAATGTGGGCCTCTGACGAGAGTTCACGGGAGCGCCAGGACGCATGCGCGAGAACTGAGCTTAAATACTCCCAAGGAGTGAGCAGTCAGTAACAAGTAGTAGTAGAAGAAGAACGCCGTAAGCTCAGTTCTCGCGCATGCGTCCTGGCGCTCCCGTGAACTCTCGTCAGAGGCCCACATTGAGGAACACTAATAGTTGGATAAAGTCGTTATTTTTGTTGTTTTTCCGCACAAAAAGTATTGTCGTCGCATGATAAACTTAATGTAGTGCCACTGTAGTCACTTGGACTATTTTAACGATGTTTTAATAACTATTCTGGGCCGGTGAGTTTCGGTCACACTGGAAGCCTATGGAGGAGTCAAAATTCTGTCAGATTTCATCAAAAATATCTTAATTTGTGTTCCGAAGATGAACGAAAGACTTACATGGTTGGAACAACATGAGGGTGAGTAATTACTGACAGAATTTTCATTTTTGGGTGAACTAACCCTTTAATGTAATGCATTTATTATTTTATGCCTTTGTACAAAAAGAGTGATTTTAAAGTAACCATAATGATGTTGTAAATTGAAATAATCACAGAGATACTGCATTTATTTTACAGAAAAAAATCTGTTAAAACAAGAACACTGAGAGAAAAATGGAGGCCAGAAATGAGACACAAACCAGTGAATCACCAGAGGAAAGAGGACAGAGACTTGTTAGACGTGACAGTATGAAGAGAATAAAGCCAAACTGTGAGTGTTTGAATATTATGGAACTGATGAATGAATGAATGAATGAATGAATGAGGCATTTCTAGCGCTTTCAAATTTACTACTGTACACCCAAAGCACTTTACAATCATATCAGGGGATCTCTCCTCACTCACACACACACACACACACACACACACACACACACACACCCCAGCTATAGGTGTAGAGGAGAGAGAGTGATAGAGCCCCAGTTGAATGTAAGGGATGATTAGGAGGCCATGATTGGTGAGGGCCGTTGTAGGGAGTGTGTCCGGGACACCGGGGTTACACTCGTACTCTTTGCCAGAAGAGCCATGGGGTTATTAATGACCTCAGAGAGTCAGGAGCTCGCTTTAATGCTCATCTGAAGGACGGCGCTCGCTGACAGTATAGTGTCCTCATCTCTACACTGGGGTGTTAGGACACACACAGAGCACAGGGTGAACAGCGCCCCCTACTGGCCTCACACACAGAGTACAGGGTGAACAGCGCCCCCTACTGGCCTCACACACAGAGCACAGGGTGAACAGCGCCCCCTACTGGCCTCACACACAGAGCACAGGGTGAACAGCGCCCCCTACTGGCCTCACTCACAGAGCACAGGGTGAACAGCGCCCCCTACTGGCCTCACACACAGAGCACAGGGTGAACAGCGCCCCTACTGGCCTCACACACAGAGCACAGGGTGAACAGCGCCCCCTACTGGCCTCACGCACAGAGCACAGGGTGAACAGCGCCCCCTGCTGGCCTCACACACAGAGCACAGGGTGAACAGCGCCCCCTACTGGCCTCACACACAGAGCACAGGGTGAACAGCGCCCCCTACTGGCCTCACACACAGAGCACAGGGTGAACAGCGCCCCCTACTGGCCTCACTCACAGAGCACAGGGTGAACAGCGCCCCCTACTGGCCTCACACACAGAGCACAGGGTAAACAGCGCCCCCTACTGGCCTCACACACAGAGCACAGGGTGAACAGCGCCCCCTACTGGCCTCACTCACAGAGCACAGGGTGAACAGCGCCCCCTACTGGCCTCACACACAGAGCACAGGGTGAACAGCGCCCCCTACTGGCCTCACACACAGAGCACAGGGTGAACAGCGCCCCCTACTGGCCTCACTCACAGAGCACAGGGTGAACAGCACCCCCTACTGGCCTCACACACAGAGCACAGGGTGAACAGCGCCCCCTACTGGCCTCACTGACAGAGCACAGGGTGAACAGCGCCCCCTACTGGCCTCACACACAGAGCACAGGGTGAACAGCACCCCCTACTGGCCTCACTCACAGAGCACAGGGTGAACAGCGCCCCCTACTGGCCTCACACACAGAGCACAGGGTGAACAGCCCCCCCTACTGGCCTCACACACAGAGCACAGGGTGAACAGCGCCCCCTACTGGCCTCACACACAGAGCACAGGGTGAACAGCGCCCCCTACTGGCCTCACACACAGAGCACAGGGTGAACAGCGCCCCCTACTGGCCTCACACACAGAGCACAGGGTGAACAGCCCCCCCTACTGGCCTCACACACAGAGCACAGGGTGAACAGCGCCCCCTACTGGCCTCACACACAGAGCACAGGGTGAACAGCGCCCCTACTGGCCTCACACACAAAGCACAGGGTGAACAGCGCCCCCTACTGGCCTCACACACAGAGCACAGGGTGAACAGCGCCCCTACTGGCCTCACACACAAAGCACAGGGTGAACAGCGCCCCCTACTGGCCTCACACACAGAGCACAGAGTGAACAGCGCCCCTACTGGCCTCACACACAGAGCACAGGGTAAACAGCGCCCCTACTGGCCTCACACACAGAGCACAGGGTGAACAGCGCCCCCTACTGGCCTCACACACAGAGCACAGGGTGAACAGCGCCCCTACTGGCCTCACACACAGAGCACAGGGTGAACAGCGACCCTACTGGCCTCACACACAGAGCACAGGGTGAACAGCGCCCCCTACTGGCCTCACACACAGAGCACAGGGTGAACAGCGCCCCCTACTGGCCTCACACACAGAGCACAGGGTGAGCAGCACCCCCTGCTGGCCTCACGCACAGAGCACAGGGTGAACAGCGCCCCCTACTGGCCTCCCACACAGAGCACAAGATGAACAGCGCCCCCTACTGGCCTCACACACAGAGCACAGGGTGAACAGCGCCCCCTACTGGCCTCACACACAGAGCACAGGGTGAACAGCGCCCCCTACTGGCCTCACACACAGAGCACAGGGTGAACAGCGCCCCCTACTGGCCTCACACACAGAGCACAGGGTGAACAGCGCCCCCTACTGGCCTCACACACAGAGCACAAGGTGAACAGCGCCCCCTACTGGCATCACACACAGAGCACAGGGTGAACAGCGCCCCCTACTGGCCTCACTCACAGAGCACAGGGTGAACAGCGCCCCCTACTGGCCTCACACACAGAGCACAGGGTGAACAGCGCCCCCTACTGGCCTCACACACAGAGCACAGGGTGAACAGCGCCCCCTACTTTTTTTTTTATTATTATACCTTTATTTAACCAGGAGGTCCCATTGAGATTCAGAATCTCTTTTACAAGAGAGACCTGGCCAAGGTAGCAGCCAAATCACAACAAATGCATACATAACAAACACCAAATTACATTTTCACAATAAAAGAAGTACCAAATGTTAAAAATAAAAATATAAAACACAATGAGACTCTTAAGAAAAACAAGAACATGTCTCCATCACAACACTCTTTACAGTAGTTTTAAATTCATTTATGGATATAAGGGTTTCAAGATTATTCCACCCCCAAGGTGCTAAATAAGAAAAAGCAGTTTTTCCCAATTCGGTTGTAACTCGTGGCACATTAAAAAACAACCACTTTGAGGAGCGTAGCTGATAGGTACCAGAGCAAACAGAGAGGAGGTTACAGAGGTACAGTGGAAATTTGCCAAGTATAGCTTTATAAATAAAGATACCAGTGCTGTTGTCTACGAATTTTAAGTGATGTCCAACCAACTAAATCATAAAGAATGCAGTGATGGGTAAGGGACTTTGTATTTGTTATGAATCGTAGTGATGCATGGTAAACTGAATCAACATGACGCAGGATGGAAAATGCAGCATGCATGTACAATATATCTCCATAATCAATTACAGGCAGAAAAGTAGCTTCCACAAGTTTCTTCTTAGCACTAAAAGTAAAGCAAGATTTGTTTCTGTAATAGAAGCCGAGCTTTACTTTAAGTTTCTTAACTAAAGCAGTAATATGTTCATTGAAGGAAAGCTTATCATCTATCCATATCCCCAAGTACTTGTATGAAGACACTCTCTCAATTGATTTCCCATCTAATGACAAAAGGCCACAATTGTCGAGTAGCTGTGCTCGAGCTTTTGAGAAGACCATGAACTTTGTTTTCTGTGTATTTAAAACCAGTTTTAGACTCAATAATGTGTATTGTAATGCCTGAAATGCAGTCTGAAGTTCCTGCACTGCTACTGAAATGGTGGAAGCCTGGGTGTAAACCACTGTATCATCAGCGTATAAATGTAATTTGGCTTGAACATCTCTATCCAAATCATTTATAAAAATTGAAAACAGAATGGGTCCTAAGATTGATCCTTGAGGGACACCTTTAGTTATCTCAAGAAAATCAGATTTATAACCTTCAGCATAAACACATTGAGTACGATCTAAAAAATAATTTTGGAACCATGCAACAGCCTTTTCACTTAAACCAACTGAACGTAGTTTGGTCAATAACAATCCATGATCAACCGAATCAAATGCCTTAGAAAGATCAACAAATAATGCAGCAGAATGTTGCTTCTTATCTAAGGCCCCAATAATATCATTTGTCACTAATGTAGCAGCAGTGATAGTGCTATGGCCACTTCTGAACCCTGACTGAAAATTATTTAAAATATTTTTGTCAGTCAAATACTGTTTTAACTGTACATTCACAAATGATTCCAAGATCTTTGACAAAACAGAAAGTTTTGATATTGGACTGTAATTATTCAATTCTGATGGGTCTCCACCTTTATGTAAAGGGAGAACATAGGCTGCTTTCCAACTTTTAGGAATGGAGTTAGAAAGAAGACTCAAATTAAAAATATGCGCTATGGGCTTAGCAATAATATCAGCTGCCACTTTTAAAAGAAAGGGATCCAGATTATCTGTACCTGCTGACTTTTTGTGATCAATGTCTCTGAGGGCTTTATGAAACTGAAATCGGTTTAAAATTAAACAATTCCCGATTTACATTTTCAGATGCTGACATGGCAGGACATGGGACAGATTTATTTACAGTTTGATTAAATATGAATCCAGCCTGAATAAAGTGTTTATTAAACTGATTGACTATGACTGCTTTGTCTTTTATTTCATCTAATCCAATAAGAATCTGTTCTGGGAGGTTTGAGGTCACACGTGCACCCGACAAAGATTTAATTGATTTCCAAAACTTTAAAGGATTGTTTAAGTTTTCTGTGGTTGACTTAAAAAAATACTCAGATTTGGACTTTCTAATCATCAAAGTACACTTGTTTCTTACAGTTCTAAATGCAGTCCAATCAGCAGAAGAGTCGGAAAATCTGGCTTGTGCCCACATTTTATTTCTCAAACAGATTAGCTCTGATAGGCTGTCTGAAAACCAATGATTGTCCTTACCACTGATCCTAAACTTTTTGATTGCTACATATTTATTTACAATGGAAATAAAATTTGAATTAAAAAAATCCCATGCCATTTCAGCATCCGAAAACAAAGACACCCTACTGAGTTCACTATGATACAGATCATGCAGAAAAGCCTGTTGTTCAAAGCTTTTAAAATGTCTTTTTAAGATCATGCGCGGTTTTACCTTAGGGATTTTTGTATTTCTTACACAAGCGACCTCACAATGGTCACTGACATCATTACAAAATACGGCAGTTGAGGTATATTTATGAACTGAGTTTGTTACGATTAGATCTAGGAGAGTAGAATTTATGTTTTGCTTTGGGATTTATTCTTGTCGGTTCATTAATAAGTTGCACTAAATTTAAGTCATTACATAAGTCTTTAAAACAATCAGAGTTCCCAGACAACCAGTCCCAATTCATATCACCCATAAGAATAAATTCAGAGTCATTAATTTCATGTAATATTTCGGATATAGATTGGAAAGCATCCTTTGAAGCAGATGGAGGTCAATAGCACCCAACTACTGTAATATCAGCATCTTTTGAAATATTCACTTTCATGGTCAGAATTTCAAACTGTTTAGCTTTAGTTAGTGACAGGGTTACCAAGCTTATAAACTTGGATTTCACATATATGGCAACCCCACCTCCTTTGCCAACCCGATCAGTTCTATAAACTTTACCTACTGGCCTCACACACAGAACACAGGGTGAACAGCGCCCCCTACTGGCCTCACACACAGAGCACAGGGTGAACAGCGCCCCTACTGGCCTCACACACAGAGCACAGGGTGAACAGCGCCCCCTACTGGCCTCACTCACAGAGCACAGGGTGAACAGCGCCCCCTACTGGCCTCACACACAGAGCACAGGGTGAACAGCGCCCCCTACTGGCCTCACACACAGAGCACAGGGTGAACAGCGCCCCCTACTGGCCTCACACACAGAGCACAGGGTGAACAGCGCCCCCTACTGGCCTCACTCACAGAGCACAGGGTGAACAGCGCCCCCTACTGGCCTCACACACAGAGCACAGGGTGAACAGCGCCCCCTACTGGCCTCACACACAGAGCACAGGGTGAACAGCGCCCCCTACTGGCCTCACACACAGAGCACAGGGTGAACAGCGCCCCCTACTGGCCTCACACACAGAGCACAGGGTGAACAGCGCCCCCTACTGGCCTCACACACAGAACACAGGGTGAACAGCGCCCCCTACTGGCCTCACTCACAGAACACAGGGTGAACAGCGCCCCCTACTGGCCTCACTCACAGAGCACAGGGTGAACAGCGCCCCCTACTGGCCTCACACACAGAGCACAGGGTGAACAGCGCCCCCTACTGGCCTCACACACAGAGCACAGGGTGAACAGCGCCCCCTACTGGCCTCACACACAGAGCACAGGGTGAACAGCGCCCCCTACTGGCCTCACTCACAGAACACAGGGTGAACAGCGCCCCCTACTGGCCTCACTCACAGAGCACAGGGTGAACAGCGCCCCCTACTGGCCTCACACACAGAGCACAGGGTGAACAGCGCCCCCTACTGGCCTCACACACAGAGCACAGGGTGAACAGCGCCCCCTACTGGCCTCACACACAGAGCACAGGGTGAACAGCGCCCCCTACTGGCCTCACACACAGAGCACAGGGTGAACAGCGCCCCCTACTGGCCTCACACACAGAGCACAGGGTGAACAGCGCCCCCTACTGGCCTCACACACAGAGCACAGGGTGAACAGCGCTCCCTACTGGCCTCACACACAGAGCACAGGGTGAACAGCGCTCCCTACTGGCCTCACTCACACCTCCTCCAGCAGAAACATGGTTTTCCCAGGAGTCTCCCATCTAGATAACCAGCTCAACCCTGCTAGATGAAGATAGTGTTACTGTTTTAAACTCAGGCACATTCACAGAGATTCATCAGTTTCTGACGTCTGAAGACAGAATCTACAATATTGAAAGTTTACAGATGTGTGTTTGTGTTTAAATGACAGAATGTGTTATAGATTGAGATGAGAAAGCAATGAGGATAATCTGATATATATTTGTGATTTCTAGTCTCCTGTGATCAAGATGAGCCTGTAAAGTTTGATTCTGATGTCAAAACTGAGGAGAGATTCTCATCAAACTCTTCATCATATTCTCAAGAACACATCATCATCATCATCATCATCATCACCTTCATCATCATGTTCACTCTGGGACTCTTTTACAGACTCATGAACAGTTTCCTCCTCAAATGTGTGTCTCAATCCTGCACTTCTGCTTTACTGACACACTAGTGTTCTCTGCCTCTGATAGTGAACACGCTTATACTGTATATATCTCACCCAGGTCGCACTCGAAACGGGAATTTCTTGTGTGTCCCAACTTTGTTGCTTCCCGTTTGAGCCACGTAACAAAACTGAATCAGCATTCTTAAGCTATAATATGATTATTTATTTTAAATAGTAGATATATAGCCTAGTGTCAATAAACTGCAAACCATTAATGTCTTTTAACTTATATGTTTCATATACTAGTATATAGCCGAAGGTATCCACAACTTTCCTGTGAGTTTTATTGGGCGTGGCCATGACACTCGATACTTCCTGTTGACGGTATCTCAGTTCCGGTTTAGCCTAACACTTAATGAAGCTAGCACACAAGGGATACTCGCGTCGCGGTACAAACGGGTGAAACTGATTACTGACAAGTAGTAATGCTGACAGATTAAGCAATGGCTTCTTGTGGAAGTTGTGGCTCAACTTGTACCGTTGTCGGGTGCACAAACAACACGCGAAAACTGAAGGATTTATGAATGGGACCTGTTTCCAACATAAACAGACCCTCTATGCAGAAAGAGTGTTTCTTGTACTTAGAAAAAACTGCAGTACAACTGTATATATATATTTAAGTGTTATGTTTATTGTTTTCAATAATTTGAACATTTATTCGAGAATTAACTTGAATGTGCAGCAATTTGTACAAATAGAGAGTATGTAGGCCTATATTTGTTGTAGCCATTAAATAAGAGCATTTAGTCTCATATTTGTTCAAATATTATAATGTAATTTTTTCCATCTATGTTGATTATGAAAAGTGAACACCATGATAGGATGCATCGGGAGACATGGAGTGGGTCAGACATGATTTTGTTAATGGGTCAGACATGATTAAACTTAATTTTCTTCATTAAGTTTTGTTTTGTAGAAAGCCTTTCTTTAAAGTGAATTTCGTTTTGTATAAATTGTATCTTAATTTTAATAAATTTTCCATCAACCAATTACCTGGATTTAATAAATAAGAAGTAAATAAGAATTAAATATAGCAGACAATATAAATCATGACATGGAAGCGCCGGCGCGGCGCGGTCACTTGCATTGCACGTGAACTGGAGCGCATCTCATCATAAACGAAACAATTCAAAATGGAAAGAAATAGGCTACTCATGCATTTGTGCATTTCTCTCTAGGATAGGCGTGTTCACTACGGAGATGGTGATCGTCAACTTCATCTTTGCAGCAGACACTTACAGAAAAGACTAGTTTATTAATAAAAATCAATGCACGCGTGTCACTGGATTTACAAATGCACATCTTGCTTGTTGCACGCACACTCGGCACACATATTATGTCGAAATAACGAGGTATTGTGTTGAAATAACATTATTAATAATAAATCTTTAATAATATTTGATTGAATGCCAAATGTTGTGCTTGTTCAATTTAATACAATTAATACTTTAATTGTGATCATTAAAATAACTGAATATTAAATATTAAATGGCCAATTTTTGCTCATTTATTAAAAGTATTTATATATAATATATCTAGCACCCCCTCATGTTGAAAAATTATCTGGCGCCGCCCCTGGTTATAACGGCCCACGTATTAAAAATGGTTGGGTCTAAATCGGGCTCATAATTACAGTTAATGTGTCGGACACAACGGGCTCAGGTAGGGTCGGGCGTGATTTTTTGGGCCTGATCTAAGCTCTACTCCTCATTACCCAAGCAAGTTGTTTGGGCTTGTTAAGGCTCTCTGATAGCAGTTTCTTCAGGCTAACATAAACTGGAAGTTCGTTACCAGCTTGTTCTACGTTGCCATAGCGATCACGGGAAAGGTCAGTGTTCGGGAAAGTTGTGGATAGATTATGAAATTAAACATTTCTCGTTCTTAGTGTTTTTTTAGTTAGCTTAGATAGTAGCGTAGCATACAGCTATCTGAAATGATTAGAGATAACGTTTTTTTCACCATCTACGATATTTTTCGATAAGAAAACTTAGACAACGAATATGATACAAGCACAATTCTGTTTAAGAATTAATTATGACATGCTTGTAATTAAAAAAAAAAAAAAATGTTTTATTGCGTAATAACAATTCGCAAAACATACCTAAAAATGCAATTTTTTTCACTTTAACTTAAACTTTCAAGCATTCGATCTACGTCAGAGCGTCCACGCATCTTTCTACGGCGCCGGTGGAAGGACGGCGATAAGGAATTTCTAAACTCCGCTCAGTGCCGCTGGCAACGCTATAACGCCTCCGCTTTGGGGTGTGTTTGTTGAGAGTGTGTTTAATCTGTTTGTTTTTTTCAACACACAGACAATATAATCATCAGAGATGCACGCGATTACATAAAGCAAAGATATCCTGGCAATTCTTTTTACTTTTATAAACCCAGCCAGTATAATCACAATGAACACATCCAAAATACAATATTTAACATATAACAACTGCAAAACCTCTAATTCGTAAATAAAACAATTTACGCACTAAATCCAGCAATAACTCCGGCACAATCTGCATATTTTTAAACTCTAAAGACAGAAGTCACAACCCGAACCTCACAGCGATTGGCTGATGACCGCGTTTTTCGCTTGCTATTTGCATAAAGTCGCTCCCAAACTTTTGATGCTCTCACCGCTTTCTCCGGTCCGCAGTCAATCCCACAATGCACAGCGCGGGCGTGAAGCTCAACTTCCATAGGAATGAATTGAAAACACTCGCTCCGTGCCAGTGGACACGCGGCTAATATTATGCACAACCCATCGCGCATTGGATGAGCATTTGATTAGAACTACAAACACGAGTAAAAAGTGTTAAAGAACTACAAACATGGAGGATGTGTGAGTCCGGTGGTTATGTAGAGAGGTTTAGATAACGTGGTTTGAGTGATTATCGTGTCAGTATGTAACCTGACGTAAATGTATTTATTCAATGTTGTCCACATTATATTTCATCTGCAGCAGTATTGTGAACTTTTGTAAAGATACGTTTAGCCATTAACTTGTAAATGCATCATTATAGGCCAATTTCGAGCCAACGTCACAGTTACGTCACGGCGTTAGCTGGTGGCAAAACAAAGGGAAAATTGGAGGCGGCCAATACAAACCAGCACAGATTCGGCTACATAATAATGAGCTTAAATTATTATTATTGTTATTAAATGTCATCTTGTTGTGTTTTTGGGTGCAAGAATCGACGGAGTACAGGCTCCAATTTTACATTTTATCGCATAATGTTTTCTAAATGATTGTGATTATTTGTGAATCATCTATGATTTTATACATTATTTTGATTGATTGTGACTAGACTTTTTGAAGAACCTGGTAAGAAAGGGTAATCAAATACATAGTTAAAAAATGAATATGCTGTATCTGGAATTTTTGTTTCTAGAAAATATACACATCGTTAAAATTGCACCGTAATATCACTCTTTACATTGTCGTCTTCTGTCTGGCCGTGACGCTGGCTAGGCAGAACTGCGGATCGTAGGCTATAAGTCTTGTAAGTGACCATTTATTACAGTTATAGGCATCTAAAGATTTATATGCCCTCAGTTTCTCTATCGGGTCGGTGTAGAAGTCAGGCCGCTCAACCGGAGGTAGCGTTGACGTTAATCCTGTCAGATGGTACATCCATTGACTGAGCGTGTATGGGTCTGGGATGTCCGTTAAAATTTACTTTTGCAAATAACAATCGCGGTCCTGGACAGTGAGTGACCTTGCGCATTAAGATAAAATCGGATTTTCTCCAGTCATTGTTAAAAAACAAGCTAACAAAACTTGCAAACTAACGTTAGTGAAGCGGCCAGAGGGATTGTTCTGCCTCCACTTAAACTCCGCCCACAAAAAAACGTCACCATGTTTACCAACTGAAAAGGGGTCTATATTCAAATTGCAAACACATGAGGAGAGTCTCTGCATGAAAGACCCACGACTGGCAGATCATCGTGCGACAACATTTAGGAAATTAAATTAGATTGAATGGAGGATTTTACCTGTGACAAGATGATTGACAGGGCAGGCACAATACACTGTATACACAGTATGTACGCACAACTGATGCATTTTACACAATTATGGAACTGAACTGAAAGTCCAACTGAAATCAAAATTGACCCTATTTACTTTGTTAGCGCATATTACTAGTCTTGTGGTGAAAAATTAATCCGTGCAAGTTAATACACAGAAAAAAATTGTTTGACGTGGTAATCTTTAATCAAAATCTGAAAAGTTACTTCCAGTCTGGAATGGCGTTCCTACTCTGATGATGTAGGTTTGACGGCTTGGGTTGGGAAACGCTTAACCACTCCCCTCAAACCGTTAGTCTGCTATGAGCAGAGATGGAGAGGAGGAGCGCTAGAGTAAAACCCTGCCCTCTGTTCAATATTCCGTTTTACTTGGAAATACGTTGTTTGCAACTTCCGGTTCACGCGGACTTGAATCAACACTGAACTGACTTGAGCAGAATAATGACACTATTGGCTTGTTTGAGCTGCTTTACAGCAAAATCTGAATGTGTTATTATTGTAAAGCTGCTGCGAAACAATCTATATTATATCTAGTATGCATATATTTCTAAATGAAAGAAGAGCTGTTAGTTTTGAATGATGTGTGTAATGTAGAGAACTGTGTTTACAATAGCAACCTGAGTGTAAAGCGTATAATGTGCTGGTAGTTTTGCAGACTTGGTTTGAAGATTCGGTACATGAGTGAATGTTTCACTGAGTGAGTCTCAAGTTCAACTTTTAGTCATTTGAAGAAAAAAAACTGTAAATCATCACTACAGCGCCACCTTCAGGCTGAATAACTCTAGATCTCTGACAGAAGTGTGTGTGTGTGTGTGTGTGTGTGTGTGTGTGTGTGTGTGTGTGTGTTCAGTCTCAGTAACTAGAGATCACACCAGTTTGAGTTATGAAGACTTCAGATGATCATAACTCTGAGTCAACACATTATCATCTATATACTGTAATCTGTACAACACTGTAAGATAATATACTGTAATCATCTTTAATGTGTTCATTATTTCTGCCTAAATGAGTACATGACGTGAACCACTGTAACTCATGATTGTATTATCTGTGTATTTCTGATGTATGGACGTTACTTTGTCACAGTATGTATAAGCACTAAATGAACGTAAAAGTGAAAATAAACCTAAACATGTGAACTAAACCCAGATTGCCCTTTGCCCCTGTCCTGCAGTCTCGTGTCTCCCTCTACAGGAGATCATCAGAATCACAGCAGAGTTAAAGAAGCTACAGATGAAAATGTGTTTTACAGCAACAAATGAAAACACTTCCAGATTTCAGTTCATCAGGGAATATGAAAATCAACAAGTTGTAATTTGAAGGGAATCATTATTGAAGTCAAACACAAAGATGTCAAATGTGCGTCACTATAAAATATGACTTCTGCTGTTTTGATATTATTCTGAAGGTTTGAATGGTTTGATCCGAATCAAGATCTCTTTAGTTCCAGTGAATTCTGTGACGCTTCCAGCTTTAATATCATAAAGCAGCCTGTGATTATGATGATGAGTTTATGACAGAATCACTTTTATTCTCCGCTTTCTCCATCATGTGCTTCATCTGTCGTTTCACACAGAAGATCTCTCTGTTTCTCTTTCTGATAGAGTTAGAAACAGGGAATAATTGATGTTCTTCCCAGAGACTGTGTTTCTGGATTCTTCTGTTAGCAGAAGCTGATGATGATGTTTCATATAGATGTATAATGAAAAGTACCATTACACTCCAGAAAATGTGTTTGAGTAAATAAAAAGTACTTGTCCAAAAAAACCTAAAAAACTAAAAGAGTAAGAGTAAAAGCTTATTCAAATACTCATGAGTATTGAGCTGCGGAACCTTATAATAAACACTGTACACTACAATTAAAAAAACAGAAAACATTGTGTACACTGTAATTTACATTAGCTTTAGTTGTTTGTCAGAAAGATTGAAGAATACAATCTATCATCCATCTTTTTAAAATGCATTAAAACATCACAGAAGAACGAGTATCTGTAGCGAGAGGAGGACAAACAGGAGCATCTTAAAGACATCTATAATACATCTCATCACTGCAGAGAGAAAGACTCTTCATATCTCTGTCTAGCTGGAGCTCTACTGTACAGATACAGTATTCAAACAGCAGAAGCTCAAAAGATCAATGAAAACTGTAAGACTGCAGAATCAAAGTGTGTGAGAGATTGATGATCAGCGTCACGTCTTCATGTTGGTCCTCAGGACTCGCTCCACAATGTGTCACGAATGACACACAACGGCTCAAAAGTGTTCACACTTGATTCTAATGATGTGATCAAACCAACTGTGCAGAATATGAGCCCGTCCAGAAAAGTTCACAGTGTCATTGTTAAAAAGAGCATCATTGACCAGTGAGCATTGTGAGAACTCATGACCCCTCGACTACATGAAATGCTTGAGGACAGTGAATGATAAAGTGTTCTCAGGCAACAGAGGAATATGTGTGGAAGAGTTGTAGAAAGGCTCCGGTTGAAACGGATAAAGTGCTGGTTCACTATAATGAACAGAAACCCTTGGCAGTGTTTGAGACTCTTGGACTTCAGGCTTTATTCCACATGATCTTGATGGATGAATTATGCCATATTGATAATGAAGCTTTGGCGGATGTTTTTGCTGTCAGGAAGTTTCACCAGTATCTCACAGGCGCATTTCGTGATTTTTACGAACTACAAACTACTATTCCCAGCCAATGCCATCCTTTCACACTAGAGTTTAATCACTTAAGACTATATGTTTCCATCACCCTGTTTTCAAGCACATTCTGAAGTATCGCATCAGAAACAAGTGATGGAAATGCCAAATTTCTTTTTCAGAAAAGTTGTTGCGTGTGAAGAAGAGTTAATGTGAATAATGGGAGATGGAAATGCATTTTGCCGAATAAATTCTGATAACGGATAGCCGGATCATACTCTTCCTTTCAAGTATCTTACAATGCCTACCCTAGTATACAGAGAATATATTTTATAACAATTTATAACCCTCATTTTTTATTCATAACCACTGACATCCCCTCCCCTCCCCTATTGTAGAAATGCTAGTATCACACAATAGAAATGCACAAAGTCCCCTTACTTTAGTCTGTATAGGAACAGATAAAAGTGTTGATCTCTAGAAGGATTGTGTGAAGATAGAAGATCAGAAGGGCTGTAAAGTTATTCAAACACTTGTGAACTAATAAAAGAATGTTCAAATCGACTGTCAGCCAATGAAGTGAAGACAAGATTGGGGTTTAATGATGTCTTCAGGTTATCAGGTCTGGTATTCAGGGTGTAACTCTGGCAGTGAAACTAAACTTGCTGAGCATGAACAATCTTGATCCATGTTGCAGGTTTAAACACACACACACACACACACACACACACACACACACACACACTGCACAGAAATACACCAGGGGTTCATATCAGGGCTGGTAGAAGCACTGGGAGCCGATTATAGCACTTACACACGGGAGAAGTCTGAGTTTCATGATATGTCACTTGTAATGACAGATGCAGACGTGTGTTCGGCTTCTTCAGAAAGCAAGACAGTATTGCACTATTGCACTATGAACAGAGTAAAGTTGAGTCTGTTAAACTGCCTCCTTGTTTTTATTAGTTACCTGTAGCATTACACAATTCATTAATGAACGTATTATTAAGGACAATATAGACTAAAAACCTCAGATAGTGTTCAGTGCTCGTCTTGCAGCGACGACAGAACAGCTTACATGCTTTGTTTGAACTTTTGACATTGAATATATGTTAAAAGTACATATTGTATATGTACTTTTAACACCTGAGGTGTTCAAGCTTTAATTTACACTGGTAACACTGGTGTGACTTGCGAAAACCAAATTACGTTGCCGTGGGCAGAAACCTGCAGAAACGTGCAATCCTATTAATTTCCTGATTCTTCAGATTCTTCCACCAACTCAAAATCTGGGTGTGTGAATGTGTGTGTGTTTTCTGCCCTGGTGATCTTGACTTTGAGCTCATTGAGTCAGAGGAGAATCTCTGCAACTCTTCGCTGACTCTGGGATTCTTACTCTGGACTTTTCCTTTATATATTCAGTGATTTTATTAACAAATCATTCCACATCACTCTTCTTCTCACAGGTGAGATACAGTATATGTTTGGTTTTGAAAAGGCTACATAATTTAATGATTAGTTTTAGCCTATAATTGAGGAGTTTCATTTTCATATATGGATGACTGAATTATTTGCCATTTTATCATACAATGTTTTAATTGCTTAAATATTTGTCTCAGGTTTACAGTTTAGATGATGAAGAAATGCATGAAAACACACCGAGTGAAACATGAATCTTGAGAAGTTCAGACGGAGCAGCTGCAGTGATAAAGACTGTGAGTAGATTAATATCAGTCATTCATATCATCATATTTCATCAGTCAAGATACAAACAAGGAATATATCAGGGAATCTTCTGCACATCACTAGTGTTTGTGTTAATGATGCAAATGCCATTTAATTTGTCCTTATTTGTAGATTTTACTAGTGGAAACTGGAAATGACTTTTATTACAGAATGAATGCTGATGTTAATGTTGTGGTGAACAATTTCATTCTGATAAGAACAATTCTGACTAATTCAAACCTATCTTGATCTACTTTAATGGTGTATTAAAGGCTTTAAAAGCTGAAAAACATTTTACAACAATAACATGAGCTAATCTGAATCTGTCAGTTCAGTCACTGTATTATAATTATGATGATAACGGGTTGTTTTCTTCATTTACAGTCTCTGTTGATCCAGTCGGAGCTGTAAAGTGTCGTTCTGATGAATCAAATATGATCAAACATGAGGTGAGAAGAGAAAGATCTACTGAACAGATTCAAATGGAGATTATAAATGAAATCACACATCCAGAAAACTGCTGGAGCCTCAGAAATCACAGATCAGCAGAAAACAAGAAGACTGAGAGAAAAATGGAGGACAGAAATGAGACACAAACCAGTGAATCACCAGAGGAAAGAGGACAGAGACTTGATAGATGTGACAGTATGGAGAGAAGAAAGCTAAGCTGTGAGTGCTTGATTATTACTGAACTTAATTTAATCTTTCATCACATTTTAGTCTGTTTTAAATTGAGAACATAATACCATAAACTCAGAACAATATATATGATAATAATCTAATATGTATATTTCTAGTCTCCTGTGATCCAGTCGAGCCTGTAAAGTTTGATTCTGATGTCAAAACTGAGGAGAGATTCTCATCAAACCCTTCATCATGTTCTCAAGATCATCATCATCATCATCACCATCATCATCATCACTGACATCCATCAGCAGCTGAAGACCTGAACATCTTCATCATCTTCATCATCATCATCATCATCATCATCACTGACATCCATCAGCAGCTGAAGACCTGAACATCTTCATCACCATCATCATCTTCATCATCATCATCACTGACATCCATCAGCAGCTGAAGACCTGAACATCTTCATCACCATCATCATCTTCATCATCATCATCACTGACATCCATCAGCAGCTGAAGACCTGCACATTTTCATCACCATCATCATCATCATCATCATCATCACTGACATCCATCAGCAGCTGAAGACCTGCACATCTTCATCACCATCAGCAGCTGAAGACCTGCACATCTTCATCACCATCATCATCATCATCATCATCATCACTGACATCCATCAGCAGCTGAAGACCTGCACATTTTCATCACCATCATCATCATCATCATCATCATCACTGACATCCATCAGCAGCTGAAGACCTGCACATCTTCATCACCATCATCATCACTGACATCCATCAGCAGCTGAAGACCTACACATCTTCATCACCATCATCATCATCATCATCACTGACGTCCATCAGCAGCTGAAGACCTGCACATCTTCATCATCATCATCATCACTGACATCCATCAGCAGCTGAAGACCTGCACATCTTCATCACCATCAGCAGCTGAAGACCTACACATCTTCATCACCATCATCATCATCATCATCACTGACGTCCATCAGCAGCTGAAGACCTGAACATCTTCATCATCATCATCATCACTGACATCCATTAGCAGCTGAAGACCTGCACATCTTCATCACCATCAGCAGCTGAAGACCTACACATCTTCATCACCATCATCATCATCATCATCACTGACGTCCATCAGCAGCTGAAGACCTGCACATCTTCATCACCATCAGCAGCTGAAGACCTGCACATCTTCATCACCATCATCATCATCATCACTGACGTCCATCAGCAGCTGAAGACCTGCACATCTTCATCACCATCATCATCATCATCACTGACGTCCATCAGCAGCTGAAGACCTGCACATCTTCATCACCATCAGCAGCTGATAACCTGCACATCATCATCATCATCATCATCATCATCATCACTGACATCCATCAGCAGCTGAAGACCTGCACATCTTCATCACCATCATCATCATCATCATCATCAGTCTGTTCACTCCTGGACTGTCTCATATGTATTGATGATGTCTGGTACTGACCCGAGAGCTGTTTCTTTCGGACACGTTGGATACGGAGAGCCGCTGCTGGAGAGACTGCGCATGCGTGATAGCTCTGTCTCTGAACCCAACTTTCTTCTGGACAGCGATGCTGAGCTGATCATATGAGCACGGGTGAACCCAGCACTGAGGGGGCCAATTTAGTAAATATAAGTTTATTTAATAACAAATAAAACGTACTGGAAAATGCAAATGTTAAAGGTCCCATGACATGAAATTTCCACTTTCTGAGGTTTTTTAACATTAATATGAGTTCCCCTAGCCTGTATATGGTCCCAAAGTTTCTAGAAATTTGAATCGGTGTAAATCGAGCTTTTGCTTCCTCCTTATGACGTTATAAGGAGAAATGTTACCTCCCCTTTCTCTGCTTGCCTGCCCAGAGAATATTTCTCGCCCATGAGAAAATGAGCTAGGAAGTAGGAATGCGCGCGCGATTTTAGTTTGTCCACGAGAGATATCATGGCTTTTGAGCGAGCGAAGCATAACAATTGCTCAATAATTGGATGTACAAATGAACATCGAATGGTCAATACAGAGCTGGGCTTGCTAAACGTCTGACAAGTAAGTCAACAAATTATATATAAGTGTGTTGCTTTACTGTTTATGGTTACCTAGCTTCTTACACACGTAGAATGTGGCTGTCACATTAGCTATGCAGCTATGCAGTTACTTGCGCTAATGTAAAGGTAGACAGCATCAAGTATGTGTGTGAATACACACAATGTAACGCGAGTGTTGTACATTTCGTTGTTATTTGGATAACCGTTTTCCTGTTGGTTATATGGCGCGCGCGATATCCGCATTTCTAGATCGCAGAGCTTGATGTAATTGTAATAAGATAAATACAGACGTTACAGATCTCTCATGAAAAGGCAACAGTAGGTTCGCGTTAGCTACATGATAATAACTGTAAACCATCCGAATAAAGTACCGTATCCAGACATAATATTTTAAACTAACCATTCGGAAACGTCCTGCTGGAGCCGCTGAGTTGCAACTTCTTCATCCGTTGCTTCTCCATCCGGATCAGATTCTGGGTCAAACTGAAATGCTTGAACGACTGCGTGTCTTCGTGCCATTGCAATAGGCTATATCCAACATAAATATGCATGGTACCGTTGCGCCAGATGGTCATAGGCCACACCCACCCTCCACCTTGCGCCGCCTTTCTCCTCCTCATTAGTATTTAAAGCTACAGACACCGAAACGGCATGTCTGAAGGAAGCTCATTCTGGGACTGGCTTGTAGTGACTATAATTCTGCACCGAGGCTATATAGTGGCTATAATCCTGCACCGAGGCTATATAGTGGCTATAATTCTGCACCGAGGCTATATAGTGGCTGTAATTCTGCACCGAGGCTATATAGTGGCTATAATTCTGCACCGAGGCTATATAGTGGCTATAATCCTGCACCGAGGCTATATAGTGCCTATAATTCTGCACCGAGGCTATATAGTGGCTATAATCCTGCACCGAGGCTATATAGTGGCTATAATTCTGCACCGAGGCTATATAGTGGCTATAATTCTGCACCGAGGCTATATAGTGCCTATAATCCTGCACCGAGGCTATATAGTGGCTATAATTCTGCACCGAGGCTATATAGTGGCTATAATTCTGCACCGAGGCTATATAGTGGCTATAATCCTGCACCGAGGCTATATAGTGGCTATAATTCTGCACCGAGGCTATATAGTGGCTATAATTCTGCACCGAGGCTATATAGTGCCTATAATCCTGCACCGAGGCTATATAGTGCCTATAATCCTGCACCGAGGCTATATAGTGCCTATAATCCTGCACCGAGGCTATATAGTGCCTATAATTCTGCACCGAGGCTATATAGTGCCTATAATTCTGCACCGAGGCTATATAGTGCCTATAATTCTGCACCGAGGCTATATAGTGGCTATAATTCTGCACCGAGGCTATATAGTGGCTATAATTCTGCACTGAGGCTATATAGTGGCTATAATTCTGCAAAAATGACATCTCTGGCCATTCCGTTGGTTGGTTTGTCCAGTCACAGTGTCCGGACAGTCCGGCTCGGCTTTTCATCAGTCGAGCGGCAGAAGGGATTCTGCTAAGGTCATACTGGGTAAACTCCATGCTGTTCTAGTCAGGGGGAATACGCCCTCAGCTGTGACACAAATTACATCATTACGAGAGGACCAAAGAACTAGTGAACTGTTTTTTTTTTTAACCGGTTGATTAACCCGAACTGTCCGAAGGTAGCGTACCGGTGCGTGTAAAAGAACTGAACTTGGCGATCAGGAAACTCCCGAGTCTCATCCCTCTTCCTCTTCCTCACGCTCCTGATATCATCATCATCGCCCATCGCTGTGTTTGTTTCACTGTAGACATTGCCCAACCCTAGAGTGTGTTTGGTGGAGGGGATTCCTTCTTATCAGGCCAAACATCTTCACTGTCTGTCAGTGTGTGGTATTGCTTTTTTCCTATACTACAGTTTGTACAGTATAAAAACCATTACAATGTTGCCCCCCCTCCCCCTTATGTGAAATGTACCTTAGCATAATAGAGGAAGAAGCTGATATCTCGATTGAACTGATGCTTGAAGAACGCACTTCCACAGGAGCCACGAGTAACAGCAGATAGGCGAGCGGTTAAAGTTCTCCATGCAGAGTTTGATTTGACGACAGTCACGAGACCGATTGCTTGATCCAGTCACGTTGATGGATAAAAATAAAAGCAAAGTTTAAACAAGCATGTAACGAGTAATGACCACAAACGGAAGGAAAATAGCGGAGTAAAAGTACCGATACGTCACTTAAAATGTACTCGAGTAGAAGTAAAATTACACGATTTTTAAACTACTCAAAAAAGTACAATTTAAAAAAAGAAAAAACTACATAATTACAGACGTGAGTTTGTAATTCGTTACTTCACACCCCTGATAACAACATACAGTTACGTGAGCGAGCGACTCGAACCCGAGAGATGGACTAATCAGTTTTGTGTCCGGTACCGACTGCAGAGCTTCAGTCTTTGGGGCGGTCACGTGATGAACGAGCGGCTCGAAGTGTGAACTAATCAGTTTTGTGTCCGGTACCGACTGCATAGCTTCAGTCTTTGGGGCGGTCACGTGATGAACGAACGACCCGAAGTCGAGAGACTGGAAATGTGAACTAATCAGTTTTCTGTAAGCGGTATACAGACTGCAGAGCTCAGTTTATGAGGATCACAAGATAAACAAACGGCTTAGATCGGGAGGTGAGGTAAACTAACAGACTGCATAGCCTGAAGACCCAGATAAGTAATAAATTCATCGTTTCGGTTTCTCATAATTTGGCCTTCTATTGCCATTTTTTTCTTATTCTAAATGTGATCAACATTTGATGTGTTTGGGGAATTTAACATGTAATATTTCAAATACATTCTGCTGAAATGAACTAAATGACTTGAACCACAAAACCAGTCACATGGGTCAATTTTATTTAAATTGAGATTTATACAGCATCTGAAAGCTGAATAAATAAGCTTTCCAATGATGTATGGTTTGTCAGGATAGGACAATATTTGGCCGAGATACAACTATTGAACATCTGCAATCTGAGGTGCAAAGAAATCTGAACATTGAGAAAATCTCCTTTAAAGTTCTTCATTTATGATCACGATTGTGCAGCATTCTCTCACACAAATACATGTGTTATATATTTACGGTAGAATTTTTTTTTTTTACAAAATATCTTCATGGAACATGATCTTTACTTAATATCCTAATGATTTTTGTCATAAAAGAAAAATCTATCATTTTGACCCATAGAGTGTATTGTTGGCTATTGTACAGATAAACCCGTGCGACTCGAGACTGGTGACGTGATCCAGGGTCACAATCAGAATAAGGTGTGTGTTTTCTCTTTTACTGTTATATGATGGTCACACACATCTTAAAAATAAACTTTCGTCCACAATTATAAAATGTAAAAATACAACAGAATTAAATGTATTTTAAACTAAATTAAAGATCAGCTGTGAATACAAATGTAATGTAATCCTTGAGATATTTATATAAAGAAACATCATCTAATCTTTATATTGAATGTGAAAGTGTGTTTAAATAAGAGAAAGTGTGTCTGAGAAGGGCTTCTGTTTTTAACCTGTTAATGACCTTTCTAGATGTTTGACACTGAAACACAAGAGATGAATCTGGATCATCACTTCCAGTCCAGAACCGCATTACCACATGCATTTATCACAAAGCTCGTAGATCATTGTAAACTCACAGTTCTGATGCACAAACACACTGTAATCCCACAAGCTTGCTTCCGCCTGCACATGTCCTGACACAGTCCAACATTTACGTGCTTCCCTCCATTACACACCTGACTTCTCTTCTTCTTCTTCTTTTTGTTTATTGGCGGGTGGCATCTAACGTCTAGGTGCATTTCCGCCACCTACTATGCTGGAGTGTGAGTCGGAGTAAGATCATAATAAAAAAACTAAAAAAAAACTAAAAAAAACTAAATTCGATTCAATAAACCACTTTGTTTTAAATACTCAATCACCAACTTATATTTCCTTTCTTCACCATCTAACAAATTCTTTACATTTATCCCTCCCCCTCCTATGTTTTTTAATTTCTCCCTGAGTTTTCTTCTATTTTCCTCATATTTTATACAATTACATAAAACATGTTCCACTGTTTCTCTCTCTACCCCACATACACACAAGCCTGTGGGATGCTTCCCTATCAGATGCATAGTACTATTTAGCCTAGTATGACCCATTCTTAATCGTGATATTATTCTTTGCTCTTTACTATTCATTCTTACATTTTCCATTTTCCTACTTTCCCTTGTATTTGAAATAAATGTCTCCCTTTCTCTTCTTTTTCCCACATGCTTTGCCACTCTTCCATTATATGTGCTTTAATAATAGATTTCATTTCAGCAACACTATATGCAATATTTATTATTGTTTCCTCTCTTATTGCCTTTTTTGCATAATAATCTGCCATTTCATTTCCTTCTACTCCTGCTGGTACCCATAAAAATTTAACTTCTGTTCCCAATTTACTTAATCTAAATATGGTCTCATAAATTTCATATAATATATCTATTCGACTTTTGGTGGACATTAATTTAACTGACACTAATACACCTGACTTCTCTTCCTCTCTGGCTACCTTTATATTAATTAGACTCAAACTCCACCTGGTGTCCAACAGTGGAACTACAACAGACATTCAATAGAGCACAGTGGCTCCTACAGGTATAAAGTAGACTGGCAGTCATTTGTGTTTCTGGAAACTGGGTTTGCTTTGAGCTCATACTTACAGATGTGTTCAGACATATTCACTGACGATAAAAGAGACACACAGGGAATGTTGCAGATCTGTCCTCAACAGAGGAGAACTGGAGAGAGATGAGGAGTTGAGTCAGCACTTTTACATCTGTTGTTTCACACAGTTTTCATGCTAACCTTCCTCTCGACTGCAAACACGTATTTAGAAAATGCAGCTCAAATATCCAATAAACCCTCATTACAACATATTTAACTAATAAAAAATGCATAAAGATACATGTAAATATAATTAGACATAATAAATGAATAAAATAATAACTATACAACTGGATCTCCTAATGACTCAAACTCAGTGTTAATGGTCAAACACACACAACAACAACATAATGCTCAGACATGAACTACATTTCTGTAGTTCTTATTATTAAACAAATACCTTTAAATCTACTTTCTACCTAATGGTAAATACACACACACACACACACACACACACACACACACACAGACACACACACACACACACAGGCTGAGAATCAGAATTTGGTACAGAGGAATATCAGATAAGGAAGCTGCTCTTACAGTGACCTAATACACTTTATAGGATATAAGTTTGGGTGGTTTAAATGACAATGACCACACACAGACAGACACACACACACACACACACACACACACACACACACACACACACACACACACACACACACACACAGGCTGAGAATCAGAATTCGGTACAGAAGAATATCAGATAAGGAAGCTGCTCTTACAGTGACCTAATACATTTTATAGGATATAAGTTTGGGTGGTTTAAATGACAATGACCACACACACACACACACACACACACACACACACACACACACACACACACACACACACACACAGGCTGAGAATCAGAATTCGGTACAGAAGAATATCAGATAAGGAAGCTGCTCTTACAGTGACGTAAAATACTTTATAGAAAAGTTTGGTGGTTTAAATGACAATGACCACACACACACACACACACACACACACACACACACACACGTGCACACACACACACACACACACACACACACACACACACACACACACACACACACACACACACACACAGAGAAAACACACACACATACACACACACACACACAGACACAGACACACACACACACACACACACACACACACACACACACACACACACACACACACACACACACACACACACACACACACACACACAGGCTGAGAATCAGAATTCGGTACAGAAGAATATCAGATAAGGAAGCTGCTCTTACAGTGACCTAATACATTTTATAGGATATAAGTTTGGGTGGTTTAAATGACAATGACCACACACACACACACACACACACACACACACACACACACACACACAGGCTGAGAATCAGAATTCGGTACAGAGGAATATCAGATAAGGAAGCTGCTCTTACAGTGACGTAAAACACTTTATAGGATTTAAGTTTGGGTGGTTTAAATGACAATGACAATGACCACACACACACACACACACGTGCACACACACACACGTTCACACACAGACACACACACACAGACACACACACACACGTAATACACTTTATGGGATATAATAATGACAATGACCGTAATTCATGAAATTCTTACAAGCTGGGTGTCTGAAAAACATGACACACAACAAACAAACAACAACAAGAAGGCAAATAGTTACATTTAGCTTATAAAATATTTGTCCAACTGTAATCACTTGACATCAACACAAAATATATGGACACATTTGAGGAAATTAAATATTTTGGCATTCCTCCACCACAAACTCACAATTTACAGCACTGGAGGAACTCGATGCAGAGACCCTGCACACCTCATCCTAAGAGGGGTGATTTGACCACTGTCTCGAATTTAGAGACGTATACTGCCTTACAGGGCTATGGGGAGCAGGGCCTTAACAGAGAGACTCTAAGAAGAGGAGGCCTGCCATACTCACACCCAAGTGGTCCTAAACTAGTTTTTCTACTTGTGAGAAAATAAAGACAGTACATTACGCGTATACAGGCAGGAGCCATCTTAGAAAACTGTCTCGACTGGTCGAGCCACGAACGCTTTTTTAAAACGAAACAAATATTTTCATTTTTATTAAATAATCATTTTATTTTTATTTATTTATTTTCTCTGTTGCGTTCAGTGCTTTCTTCCAGAAACAACGGACCATAATGAGATTCCAAGTCACAGTTCATCTCACGTAGCACGGCGTTCGTGGCTCGACTAGTCGAGACTGTTTTCCAAGATGGCTCCTGCCTGTATACGCGTAATGTACTTTATAAAGTATCTTCTTATTAAACTGTCTGTACACTTCTCAATGCTTCGGTTTGCATGTAGGGGCCCTCATTATGCTACCGTGTTAGTGTGAGGCTATTTTGAGCCTTGTTAGTGGTATTAACTAGCGATTTATTTTTACTTACACTCTGCCCCATATACTAGCGTTATAAGCTAATCTGTTTTTAGAGATAAAACTCTTTACATTCGATTATCATGAAAACGCATCCCAGAGAACGATTGACTCTGTAACCATGTGTTAATTACCCCTAGGTTCATTTCCCTGTAGCAATTTCACCATGCCGAAAGGGAAACCCATCCTTCCAGGAGGGGAACAGAGACTGAATAACCCAGTAGATAAAACATATATTAATCTTCTTTTTTTTTTGGGGGGGGGGGGGGGGGGGGGACGACAGCCTGTCTACGTTCCTTTTAACTGGAGGAGGCACCTAGTGCTATGCTAACAGTGCTGTGAGGCTACAGGGGTTGTTTCTCACTGTGATCGGTTGGTCTTAGGTTGGTCACACAAAAAAGGCCTGAGCCAGACCGTCAGAATAGATTATCCTCATCGGTCCAGCTCGTTGGGCCTGATGTTATGGGCGAAGGGGGAAAGAGGAAGAGGAGGGTGTGCACAGGGAAAGAGGCCATTACCTGCCTCTGCTTGTGCCAGGACGCTCACATCTGACCTGAGCTACTTCCCTGACACCCTGCCTCTTCCTCCTGGACTCGCGCCGCCTCGTTGACCTACCCCTGCCAGGAGGAGCATGAGTCCCACTGGCCCTGTCTACGATCCTCGGAACAAGATGGGGCTGTCTGGGTGTGGGCCTGGACCGGAACGGTGTGCAAGATCTATATGCCGCTGAGCGCGCCTTTGCCTCCTTGAACTTTCCGACCACTGCCCCAACGGAGGTCCCGAAAAGCTCAGAGGGCGAAACCGGGGCATCAAGGAGAAAAGCTTTCTCTTTCTCCCCGATTCCTACCAAGTTCACCCACAGATGCCTCTCTGTGACCACCATGGCCGCCAACGATTGTCCGATTGCGGCAGCCGTCTGTTTGGTGGCCCGGAGAGCCAAGTCTGTGGTGCGGCGCAACTCAGCCACCGCGTCTGGGGTTAGACCCTGACCCTGGTCCTGGTCCCTCAGCAGGTCAGCCTGGTACACCTGCAACATGGCCATTGTGTGCAGCGCAGCACCAGCCTGACCTTCCGCCTGCTGTATGCCCTGCCATTTAGATAAGACGAGGTCTGAAGTGGTCTGGATGGCAAGGTTGGAGCTCTTAGTGTCGATGTCTCCCCCTGCGAGAGATAGCTCACAAACGTCTCCTCAACGGGAGGCATCGACACATACCCATGCTCTCGCATTCCCTTCACATTCGAATAGTTGTTTCGTGAATGGGAGAAGAGTACGGGTTCTTCCATGCCTTAACGACCTCCACATGGAGGAATGGAAGGCTCACCGGAGGTTGGTGGGGTGTGGCAGGAGAGAAAGCGCTCGTCATGCCTTCCACGAGCGGCTTCCTCTCTGACGCGCTGCCATGGCAACTCAAGCCTGGCGGTGGCGCTCCATCACCTCCACCAGCTCCGCATATGCAGGGCAGTGGGGCTGGGCAGGTTCAGCCATTTTGGTATCTTCACCTGCTTCTGTCCCATCCTACTCATCTGGGCTCGAAGCCAATAGAGCACTGGCTGTTGGACCAGAGGACGCCTCAGAGAGCGCATCCCCGCCCAACAGCTCATTCTCGTCACCCGCCATTCACTCCTCTCTCAAACTCATAGGCAAGCTCCCTCTTACCCCTTTTCCACCAAGGCAGTGCTGGTGCCGGTTCGGAGCCGGTGCCTACTCGCAAACCAGTTCTTTGTGTTTCGACAGCCAAAGAACCGGTTCTCGGCCAGGAAAATTGGTTCCAAAGCGGCACCGACTCTTTGCTGGACTAGAACCGTTCTTTTATCACGTCATGCTTACGTCGGGGCTTGGGGGTGGGGTTATTGTCAAACTTCTTCTCGAACGTAACCTCCGTCTGCAGTAATCCAGACGAGCAGCGCAAATGTGTTCTAAACGTCTTCTTCTGACCCCAATATAGGATCGCAAAGCCAGAAGAAACATTAGCAGAAAGACAATGTAGTCCGCCATTGTAATTGTATTGTAACAGGTGTAAGAAACCCCTCACACGGGTCGGCACACTTCCTAAAGCCTTTTTATGCTTCCTGGTCGCGCTAGAGGATGATGTCATGGATGGCGCCGGCCAATACGTTTGTCATGATTATACAGTGTTTCTGCGGTCGTAACACTCCAACACAACAGGGCGGTTCTATAGATCCTTACAAAAATGAAGCATTGCTTGGTGATTGATTGAGCTAAACTGGTATTATCTAATTGTGTAGTTAAATTTAACAGCTGACAGATATTCAACATAATTCATGTGTGAGACAGTCTAACAGAAGGACGGACAAAACCAGTCAAATATCAACTGAGTTCTGCTCATATTGTATTACCATTTTCTAAACTATAGCGAATAAACTGTGATAATGTGAGAAATGTTGAAGTGTCTGAATACATTTGACTGTATATAGAAATAATAAATAAATAGTTTAGTCAAACTATTCTTAGCATGAATATGACAATTTTGTTTTAGTATTATTTAAGCATGAAGATTAACCAATAACAATAACATATTTTTCTTTCACATTAGTGAAGTAACTGCTGAGATTCATCTTTAAAAAATATGACATAAAATGCACAGACATTAATACTTGACATACAAAACACAACACTCAATAACTAATAAAAATACTTACAACATAAACCAACATTACAACATAAACCAACAACACAAACAAAATGGTAAATAAATAAAAACACATAAATAAATGGTAAATGGTAAATGGACTGCATTTATATAGCGCTTTCACAGACCTATGGCCACCAAAGTGCTTTACATATTGCCTCACATTCACCCATTCACTCACTCATTGCTACACCGACGGCGGTGTCAGCCATGCAAGGCGCCGATATCCAGCTTGTCGGGAGCAGCTGGGGTAAATAAGTTCAGAAACACAGATAAAACCAACAAGAATCAATAAACTCCACAGTATAATCTGTTCATGCCGCACTGCATGCTGGGAACCTTCATACACATACGCACTGTAGAAATACTGTATGATGTGGTTTGCTTGCAGTAAATCGTGTTTTCCAATACTGTATGTGTGTGTGTGTGTGTGTGTTTGCTTTACCTGCATAAATAAACAGAAGAGACAGGGAGTGTGTGTGTGTGTGTGTGTGTGTGTGTGTGTGTGTGTGTGTGTGTGTGAGGAGTAAGAGACTCCAGACAGAATCAATAGACCCAATGGTCCTCGATCAGCTTATTGATCAGTCCTGTGTATCAGACGGACATTACTGTGATGATGAAGACTGTTATTAAAGATATTACTGATAAGTATTTGCTCAGAGTGAATCTGGAACTAAACACTACAGAAGCTCATTCAGGATCTTTACAGACAAAACCAGTCTCTGATTTATTGTCATCTTGATCAGATGATGCTGATCTGCACTATAAAGACAGCAGCAGTTATTAAAATAATAATAATAATACACTTGTGATATAATGTGCTCAGAAGGGTTTAAGACGATAAAATGTTACGGGTTACAAAATGAATATGATCAAATCTGTTGAGTGTGAACACTGTGAAGGGTTGGTGATTTAAATCAGACACTACAAGTAAAGTAAATAAAGATGAACAAATAATAAAATACTGCACAGACTGTATAAAGTTAGATCAAGGTGATTATGATGATTTTAATATACAGTGACTAAATAATGACTGATAAATCAGATGATATTTGCCTATTTAACTGTCTGTATAAATGATATTTCAGTGATTATATGTCATCATTAAATCATCATTATATCAGTCGTCAGTTCTGGATCTGAATTCAACAATAATGCCGTAAGCAAAGCAATAAAAGCAAAGCAAAGGTTTAACTAAACCATATTTCTTCCCCATTCTGACGTCTGTACAAATCTGTGCGTGTTTTGAATAACAGAATATATGAAATATATGAAACAGGTTTGGCAGGACTGATGTGTCTGAATATGACTCAGATCCAGTGTTATTCTCTACATGATCAACTTCATGAGGATAAAATGATTTTAGAGCAAAGGAAGATCTGATGACACAAATCTGACTAAATAATAAAGTTACATGAAAACTGTGAATAATACAGTAATAACTTACAACTTTATGATGTGTAAATATTTCCTGCTGATAAAGATTGAGCAGAAAGAAGAGCTTGTGTTTGAGTGTAAAGTGTTATTGTGTGTCAAATGTGGGTCTGTAAAATTATTAGAAAACATGAGATTAGTTTCCACTGTTATGCTTATTAATGATCAACTATATATTTATTACAGACAAAATTACATTTGTAACCAAGTTGCCAAAGATATGGATGACCAGTCATGTTCTTATAATAAATGATGATAATCATAAATAACATGCTATTATTGATTGGCCATAATCCTGTCCACAGAATCTCTTGTAAACAATCTGCATCAGTGTGTGTTTCTTCATCATGTCCAGTTAAAGATCTGGCTGATCCTTCAGCGTTATTCACCTCAGAAACACCAAAATACAGAACATGTTTCTGATGCAGAAAAGCTCATAAAGCGTTCATGACTGGATTACTGTAATGCATTACTAGATTATCCTGATCATTATCAATCAACAAACTACAGTTATAGTGCAAAATACAGCAGCTAGAGGTATTACCAGATCAAGACAATATCATCATATAACACCAGTTTCACCATCTCTACACTGGTTATCTGTTACTGACTTAATTATTTTGTGAAATAAGCTAATTTACAGATAAAAACAATGCTCAATTAACACAGAGAACGAAACACAGGGAATGTCTGTGATGCTCCATTGGCAGAGAAGGCCCTGCCTAACAGTGCTTTGTTCCTCCTACATCTGTAGGTCTTATATAAACGAGTGTGAGCTGTGAGATCAGCAGTGTGTTCTCTGTATCTACTGCTGTCACTTCATGACTTTATCTTTATAGTCATCTCTCTTCTTCTCAGGTGAGAAACATGTTTCTAAATACATGATTTAATTATTCATTCAAGCCTAATTTACTGAGGAGCTTTATTTTCTGACTGGGTTATTTGCTATTTTACCATAGATGCTTTGATCGCTGCCACTTGTAAATTACTGAATGTTTGTAATACTTTAACAGTGTAATCATCATGTCTCTCTATATTCATTGTCATTGTTGCACTAGGCATTGCATTAGCCAAGCTTGCATTTTAATGCATCGTATTTTAGGGCTTGCATTTTTGGGCTGAAATTCAGCATGGTTGAATATTTAACCTGTGAATATTTCAATTCAAAACATTTCACACACATTTTCATCATTAAAAATTCAATAATCCATATTCACCTGTCATCTTTCACTTCGAAAATATTCAAACTGTTTAAAAATACAACGTATAATATTCAACAGGCAATTTTCGGTCCATTTTATTTCTCTTTGCAAATATGCTTGCACAAATTCAGTGGTTCAAATTTGACAGAAAATTCTACATTGACATCCAGGAACTGCAGGAAAAGCAGTAGATTGCAGAGCATACTCTCCATCTGCTGTAGTTGATCTCACCAGCAGGAGGTGCAAGCGTGTGTTGACGCATTCCCCAGATGCGGATGTACAGATCTAATGTTACATTTGAGGTTGACATATATTTTTCTAGGTTGTTTAGTTGCCTTAACTTTATATTGCGGCGATGTGCTGCATGCAGTAGGCTATAGGGTTTCCCTCAATACTTCAGGACATAAAAGCTTAGCGTAGCTTAATGGGCTAATACAGTGATATAAAATACCAAACTCGCAGGCAAGCAGATGGACTCAGAATAACTTAACGCGCAAAGTTTAATGCTGAGCGTCTCCCAGTGATATACAGGCATAAAGTTGGCTTGACATTCACACATTTAAGGACCGTCTCTAAAGTTACATACATTAGCATTTGTATAGAACAACTTACAGTCATAAAGCCAACTGTAAAGTGTTCATGTAGTGTCAGGCATAATGCGCACCCTTTAGATTTGTGATATTTATTCAAATAAATTGAAGTTTGCTATTGAAGTTAGAAACGTGTATGCCAATGTTGTATGCAACTTTAGAGACGGACCGTCTAAATGTGCAAATGTCCAATGTCAAGCCAATTTTACATTTAGCAGATGCTTTTATCCAAAGCGACTTACAGTTAAACTAACAATAGGAGGAAAACAATATGCAATTGTTATGACCCTTCCCAGTTTAATCTAATGCAGGACATGTAGGCATACTATATATATATATAGAATAGAAGAGAATAGAAGAGAAAGTGTTAGTATTAATTGATCAAGTGTTGATTTTATGCCAGTATATCACCGGGAAACGCTCAGCATGAAACTTTGCGCGTTAAATTCATATTCTGAGCCTGCTTGCCTGTAGCCTATAGAGTACAGCCTTCATCCCCAATAAGGTGCGAGTTTGGTCTTTTATATCACTGTATTAGTCCATCAAGCTACGTTAAGCGTTTTGTCCCGACGGAAGTGGAATCCTTGAGTATGAGGTATTGAGAGAAACCGTTTACAATCCCGTTCATGGTAGAGAAAGCTGATAACATGTAGGCTACACAGGGGAAAGTAACAATGAAGTTATTGAATGAAACATAAACACAGCTTTTGTGTCTTTTATCATCTTTTCTGCATATATACTGACCCAGATAATCATCACAAAAACTTAATGCATGCTCAATTGCTGTAAATGAGCTTGCTCTAACTGTTGCTCTGATCTTCGTCAACACATGCGCAGATGAAGAGTATGCTCGGCAATCTACTGCTTTTCCTGCAGTTCCTGGATGTCAATGTTGAATTTACCTGAACCACTGAATTTGTGGAAATGAATTTGCAAAGTGAATATTATTTGAATATTATAGGTTGTATTTTTAAACAGTCTGAATATTTTGGAAGTGAAATATGAAAGGTGAATATGGATTATTGAATTTTTAATAATGAAAATGTTTTTGAAATGTTTTGAATTGAAATATTCACAGCTTAAATATTCAACCATGCTGAATTTAAGCCCATAAAAAAATGCAAGCCCTAAAAATACAATGCATTAAAATGCAAGCATGATTAATGCAATGCCTATTTTTTTTTCCAAGTAGTGCAATTCAACTGGCTTTTTTGTTTCAAAAACATTTGCCATTATTTTACTTCCATAAAAGGGCCCTATGTTGCACCCAGCGCAATTGACTTTGTACACCGACGCATGTATCATTCCTATTATGCACCCGACGCACAGCAGACTTTTCCCTCCACAGACGCACGTCGGTAAATTAGGGAAACTTGCGCTCCCGGGGGCGGTTCAGGGAAAAGAGGAGGCGTGTTCCGGTGCAAACGTTCCCTGGTGCTATTTTGCAGTTTCAGAAAACAATTCCGCCACAGACCAGGAGAAACCTCCTCTAAAGTCAGTGGCGCGTTATTCAGATGATATTTTAAGGGCACATGCTTGGCCATAATGTAGCGTGTGCACAACGCAAACACACTTTGCTTCTCTCATCAACACACAGAAGCAGCAGTTCCCATTTTTGCAAACCATACAAACTCTGGAACTCATTACCATCTGACATCAAGACTGTACTTGACTTTAAAGTGTTTACTTCCAGGCTAAAAAAACTGGTTAAAAACATACTAAAAGTGTACTCATTTTTAATTATTGTAAGTAGGTAAGAGTTGTATATGATATGCATGTTTATATATTATGTGTATATATATATTTTATTTTTTTTTATTTTTTGAGGTAGTGTAGTATGTAAATTTTACGGATAAATTTTATTGTGTCTAAAGGCCCAACCAGGGACAGGAGTTGTTTATATATCATGTTTATATTGGTTTATATATATTTATATTTTAAATTGAAATAGTGAAGTATGTAAATTCTATTGTGTCCAAAAGCCCAACCAGGGACAGGAGTTGAAAATTAGCATTTGCTATAAACTTTTTATGCAGCACTTCAGTGACAAGCTTTGCTTTGACACTATGTCTGTTTGCATTGTCCCTGTCAAAAAAAATAAAATAATAATAATAATATAATAATAATAATAATAATAATAATAATAACTAGATTAAAAAGTTCGTCGAGACAAACTTTAAGTTGGCTTGAGAAAGTTTGGACCGGAAAGTTTGAAGTTTAAAGTAGTTTGAAGATTAAAATAGTTTGAAGTTTAATTTAGTTTAAAGTTTAATTTAGTTTAAAGTTTAAAGAAGTTTGAAGTTTAATTTAGTTTAAAGTTTAAAGTAGTTTGAAGTTTATAGTTTAAAGTTTAAATTAGTTTGAAGTTTAAAGTAGTTTGAAGTTTAAATTAGTTTAAAGTAGCTGAAATGGATTAATGTGATAGATAGATAGATAGATAGATAGATAGATAGATAGATAGATAGATAGATAGATGAGTTTAACTCACACTCGCACATGCACTCACTCACACACAGAACACACACTAACTCACTCAACACTCACTCAGACGCACACACACTTAGTTTTTGAGTTTAGAGTTTACACGTTTAAATTAAGTAAATTTAGCAGTTTGAAGTTTAAATTAGTTTGAAGACACACACACGCACAGACACTCTCACTTGCTCACACACTTTTTCACACACACACACACACACACACACACACACACACACACACACACACACACACACACTCACTATCTCACAGACACGCTCACTAACTTTCACACACACACTCACACACATAGACACACACACACTCTCTCACACACACACACCCTCACTAACACACACACACACACACACACACACACAGACATGCTCACTGTCTCACACACACACACACACACACACACACACACTAACTCGCTCTCTCACACACACACACACACACACACACACACACTCACTATCTCACAGACACGCTCACTAACTTTCACACACACACTCACACACATAGACACACACACACTCTCTCACACACACACACCCTCACTAACACACACACACACACACACACACACACAGACATGCTCACTGTCTCACACACACACACACACACACACTAACTCGCTCTCACACAGACACACTCACACACATAGACACACACACTCTCTCACACACACACACACCCTCGCTAACTCTGACACACACACACTTACGCACACACACACACTCACGCACATACACTCACTCACGGACATACACTCACACATGCACACACACACACACACACACACACACACACACACACACACAGACATGCTCACTATCTCACACACACTCACACACACGCACACTCAAGAGTTTATGAGTTTAGAGTTTATAAGTGTATCAATTGATGAGTTTATAAGGTTATGAGTTTTTGAGTTTATAAGTTTAAATGAGTTTAAGAGTTCAGAGTTTATTAATTTATGGGTTTAAGAGTTCATAAGTCTATAAATTTATGAGTTTATAAGTTAATTAGTTTATAAGTGTATGAGTTTAGAGTTCATTAGTTTAAATGAGTCTCAATGGCTCATATAGTATATAGAACGGCAGTTTGGTTTAGTCTTCAAGGTGTTTAGATTTAAATTTTCAACATACACACACACACACACACACACACACACACTCAAGCACGCACGCACAGACTCTTACTCTCTCACACACACACTATCTCTCACACACACACTCACTCACTCACACACACACACACACACACACACACACACACACACACACACACACACACACACACACACAGACAAGCTCATTAACACACACACACACACACACACACACACACACACACTCACGCACATAGACACACACTCTCTCTCACACACACACACACTCAGAGTTTATATGAGTTTAGAGTTTATAAGTGTACAAGTTTTTGAGTTAAGAGTTTATAAGTTTAAATGAGTGTGTACGAGTTTTTGAGTTTACACACACACACACACACACACTCACACATAGACACACACATGCTCTCACTAACTCACACACACACACACACACACACACACACACACACACACACACACACACACACACACAGACATGCACACTGTCTCACACACACACACACACACACACACACACACACACACACACACACGCTCTCACTAACTCACACACACACACCCTCACTAACTCACACACACACACACACACACACACACACACACACACACACACACACACACACACACACAGACATGCTCACTGTCTCACACACACACACACACACACACACACACACACACACACTAACTCGCTCTCACACATACACAGACACGCTCACACACATAGACACACACACACTCTCACACACCCTCGCTAACTCTCTCTCTCACACACACACACACACACACACACACACACACACACTCACGCACATACACTCACTCACGGACATACACTCACACATGCACACACACACACACACACACACACACACACACACACACACACACACAAACACACACACTCACTCACGGATATACACTCACACATGCACACACACACACACACACACACACACACACACACACACACACACACACACACACACACACACAGACATGCTCACTATCTCACACACACACACACACACACACTCTCTCTCACACACACATACACGCGCACACACTCACACACACACACTAACTCGCTCTCACATAGACACACACACACTCTCTCTCTCTCACACACACACACACACACTCACTCACGGACATACACTCACACATGCACACACACACACACACACACACACACACACACACACACACACACATGCTCACTATCTCACACACACACACACACACACACACACTCTCTCTCTCTCACACACACATACACGTGCACACACTCACACTAACTCGCTCTCACATAGACACACACACTCTCTCTCTCACACACACACACACACACACACACACACACACACACTCAGTCACGCACATATACTCACTCACACACAGACACACACACCCTCACTAACTCACACACACACACACCCTCACTAACACACACACAGACATGCTCACTGTCTCACACACACACACACACACACACACACACACACACACACACACACACATCACGCACATACACTCACACAAGCACACACTAAGTCACTCACTCACACACACACTTAGAGTTTTTGAGTTTAGAGTTCACTAACACACACACAGACACACACACACCCTCACTAACACACACAGACACACACACACACTAACTCACACACACACACACACACACACACACACTCACGCACATACACTCACTCACGCACATACACTCACTCACACAGTTTCTTTTACACACACACACACACACACACACACACAAAGACACGCTTGCTAACTCACACACACACACTTACACACACACACACACACACACACACACACACACTCTCACACACACACACACACACACACACACACACACTCACACACACACACACACACACTAACTCGCTCACACACTCAGACACACACACTCAAGAGTTTGAGTTTAGAGTTTATAAGTGTATAAATTGATGAGTTTATAAGTGTATGAGTTTTTGAGTTTATAAGTTTAAATGAGTTTAAGAGTTCAGAGTTTATTAATTTATGAGTTTAAGAGTTCATAAGTCTATGAATTCATGAGTTTATAAGTTAATTAGTTTATAAGTGTATGAGTTTTATAATTTATTAGTTTAAATGAGTCTCAGTGGCACATATAGTATATAGAATGGCAGTTTGGTTTAGTCTTCAAGGTGTTTAGATTTGAATTTTTGTCGGTTTGAATTTTTTAGAACTCCCAATGTAAGTCAATGGGAGTTTTTGAATGAGTTTTTCCGAGTTTTGATCGGCATTTTTAGGAAAACCGTAAGTCCGATCAGTCTGAAAAGATATAGCACACCGAGTCAGATCAGTTTGAGTGTCTGTGCCGATTTTGGAGTATGTGGAGTTAAAGCTCTAGGAGGAGTTTGAGTTGTAAATTTTTACGCTCAGAAGAATAATAATAACTAGATTAAAAAGTTCGTCGAGACAAACTTTAAGTTGGCTTGAGAAAGTTTGGACCGGAAAGTTTGAAGTTTAAAGTAGTTTGAAGATTAAAATAGTTTGAAGTTTAATTTAGTTTAAAGTTTAATTTAGTTTAAAGTTTAAAGAAGTTTGAAGTTTAATTTAGTTTAAAGTTTAAAGTAGTTTGAAGTTTATAGTTTAAAGTTTAAATTAGTTTGAAGTTTAAAGTAGTTTGAAGTTTAAATTAGTTTAAAGTAGCTGAAATGGATTAATGTGATAGATAGATAGATAGATAGATAGATAGATAGATAGATAGATAGATAGATGAGTTTAACTCACACTCGCACATGCACTCACTCACACACAGAACACACACTAACTCACTCAACACTCACTCAGACGCACACACACTTAGTTTTTGAGTTTAGAGTTTACACGTTTAAATTAAGTAAATTTAGCAGTTTGAAGTTTAAATTAGTTTGAAGACACACACACGCACAGACACGCTCACTTGCTCACACACTTTTTCACACACACACACACACACACACACACACACACTCACTATCTCACAGACACGCTCACTAACTTTCACACACACACTCACACACATAGACACACACACACTCTCTCACACACACACACCCTCACTAACACACACACACACACACACACACACACAGACATGCTCACTGTCTCACACACACACACACACACACACACACACACACACACTAACTCGCTCTCACACACACACACACACACACACACACACTCACTATCTCACAGACACGCTCACTAACTTTCACACACACACTCACACACATAGACACACACACACTCTCTCACACACACACACCCTCACTAACACACACACACACACACACACACACACACAGACATGCTCACTGTCTCACACACACACACACACACACACACTAACTCGCTCTCACACAGACACACTCACACACATAGACACACACACTCTCTCACACACACACACACCCTCGCTAACTCTGACACACACACACTTACGCACACACACACACTCACGCACATACACTCACTCACGGACATACACTCACACATGCACACACACACACACACACACACACACACACACACACACACAGACATGCTCACTATCTCACACACACTCACACACACGCACACTCAAGAGTTTATGAGTTTAGAGTTTATAAGTGTATCAATTGATGAGTTTATAAGGTTATGAGTTTTTGAGTTTATAAGTTTAAATGAGTTTAAGAGTTCAGAGTTTATTAATTTATGGGTTTAAGAGTTCATAAGTCTATAAATTTATGAGTTTATAAGTTAATTAGTTTATAAGTGTATGAGTTTAGAGTTCATTAGTTTAAATGAGTCTCAATGGCTCATATAGTATATAGAACGGCAGTTTGGTTTAGTCTTCAAGGTGTTTAGATTTAAATTTTCAACATACACACACACACACACACACACACACACTCAAGCACGCACGCACAGACTCTTACTCTCTCACACACACACTATCTCTCACACACACACTCACTCACTCACACACACACACACACACACACACACACACACACACAGACAAGCTCATTAACACACACACACACACACACACACACACACACACACACACTCACGCACATAGACACACACTCTCTCTCACACACACACACACTCAGAGTTTATATGAGTTTAGAGTTTATAAGTGTACAAGTTTTTGAGTTAAGAGTTTATAAGTTTAAATGAGTGTGTACGAGTTTTTGAGTTTACACACACACACACACACACACTCACACATAGACACACACATGCTCTCACTAACTCACACACACACACACACACACACACACACACACACACACACACACACACACACACACAGACATGCACACTGTCTCACACACACACACACACACACACACACACACACGCTCTCACTAACTCACACACACACACCCTCACTAACTCACTCACACACACACACACACACACACACACACACACACACACACACACACACACACACACACACACAGACATGCTCACTGTCTCACACACACACACACACACACACACACACACACACACACACACACTAACTCGCTCTCACACATACACAGACACGCTCACACACATAGACACACACACACTCTCACACACCCTCGCTAACTCTCTCTCTCACACACACACACACACACACACACACACACACACACACACACTCACGCACATACACTCACTCACGGACATACACTCACACATGCACACACACACACACACACACACACACACACACACACACACACACACACACACACAAACACACACACTCACTCACGGATATACACTCACACATGCACACACACACACACACACACACACACACACACACACACACACACACACACAGACATGCTCACTATCTCACACACACACACACACACACACACACTCTCTCTCACACACACATACACGCGCACACACTCACACACACACACTAACTCGCTCTCACATAGACACACACACACTCTCTCTCTCTCACACACACACACACACACTCACTCACGGACATACACTCACACATGCACACACACACACACACACACACACACACACACACACACAGACATGCTCACTATCTCACACACACACACACACACACACTCTCTCTCTCTCACACACACATACACGTGCACACACTCACACTAACTCGCTCTCACATAGACACACACTCTCTCTCACACACACACACACACACACACACACACACTCAGTCACGCACATATACTCACTCACACACAGACACACACACCCTCACTAACTCACACACACACACACACACCCTCACTAACACACACACAGACATGCTCACTGTCTCACACACACACACACACACACACACACACACACACACACACACATCACGCACATACACTCACACAAGCACACACTAAGTCACTCACTCACACACACACTTAGAGTTTTTGAGTTTAGAGTTCACTAACACACACACAGACACACACACACCCTCACTAACACACACAGACACACACACACACTAACTCACACACACACACACACACACACACACTCACGCACATACACTCACTCACGCACATACACTCACTCACACAGTTTCTTTTACACACACACACACACACACACACACAAAGACACGCTTGCTAACTCACACACACACACTTACACACACACACACACACACACACACACACACACACTCTCACACACACACACACACACACACACACTCACACACACACACACACTAACTCGCTCACACACTCAGACACACACACTCAAGAGTTTGAGTTTAGAGTTTATAAGTGTATAAATTGATGAGTTTATAAGTGTATGAGTTTTTGAGTTTATAAGTTTAAATGAGTTTAAGAGTTCAGAGTTTATTAATTTATGAGTTTAAGAGTTCATAAGTCTATGAATTCATGAGTTTATAAGTTAATTAGTTTATAAGTGTATGAGTTTTATAATTTATTAGTTTAAATGAGTCTCAGTGGCACATATAGTATATAGAATGGCAGTTTGGTTTAGTCTTCAAGGTGTTTAGATTTGAATTTTTGTCGGTTTGAATTTTTTAGAACTCCCAATGTAAGTCAATGGGAGTTTTTGAATGAGTTTTTCCGAGTTTTGATCGGCATTTTTAGGAAAACCGTAAGTCCGATCAGTCTGAAAAGATATAGCACACCGAGTCAGATCAGTTTGAGTGTCTGTGCCGATTTTGGAGTATGTGGAGTTAAAGCTCTAGGAGGAGTTTGAGTTGTAAATTTTTACGCTCAGAATAATAATAATAATAATAATAACTAGATGCAAAAGTTCGTCGAGACAAACTTTAAGTTGGCTTGAGAAAGTTTGGACCAGAACGTTTTTTGCTAGGCGGTTGCTAGGGTGTTCTGGGTAGTTGCTATGGTGTTGCTAGGCGGTTGCTAAGGTATTCTGGGTGGTTGCTAGGTGGTTGCTAGGCGGTTGCTAGGGTATTCTGGGTGGTTGCTAGGCAGTTGCTAGGGTGTTCTGGGTGGTTGCTATGGTGTTGCTAGGCGGTTGCTAGGGTGTTCTGGGTGGTTGCTAGGCGGTTGCTAGGGTGTTCTGGGTGGTTGCTATGGTGTTGCTAGGTGGTTGCTAGGGTGTTCTGGGTGGTTGCTATGGTGTTACTAGGTGGTTGCTAGGGTGTTCTGGTTGGTTGCTAGGCGGTTACTAGGGTGTTCTGGGTGGTTGCTAGGGTGTTGCTAAGCGGTTGCTAGGGTATTTTGGGTGGTTGCTAGGGTGTTGCTAGGTGGTTGCTAAGGTATTTTGGGTGGTTGCTAGGGTGTTGTTAGGCGGTTGCTAGGGTGTTCTGGGTGGTTGCTATGCTGTTGCTAGGTGGTTGCTAGGGTATTCTGGTTGGTTGCTAGGCGGTTGCTAGGGTGTTGCTAAGCGGTTGCTAGGGTATTTTGGGTGGTTGCTATGGTGTTGCTAGGTGGTTGCTAAGGTATTTTGGCTGGTTGCTAGGGTGTTCGGGGTGGTTGCTCTGGTGTTGCTAGGTGGTTGCTAAGGTATTTTGGGTGGTTGCTAGGGTGTTGCTAGGCGGTTGCTAAGGTACTTTGTGTGGTTGCTAGGGTGTTGCTAGGTGGTTGCTAAGGTACTTTGTGGGGTTGCTAGGGTGTTGCTAGGCGGTTGCTAAGGTACTTTGTGTGGTTGCTAGGGTGTTCTGGGTGGTTGCTAGGCGGTTGCTAGGGTGTTCTGGGTGGTTGCTAGGTTGTTGCTAGGATGTTTTGGGTGGTTGCTATGGTGTTGCTAGGCGGTTGCTAGGGCATTCGGGGCGGTTGCTAAGGTATTTTGGGTGGTTTCTATGATGTTACTAGGTGGTAGGTAGTTGTCACAGATGGTTACTATGGAGTTTTTATAGAGTTCTTAGAATGATTTAGCACTTAACTAATCGCTATTAGCATGTAGCTATTCACTGCTAGCATGTGTAGCATGTTGGAAGTGCTGTTTGCTAGCATGAGTCAAAAGAGCCAAACCTCATCTCTGTACGATGTTCTGATACAGAGATATAGGTCTTGCAAAACGGTTGCTAGGGTACTCAAGTTTGGTTGCTATGGAGTTGCTTGGGAGCTGGAAGCTTTAAACTTAAGAAGTTTAAAGTGGTTTGAAGTTTAAAGTAGTTTACAAGTAAGGAGTTGTGAGTTTACAAGTTTAAATGAGTTTAGAGTTTAAGTTTAAATGAGTTTAGAGTGTGTGTGTGTGTGTGTGTGTGTGTGTGTGTGTGTGTTCAGAGTTTATGAGTTTAGAGTTTATAAGTGTATAAATTGATGAGTTTATAAGTGTAAGAGTTTTTTAGTTTAGAGTTTATAAGTTTTAAATGAGTTTAGAGTTTATAAGTTTAAATGAGTTTAAGAGTTCAGAGTTTATTAATTTATGAGTTTTAGAGTTCATAAGTCTATGAATTCATGAGTTTATAAGTTAATTAGTTTATAAGTGTATGAGTTTAGAGTGCATTAGTTTAAATTAGTCTCAATGGCTCATATAGTATATAGAATGGCAGTTTGGTTTAGTCTTCAAGGTGTTTAGATTTAAATTTTTGTCGGTTTGAATTTTTTAGAACTCCCAATGTAAGTCAATGGGAGTTTTTGAATGAGTTTTTTCGAGTTTTGATCGTCATTTTTAGGAAAACCGTAAGTCCGATCAGTCTGAAAAGATATAGCACACCGAGTCAGATCAGTTTGAGTGTCTGTGCCGAGTTTGGAGTATGTGGAGTTAAAGCTCTAGGAGGAGTTTGAGTTGTAAATTTTTACGCTCAGAAGAATAATAATAATAATAATAATAATAAGTTTAAATAGGATTTCAATATGTTGGCTCTCTCAAGCCAACTTAATAATAAGTTTAAATAGGATTTCAATATGTTGGCTCTCTCAAGCCAACTTAATAATAATAATAATAAGTTTAAATAGGATTTCAATATGTTGGCTCTCTCAAGCCAACTTAATAATAGCAACAGCGCCAGAGATCCGCCCACAAAGTTACTTACGTTTCACGTTTGATACTTGCGTTTCAGATCGTTAAAATAGGGCCCAAAGAGTGAAAACATACAGAAGACGGAGCAGCAGGAGTGAAAGCAGATTAGTGAGACTAATATAGTAGACTAATATCAGTATAATTTAACCATGTGACAACCATCTTCAGCTATTTATTCATGAGTGTTCTGCATGAAAGGCTTTTAAAACTGACATACATAACATTTTACATCTATAACATGAGTGAATCTATTATCTGAATCTAAAGCATCAGTTCAGTCACTGTATTATAATTATGATGATAACGTGTTGTTTTCTTCATTTACAGTCTCTGTTGATCCAGTCGGAGCTGTAAAGTGTTGTTTTGATGAATCAAATATGATCAAACGTGAGGTGAGAAGAGAAAGGACTCACATAAAATCACATTTATATATTTGTCATTTATCATCAACATATACTTCAACATCTTTATTAAGAAAGAATATTGTAGTGTTAATATCAGATGTTGTAATAACACTGAGTTGATCTGATGTTGTGATATAATGTTATATCGCTTTAAACAAACTGTGATTGATCTCTGAATTCAAATGGAGTGTAGAAAGAAAATCTCATATCCAGAAAACTGCTGGAGCTTCAGAAACACAGAGCAACAAAAAACAAGAAGACTGAGAGAAAAATGGAGGACAGAAATGAGACACAAACCAGTGAATCACCAGAGGAAAGAGGAGAGAGACTTGATAGACGGGAGAGTATAGAAATAAAGCCAAACTGTGAGTGTTTGATCATTATGGAACTTCAATCCTTCATCATAGTTTTACTGTTAGATTTACTGTTGTTCCCTTTCAGTCGGTCTCTCGACGTTACGGTGGACCAACGAATAGGAATCTCGCCAGAGAGCCAATCTACTTCGAGTGTAACTAAACGAGCCAATGGAGATTGGCATGCAATGATTTATTAAATGCATCTTTAGGCTTTCGCTGAGGAGCCGAGCATCTGTTGCTCCTGCTTCTGAAAAATCCAATCATCTCGAGCCAAGGGAAGAAGCTTCTGATTGTGGTGTTTTGGCGATACGGTGCTTGCAGCGGTGGTCACACTCAGAGCAATTCATTTCCCCTGCGGAGAATAGCTGCGGTGATCTCAAGATTTCGGTGAGGGGATCTTCGGAAAGCCCCTCCTTCTTCCACACCGCAGCCAGTTGAGCTTCCGAGGGAGCATGCCGGACTGTCTAAATGATGTGCTCCAGTCATTTCCTTCGGGGCTCCAGCCAAAGACCGGATGTCAATCGCAGCATCGGAGGGTGAGCTTGAAGTTTCTGGGGAAGAAGATTCGGCTGCGCTGCCCCCTTTGGGGACAGTAGCGTTGTTCGAGTCTTACTCAGAAATTATGGCTTTGCTTACTTCGGGTTGAGAGCGGGGGCTCATGTGGAATCCTCCACCATGTCCCGAACCCTCGAGGCTGGATGATTGGTTTCTGGGGTCAGACCGTGCTGGTTCTCAGTGCCCCACCTCAGTATCTTTCTTCCTGGAGATGCAAGATGAGATTACTAAGTCATGGACGGCACCTTTCACTGCCCGAAACCGGCTTGGTAACTGCGGGTCCGCTAAGGGGTGCACACAGATTGGACAGGACGTGGAGGTTCTAGGTTACCTACCTCATAGGGGTAGTGAACACCATTACTTCAGCACGAGCACAGTCTATGGAGAAGACCCCTGAACTTGCTTGATCAGAGCCGTGCTTTCTTTCTTGCAGCAGGGGTTGGAGCGAAGGCTGTCTCCCTCCGCCCTGAAATCGATGCTGCCGCCATCTTAACTCACCACGACTTGGTGGAGGGTAAGTCAGTTGGGAAGCATGACCTGGTCATCAGGTTCCTTAGGCCGGGGGCCGAGGAGATTAAATCCACTCACCCTCCTACTTTACCCTCTTGGGATTTGTCTCTGGTGTTCAGAGCACTCCAGAATGCCCCATTTGAGCCCTTGCAATCAGTAGACTTGAACATCTTGACTCTAAAGACATTGCTCCTGGTTGCACTGGCCTCCATTAAGAGGGTAGGGGACCTGCAGGCTTTTTCGGTCGACGAATCGTGCCTAGGGTTACTCTGAGACCTCAACCTGGCTATGTGCCCAAGGTTCCCACCACTCCCATCAGGGACCAGGTGGTGAACCTGCAAGCGCTGCCCATGGAGGAGGCAGACCCAGCCCTGGCTTCGCTGTGTCCCGTCCGTGTTCTGCGACGGTAAATTGGCCAGATGCGTAGCTTTAGGACCTCAGACCAGCTCTTCATCTGTTACGGAGGCCAGCAGAAGGGAAAGGCTGTCTCAAAGAGGATGGCTCACTGGTTCACTAGATTCTATAGCCTACATGTAGAGTGGGTATCCTCCAGTGTTCTCGTCTCAAACAGGTAGAAGACACCGCTTGGGCCCAGCTTGTGTCGGCTTGCTGCGCCAAGATATGCGCTATTGCTCCAGAGAGTTCCTACAGGTAAACCCTGTGAGTCCTCCATCACCCTCGGCTGCCGGACGTGGCGGAGCGTTTATGTGTGACCCTATGGGGATCCCATATGTTTAATATTCCATGGCTGTTCCTAAACGGAAACTCGTGTCTTTCCCTTAGCGGTCCCATCACCATGGGGCGGCTGGGTTACGGCTCGGCTCCTCAGTGAAAACCTAAAGATGCAATTGCACCTTCTGCTCATTATATACCCACGCTGAGTGGCAGAGCAGCTGCTGCAAATCATTGCATGCCAATGTCCATTGGCTCGTTTAGTTACACTCGAAGTAGATTGGCTCTCTGGCGAGGTTCCTGTTTGTCGGTCCGACATAACGGTTCTGTTCCTTCCTTCTGGCAAAGAGGGTTACATACGTAACCGAGACAGATTTATCAGATTGACTTTCTGCAGTTATGAAACATTTACATGTTGTATTTAATTGAGAGATTAGTTACTGATCAAGAACATATTAAATGTATAAATTCAAAGCAATGTATATAATGATAATCTAATATGTATATGCATATTTCTAGTCTAATGATCCAGACTGGCCTGTAAAGTTCGATTCTGATGTCAAAACTGAGGTGAGATTCTCTCATCAAACCCTTCATCAGTGGGACAATCAGCAGCTGCTGAATCATCATCCTCATCATCACCATCATCATCATCATCATCCTCATCATCATCCTCATCATCATCACCATCATCACCATCATCTCCATCATCACCATCATCTTCATCGGTCTGTTCACTCCTGTCTTCTGGAATCTTCTACACTCTTCTGAACACAAACACACTCATCAAGAGCTTCTTTCTCAGTCTTAACTCTCATTGTTCTCCATCACTAATCAATAGTATTGATCTACTGTAAATATTTCACACACACTGTTTTCTTCCTCTGATGACAGTGACTGATGAAGCTTTCAGTGTCCTGTATATAACACAAAAGACTCACAGTCTTTTAAGAGAAACACTCAAAGATATTCAGACTCTAACTCACACACACTCTCTCTCTCTCTCTCTCTCTCTCTCTCTCTCTCTCTCTCACAGCATGTGTTTTGATTGTGTGAAACTGAAGCAGCTGAAGAAACCTGCGTTAAAACACCAGGTTCATCAGCGTTATCACCTGTTATTCTTTCACGTATATATATATATATATATATATATATATATATATATTCACGTATATTAATAGTAGCTACAAGAAAGTAATATTCACCTCATATTTAAGGCAACATTATATTTTATACTGTTTGGATGTTGTCTTTAATGCATATTGTAAAGAGTTCTGCTGCTGGACTGACTCGAGCCAATCACCTGACATGACTGACTCTAAAGCTGCAGGGACATGACATCATGTCATCACTGATTGGTCAATGACAAGAACAGTCTCAAAGCTGCATTACTGACCGACACAGACAGGACATATATCTGCTTTTATTTTAAATAAACGCCTACAAACAGAGTCCATGCAGACAGATGTAGATGGAAACAAATGTCTTTCTTTATTACTTGTGCTCCATTAAACATTGTCTCAAAACTTCTTGTTGCTTTTTCTTGTTAACAAACACGTACACACAAAGTTCATACTGTACCTCGTAGACACAGCATAAGAGTAAATCCTCCAGCACACTACACTGCAGTGCACTCACAAACTGTGTGCTTCCTTATTACCAACCGCTCACACACTTGTACTCAGATGCTCTAATTATACACGGTCACAGCGCCACTCAGTGGACAACAGCAGCTTTGCAACACAACAAACGGCTCCTGCATTCACTGCTGCATCATTTACATTTACATTTATTCATTTAGCAGACGCTTTTATCCAAAGCGACTTACAAATGAGAACAATAGAAGCAGTTAAACTAACAGTAGGACAACAATATGTAAGTGCTATGACCCTTCTCAGTTTAATGTAACGCAGTACATGTCTTTTTTTATATAATAAAAAATAGAATAGAAGAGAAAGTGTTAGTATTACTGGATCAAGTGCTGTCGAAAAAGAAGCGTCTTCAGCCGTTTCTTGAAAATGGACATGAACTCAGCCGCTCTGGTTGAGTTAGGCAGATCATTCCTCCAGCAGGGAACAGTCATGGTGAAGGTCCGAGAAAGAGATTTTATGCCTCTTTGAGATGGTACCACAAGACGACGTTCGCTTGCAAAGTGCAAGTTTCTGGATGGCACGTAAGTCTGAAGTAATGAGTTTAGGTAAAAGGGAGCAGAACCAGTGGTTGTTCTGTAGGCAAATGTCAGTGACTTGAATTTGATGCGAGCGGCAACTGGCAACCAGTGCAATTTTGTGAGGAGAGGAGTGACGTGTGCCCTTTTCGGCTTGTTAAAGACCACTCTAGCTGCGGCGTTCTGGATCAGTTGCAGAGGTTTGACAGAGCAAGCTGGGAAACCGGCCAGGAGAGCGTTACAATAGTCCAGTCTGGATGGAACTAGCGCTTTAGTTGTGTAGCATGCTCTGATAGAAAGGGCCTGATCCTCCTGATGTTGTACAAGGCAAATCTACATGACCGGGCAGATCTAGCAATGTGGTCTGTGAAGTTCAAGTGATCATCAGTTACCACACCAAGGTTTCTGGCTGACCTTGATGGAGTTATGGATGACGAGTCTAGCTGAATGGTGAAGTGTTGGGTTGGCCGGGACCACGAGAATGTTTAGTTGAAGGTGGTGGTCCTTCATCCAGCAAGAAATGTCTGTCAGGCAGGCTGAGATACGATCAGCTACCGTCAGATCATCAGGCTGGAATGAGAGGTAGAGTTGTGTGTCATCAGCGTAGCAGTGATAAGAAAAGCCATGTTTCTGAATCACAGATCCTAGTGATGTCATGTAGATGGAAAAGAGAAGCGGTCCAAGCACTGAGCCCTGAGGCACGCCAGTAGCTAGATGTTGTGTCTTAGACACCTCACCCCTCCACGATACCCTAAAGGACCTACCTGAGAGGTAAGACTTGAACCATTGGAGTGCGGTTCCAGAGATGCCGACAGGAGGATCTGGTGGTTGACTGTGTCAAAGGCAGCAGACAGATCCAGCAGGATGAGGACTGAGGATTTGGAAGCTGCTCTTGCCAGTCTCAGAGCTTCAGTTACTGAGAGCAGGGCAGTCTCCGTTGAATGTCCGCTTTTGAAACCAGACTGATTGTTGTCCAGGAGGTTGTTCTGTGTAAGGAAGGAAGAGATCTGGTTGAAAACAACTCGTTCAAGTGTTTTAGCGACGAATGAATGAAGAGATACCGGTCTGTAATTTTCCAGATGTGCTGGATTTAGAGTGGGTTTCTTAAGCAGTGGGGTTACACGAGCCTGCTTAAATGCTGTGGGAAAGGTTCCAGTGTGAAGAGAGGTGTTTATGATGTGTGTGAGTGCGGGTACAACTGAGGATGAAATGGCTTGAAGTAGGTTAGTGGGAATAGGATCAAGCGGACAGGTGGTAGGGCGATTGGAAAGGAGGAGTTTGGAGACTTCTGCCTCTGAAAGTAGAGAGAAGGAGGGTAGAATGTGTGTGTTAGCTGGTAAAATGTGTGTGTCAGTTTGTGGATTGGTAAATTGGCCGCTGATGGTGGTTGTTTTATTTATGAAGAATGTGGCAAAATAGTCGGCTGTTAGGGTTGATGAAGGAGGAGGAGGGTTGAAATGAGCACATGTGCGCACTCATGAGCACACGGTCTAAACTACCCTCGTGCATATCCATGAGTGTTTTGGCCTGGTAGACATGTAACAACGCCATGGCATGAAGAGAGAAAGCTGCTTGCCCGCAAGCTCTATAAGCTCCGTCCGTAAGAACAGACGAAAACTCACAGGCCAGCGAGGGGAAACGAGGCTCCCCGAGCCAGATGTAGCAGCCGCAACATAAACCAACAACACAAACTGCTAAAAGCGAAGCATAAATAAGTCCAGAAACACAGATAAAACCAACAAGAATCAAGAAACTCCACAGCATAATTCATAATGTTCATACCGCACTGCATGCTGGGTACCTTCATACACATATGCACTGTAGAAATAAATGCCTCATTCATTCATTCAAATACTGTATGATGTTGTTTGTCTACAGTACATAGTTTTTTCCAATACTGTAAACTCAGTAACATACAAGAAAAGTTGTACAGTAAATTTACTGAATATACTGTAATTTCACACTAAAATGTTCAACAATGTGTGTGTAGGAAGAGAAGAGACAGAAGCAGCAGCAGGATAAACATTCAAGAATGTGGCTCAGACTGTGTGTGTGTGTGTGTGTGTGTGTGTCGCAGTGACAGTGTTAAGATCTTTACTCAGATCAACAGTTACTGTAGGCGATCTAAAAATAACTGACAAATACGTGAAGAAATACGATACACCTGAAGACAGATCAGAGATGATCTAGAGGTTTCAATGACCTAATGAAACCTACCAATTCACAAAATTAACAGAATGCATAGCTGATATAAAAAACTGGATGACTAGTAATTTCCTTCTGCTAAATTCTGAAAAAACAGAGATTCTAATTATTGGACAAAAAACTTCCTCACGTAATAATCTAGAATACTGTCTAACACTTGATGGCTGCTCTGTTAAGTCTTCGTTGTCGGTTAGGAACCTGGGTGTGTGTGTGTGTGTGTGTGTGTGTGTGTGTGTGTGAGTGTGTGTGTGTGTGCTCTTTGATACCAATCTTTCATTTGAAAGTCACATGTCTAGTATCTGTAAAACCGCATTCTTCCATCTTAAAAATATATATCTAAATTACGCCATATGCTCTCATTGACAAATGCGGAACAATTAGTTCATGCGTTCATGACCTCAAGGCTAGATTATTGTAATGCTCTACTGGGTGGTTGCCCTGCACGCTTAATAAACAAACTACAGCTGTCCAAAACGCAGCAGCTCGAGTTCTTACCAGAACCAGGAAGTATGACCACATTAGCCCGGTTCTGTCAACACTGCACTGGCTCCCTATTAAACATTGTATAAATGTTAAAATATTGCTGATTACTTACAAAGCACTAAATGGTTTAGCTCCGCAGTGCTTGAGCGAGCTCTTAACGCATTATAGTCCTTCACGTCTATTGCGATCTCAAAATTCTGGCCAGTTGATAATACCTATAATATCTAAATCGACTGCTGGCGGTAGATCCTTCTCCTATTTAGCACCAAAACTTTGGAACAGTCTTCCTAACATTGTCCGGGAAGCAGACACACTCTGTCAGTTCAAAGCTAGACTAAAAACACATCTCTTTGACCTAGCTTTCACATAATACATTATAGACTTTTATGATTCAATGTTAGGCTGCATAGATTAGGTCAGCTGGAACCGGGAACACTTCCCATAAATCCTGATGTACTCGTTACATCATAAGAAGAATGGCATCTATGCTAATTTTAGTGTCTTTGTTTATCCCGAGGTTTTCCCGCAGCTTGCCGTATCCAGGCCGTATCCAGATCTGACGAAGGACCTTCGCCTGGACCCGATGACAGCGCAGTGCTGAAGTGCCAACTAGTCTCTCCCTATGGAGGATCCCTTTACCACTCTACAGATAAAGCATTGTCGGGATAATTTCGGTTTTGCGTATCTACCCCGAAGTGATAAAATTCTGTATCAAAATGTTAAGGCCAGACAAGTCAAGTCAAGTCAAGTCAAGTTTATTTATATAGCGCTTTTCACAACATAGGTTGTATCAAAGCAGCTTCACAGTAATAAATTAAAACAATACATCAATGTTTGTTTCTAGTGGAACGTCCAAGTAGTTTAAGGCCTGCTTTGTAGGGAATTACACTGTGCACATAAATTCAAATGCGCATAACTATAGAATTAATTCTTGATGCGCATGTGAACGCCATCAGAGTTTCTCACAGGTTCGCGTTTAAAGTCTGTGTAGAGAGAGCGACGTCATCTCAGCGGCCTCTAATTTAATAACTAATGATCCTTGCGACGGAAGTGAATCAATCAAAACTAACTTTAGCTGGAAAATATCTTTATTCAAGCACCGCTATAAAGCCAAAACAATCTCTGTTACCTTAAATTATCTGTTTGTTACTGTAAATCCGCTTTGAAACAATCTACATTGTTAAAAGCACTATATAAATGAAGATGACTTGACTTGACTAGAGGTAAAGAAACACATTTAACATGTTCCCCTGTTCGGGGGAAACAGTTTAGGACCCAAGGACCAGATATTTGAAAGAAGACCCGGAGTTATAATAAATTGAAGAAAAGTTTTACTGAAGATAGTTTGCAATTTTAATCAGCAGAAGTTCAGCTTTAATACTCACGAGGAGATTGAAGTCCGTAACCCTGCTTACAGTTATACACACACACACACACACACACACACACACAGCAGTTATACCCTACACCACACACACACACACACACACACACAGGTCAGAGATTTGTTGGATTCCTCTGTCTGATACACGCCTGTGAGAGATGTCAGATATGAGTGACGTAAAAAGATATTTCAGGAGGTTTTGTAAGTGTATAAAGTCAGTTCTGCTCCTCAGACTCTCAGTAACACTGGAGCTTCTCTCTGTCCAGATCATCACAAGGTAATTAAACACTTTCATCTTTAACATTTTATAAGAGTATTTTTAGAAATTAATTATGAACAGAGATGTTAGTGTACAAAGTATTGTAGTGAAACTGAAAGATAAATCACTAACAAATGTAAATTTTCATTTTAACTATATATTATATCTCTATTTTTTTTTTTTTTTTCAAAGAGATTTATGCAGAATCTGAACACAAGAGAAATCAATGCATGGCAGGAATATATCTGGACTATCACAAACTACAGAAGAAGGATTTTTCTTTATATATTCAGTGTGATTTTATAAACACTCTGGATTATTCTCAGGTGAGAAACATGTTTCTAAACACATGTCATTTCTCATCTTTACTGTTGTAAGACTGGATAAACTGGAAGAACTGGAAGAGAGGGCTACTCTCTGAGAAAACAAAATAAATGAACATTTGAACTCTCTTGCTGTATTATCATCCCCATTCGAGACATGATCACACTTGAGTCGATTACCTCCCAATTTACACATCATTCCCTTCACCCATCCCCACCTGAATTCACCCAAGAATCTATCTGGTTTAATATGAAGAATTATCATACACTATTATACATGTTTGCTATCATTTGAAATATCTAGTTCAAAGGTCACTTCCCACAGAAGTAAACCAGAGAGGTAATAAGGTGTGGAGAGATATCTTGTTAACTGCTGTGGGTTTGCCCTCATGTAGATCAACGACTGCCCCCAGTAAGTCCCAGTAAGGGATACTAGATCCCAGAGGAGATCCCAGAGTAGATCCCAGAGGAGATGGAACGTGAGGCACATCTGGTGGGATTCTAGATTCCTGACTAACTGCTTGATTTGAACTAAGTTGTTATCAGTTGCAAATAGGGAGCTAAATAAAAATACTATTAACCCTTTCACGCATAGTGGTCACTACAGTGGACAGCTATTAAAAAAGCATTTTCTTGAATTTGCACGGGTTTTTATGGCAAAGTTGCACATCAGCCTCTTCATTGGACCCTGGTGCATCACCCTATAAATTGCAATCAAGTGGCAAGCCGTTGTGTTTCGTTTTTTCCCCCTCCACACCAAGATGGCCAAGGGTCAGTCAGACATGCCAAGTTGCTCCGGAATATCCACCCATTCCTTCTATCCTAGGAGACTCTTGTAGGTAAAAAAATATTGCAACATCAAGCAATATCTAATGAGTCATATCACAGTAAAATTTTCCAAGTTTTTATTTTAGATTGAGAGAAAACTCTGTTGTGGACGTCATGCATCAATTGCTATATTTCAGCTACAATTCATAATTAGAATGTGAATATTGTTTTTGAAACTTAAAACTTAAAAACTTAATCTGCAGTGACTTTTTTTACTGTAAATAAATGTATTTGTATTATTAGAATGTAATTTTCATTGACATCGAAAAAAGTCATGTGATTACATAATATATGACACTTGCAATGCATTACTTTACTTGTTAGATCAAAAAGTAATCTGATTTCGTAATGCACGTTATTGTAATGCGTTTTTTTACTCATAACATCAAAAAGTAATCTGATTACGTAATGCATGTTACTTGTAATGCGTTTCTTTACTCATAACATCAAAAAGTAATCTGATTATGTAATGTGCGTTATTGTAATGCATTTCTTTACTCATAACATCAAAAAGTAATCTGATTACATAATGCATGTTACTTGTAATGCGTTTCTTTACTCATAACATCAAAAAGTAATCTGATTACGTAATGCATGTTACTTGTAATGCGTTTCTTTACTCATAACATCAAAAAGTAATCTGATTATGTAATGCATGTTACTTGTAATGCGTTTCCTTGCTCATAACATCAAAAAGTAATCTGATTATGTAATGTGCGTTATTGTAATGCATTTCTTTACTCATAACATCAAAAAGTAATCTGATTACATAATGCATGTTACTTGTAATGCGTTTCTTTACTCGTTACATCAAAAAGTAATCTGATTAGGTAATGCACATTACTTGTAGTTAATTACTTGTTAGATCAAAAAGTAATCTGATTAGGTAATGCATGTTACTTGTAACACATTACTTTACTTGTAACATCAAAAAAGTAATCTGAATGCGTTATGCATGTTACTTGTAATGCGTTACCCCCAACACTGATCATTTCAGATGAGATTGAAAAAACGTATCGCTAGGTTTTCTCAGAGGAGGGCTATGATAGAAATGTGCATGCCCATCTTGAACATAATCAGAATGATCAGCTAATAAGGGTAAATCTCCATACTCTGCTGCACTGGAGGGAGCATCTGAGTGGTTTCCACAGTTGTGCCTTGACAGGCTGTAGAAAATTCTGATGGAATCACGTCCTCATGTTCTGATATCAAAGATACGCGAAGTGTGTACGCGAATAACCAATTGGCCAATCTAACCCAAATTTGAGGTTGTGATAAAATGGAGTCAGATTAAAGCTTAAATGGAATTAAATTACTTTGCCACGTGGAAAGACAGTAACGCACGAGACCTTCACCCATTCTATCGGGAACCTCCATTGGGCCGATTTAGACGAGCTTACACTGAGGAGCTTTATTTTTATATTGATGACTGGATTATTTGCTATTTTATCACAAATGTTTTAAATTCTGTATTTTAAGTGCATGTTCTCTGTTAGATGATCTGAGTCTATATCATCAGTTCAGTCACTGTATTATAATTATGATGATAACGGGTTGTTTTCTTCATTTCCAGTCTCTGTTGATCCAGTCGGAGCTGTAAAGTGTCGTTCTGATGAATCAAATATGATCAAACATGAGCTGAGAAGAGAAAGATGTTTATGATCAGGACTCACACATAAACTCACATTTCTATATTTGTCATTTGTCATCATCATTGATTATTATGAATATTGTAGAGTTAATCTGAGATGCTGTAATAACACTGAGCTCATGCAGATGTTGATCAGGAGTTGATCTGATGTCTCGTGATATGATGTTATATCGCTTTAATGAAACTCTGTCTGTGTGATTGAACAGATTCAAATGAAGAGGAGAAAGAAAATCAGCAGAAATCACAGATCAGCAGAAAACAAGAAGACAGAGGGAAAATGGGGGACAGAAATGAGACACAAACCAGTGAATCACCAGAGGAAAGAGGACAGAGACTTGATAGATGTGAGAGTATGGAGATGCTAAAGCCACGCAGTGAGTGTTTGATTATAATGGGACTTAATTTAATCTTTCATCACATTTTAGTCTGTTTTAAATTGAGAACATAATCCAAAACAACGAGGAAAATCTGATATATTTGTGATTTCTAGTCTAGTCTCCTGTGATCCAGACGAGCCTGTAATGTTTTAATTGTCAAAAACTGAGGAGAGATTCTCATCAAACCCTTCATCATGTTCTCAAGAACATCATCATCATCATCAACATCCATCAGCAGCTGAAGACCTGAACATCTTCATCATCATCATCATCATCATCATCATCAACATCATCATCATCAGATTATAGACTCATGAAGTGTATTTCTCAGATTCTCCTGATGTTGCTGATAAACTTCACTGACAACAGTTTCACACCATGAATATCATCATCTTCGTCCTCATCACTCACAGACTCGTTTCACACAATATTTTGCTCTGCTCATTTATTTAAGACTGCAAAATTTGTATTTCTATTGCACATTTCATGCATCTTTGTTTATTTAAGATTAATGTATATTTTGTATATATTTCTGTATCTAAACTTTGTATAACAAAGCTAGACAGAAATCTGCCGTTGTATTTTGAATTGTTCAGTATATTTCATCTGGACAGTTTACGTATTTAGTTAAAATTTCATATTTATAAATTTGTACAATTAACAAGAAAGTAATATTCACTTCATATTGAAGAGAGCATTAAATTTTACAGAGTTTGGCCAAATCTTGTGTAGATTTTTCTGGCTTTAGTCACATGGCATTTATACTGTAGTTCAGAGACTGACTGAATCTAAAGGGTCAGTGGACCTTTAAAGGGCCCCTATCATGCTATTTTAAAGTTTCCTAATGTTGTTGTGGAGTCTCCTACAACAGGTTTACATGCATCAAAGGTCAAAAGACTGTTTAATTTCCTCATAATATACATTTGCACATCATCACATTTTCAATAATTCTCAAACGACTCGTCAGATGAACAATCTCTCTAAATCCCTCCTTTCCGCGATATACTCTGCTGTGATTGGCCAGACAGCTCAGTGTGCTCTGATTGGCCAGACAGCTCAGCCTGCTGTGATTGGCCAGACAGCTCAGCCTGCTGTGATTGGCCAGACAGCTCATTCTGCTCTGATTGGCCAGACAGCTCATTCTGCTCTGATTGGCCAGACAGCTCAGTCTGCTGTGATTGGCCAGACAGCTCAGTCTGCTGTGATTGGTTTACCGCGTACAGCACGTTGAAAACAAAAGCGCCCATTGCCATAACAACGTCACCTCTGCTTTTCGTGAGGCTTCCTACACCGTAAACTAAACACAGTAACAAACAATGACGTCGATTTGACCATATCAATGCGAGCGCGAGTCCGATGATGAAACACTAGAAGAACCGACACTAGTTATTCAACCCGAACCTCCACCAGGACGACTCGAGCAGGACTCAGTGTCTCTCAGTGAACCCGAACCTCCACCAGGACGACTCCAGCAGGACTCAGTGTTTCTCAGTGAACCCGAACCTCCATCAGGACGACTCCAGCAGGACTCAGTGTCTCTCAGTGAACCCGAACCTCCACCAGGACGACTCCAGCAGGACTCAGTGTTTCTCAGTGAACCCGAACCTCCATCAGGACGACTCCAGCAGGACTCAGTGTCTCTCAGTGAACCCGAACCTCCACCAGGACGACTCCAGCAGGACTCAGTGTTTCTCAGTGAACCTCCATCAGGACGACTCCAGCAAGACTCAGTGTTTCTCAGTGAACCCGAACCTCCATCAGGACGACTCCAGCAGGACTCAGTGTTTCTCAGTGAACCCGAACCTCCATCAGGACGACTCGAGCAGGACTCAGTGTTTCTCAGTGAACCCGAACCTCCATCAGGACGACTCGAGCAGGACTCAGTGTTTCTCAGTGAACCCGAACCTCCATCAGGACGACTCGAGCAGGACTCAGTGTTTCTCAGTGAACCCGAACCTCCATCAGGACGACTCCAGCAGGACTCAGTGTTTCTCAGTGAACCCGAACCTCCATCAGGACGACTCCAGCAAGACTCAGTGTTTCTCAGTGAACCCGAACCTCCATCAGGACGACTCGAGCAGGACTCAGTGTTTCTCAGTAAACCCAAACCTCCATCAGGACGACTCCAGCAGGACTCAGTGTTTCTCAGTGAACCCGAACCTCCATCAGGACGACTCGAGCAGGACTCAGTGTTTCTCAGTGAACCCGAACCTCCATCAGGACGACTCCAGCAGGACTCAGTGTTTCTCAGTGAACCCGAACCTCCATCAGGACGACTCCAGCAGAACTCAGTGTTTCTCAGTGAACCCGAACCTCCATCAGGACGACTCGAGCAGGACTCAGTGTTTCTCAGTGAACCCGAACCTCCATCAGGACGACTCCAGCAGGACTCAGTGTTTCTCAGTGAACCCGAACCTCCATCAGGACGACTCGAGCAGGACTCAGTGTTTCTCAGTGAACCCGAACCTCCATCAGGACGACTCCAGCAGGACTCAGTGTTTCTCAGTGAACCCGAACCTCCATCAGGACGACTCCAGCAAGACTCAGTGTTTCTCAGTGAACCCGAACCTCCATCAGGACGACTCGAGCAGGACTCAGTGTTTCTCAGTGAACCCGAACCTCCATCAGGACGACTCCAGCAGGACTCAGTGTTTCTCAGTGAACCCGAACCTCCATCAGGACGACTCGAGCAGGACTCAGTGTTTCTCAGTGAACCCGAACCTCCATCAGGACGACTCGAGCAGGACTCAGTGTTTCTCAGTGAACCCGAACCTCCATCAGGACGACTCGAGCAGGACTCAGTGTTTCTCAGTGAACCCGAACCTCCATCAGGACGACCTCCAGCAGGACTCAGTGTTTCTCAGTAAACCCAAACCTCCATCAGGACGACTCCAGCAGGACTCAGTGTTTCTCAGTGAACCCGAACCTCCATCAGGACGACTCGAGCAGGACTCAGTGTTTCTCAGTGAACCCGAACCTCCATCAGGACGACTCCAGCAGGACTCAGTGTTTCTCAGTGAACCCGAACCTCCATCAGGACGACTCGAGCAGGACTCAGTGTTTCTCAGTGAACCCGAACCTCCATCAGGACGACTCGAGCAGGACTCAGTGTTTCTCAGTGAACCCGAACCTCCATCAGGACGACTCCAGCAGGACTCAGTGTTTCTCAGTGAACCCGAACCTCCATCAGGACGACTCCAGCAGGACTCAGTGTTTCTCAGTGAACCCGAACCTCCATCAGGACGACTCGAGCAGGACTCAGTGTTTCTCAGTGAACCCGAACCTCCATCAGGACGACTCCAGCAGGACTCAGTGTTTCTCAGTGAACCCGAACCTCCATCAGGACGACTCGAGCAGGACTCAGTGTTTCTCAGTGAACCCGAACCTCCATCAGGACGACTCGAGCAGGACTCAGTGTTTCTCAGTGAACCCGAACCTCCATCAGGACGACTCCAGCAGGACTCAGTGTTGCTCAGTGAACCCAAACCTCCATCAGGACGACTCCAGCTGCCAGCAGGACTCAGTGTTTCTCAGTGAACCCAAACCTCCATCAGGACGACTCCAGCAGGACTCAGTGTTTCTCAGTGAACCCAAACCTCCATCAGGACGACTCCAGCAGGACTCAGTGTTTCTCAGTGAACCCAAACCTCCATCAGGACGACTCCAGCAGGACTCAGTGTTTCTCAGTGAACCCAAACCTCCATCAGGACGACTCCAGCAGGACTCAGTGTTTCTCAGTGAACCCAAACCTCCATCAGGACGACTCCAGCAGGACTCAGTGTTGCTCAGTGAACCCGAACCTCCATCAGGACGACTCCAGCAGGACTCAGTGTTGCTCAGTGAACCCGAACCTCCATCAGGACGACTCCAGCAGGACTCAGTGTTTCTCAGTGAACCCGAACCTCCATCAGGACGACTCGAGCAGGACTCAGTGTTTCTCAGTGAACCCGAACCTCCATCAGGACGACTCGAGCAGGACTCAGTGTTTCTCAGTGAACCCGAACCTCCATCAGGACGACTCCAGCAGGACTCAGTGTTTCTCAGTGAACCCGAACCTCCATCAGGACGACTCGAGCAGGACTCAGTGTTTCTCAGTGAACCCGAACCTCCATCAGGACGACTCGAGCAGGACTCAGTGTTTCTCACTGAACCCAAACCTCCATCAGGACGACTCCAGCAGGACTCAGTGTTTCTCAGTGAACCCGAACCTCCATCAGGACGACGCGAGCAGGACTCAGTGTTTCTCAGTAAACCCAAACCTCCATCAGGACGACTCCAGCAGGACTCAGTGTTTCTCAGTAAACCCAAACCTCCATCAGGACGACTCCAGCAGGACTCAGTGTTTCTCAGTGAACCCGAACCTCCATCAGGACGACTCCAGCTGCCAGCAGGACTCAGTGTTTCTCAGTGAACCCAAACCTCCATCAGGACGACTCCAGCTGCCAGCAGGACTCAGTGTTTCTCAGTAAACCCAAACCTCCATCAGGACGACTCCAGCAGGACTCAGTGTTTCTCAGTAAACCCAAACCTCCATCAGGACGACTCCAGCAGGACTCAGTGTTTCTCAGTGAACCCGAACCTCCATCAGGACGACTCCAGCAGGACTCAGTGTTTCTCAGTGAACCCAAACCTCCATCAGGACGACTCCAGCAGGACTCAGTGTTGCTCAGTGAACCCGAACCTCCATCAGGACGACTCCAGCAGGACTCAGTGTTGCTCAGTGAACCCGAACCTCCATCAGGACGACTCCAGCAGGACTCAGTGTTGCTCAGTGAACCCGAACCAAATATAGAATTGTATAAAATGGCCACTCCTTAAAGCATTAGTTCACTCCAGAATTAATATTTCCTGATAATTTTCTCTCCTCCTCGTCATCCAAGATGTTCATGTCTTTATTCTTCAGTCGTAAAGAAATTAAGGTTTTTGAGGAAAACATTCATTTCATTTCATTTCATTTCATTTTTTATTTTGTTTCGAACATATTACAAATAGACAAAGAAAATACAATCTAACATATATAAGTTGTAAACAAAGCAACAAAACAAAACAAAACAAACAAAGTATTTATCCACAATATTTGAATAAATAACTAATGTGTTCGAAAAGGAGCAGGAGGAAGCCAAAGCTTATTACTTCCCACCCCTAATTTCAATGCTCATAATTACTTAAACACTTATTTACACCATTTCTTTACAAACCTAAACCAAACACCCCAAAAACAATGAAAACAGAAACACAACAGCCAAACATAATAATTTACTGTGCAGCCCAGCACATTATAATCACCTGTCCCTTTACAGTCTGTATAATATCCCCAGGATAATATATTCCAGGATCTTCAATGGGGTCCAACGGGTTGAAGGTCCAGATGTGAGTTTCAGTGCAGCTTTTTGTGTATCAACAGCCGCCATGATTCATTGTTCATGTTTTCATATGACCAAGTCGGCTCTTTACTTTGTGTCTGTTCACTTTTGGATTCAGTGAATCTGCACTTGGGTTCAGTTCAACTCGCCTACTGGACATTCTTTACTAATATTCACTTAAATTGCTTCTTTGTTTATTTTCACATTGTTCTTCATCTTTCAAAAGATATAAATCAGCAAAAGAGAGAAATGTGTCTGGACTGAACGCCGAGATCTGTTATGATTGTCATGGTGAGAGTTAAAGATCAGACATGAGCTTAACGAACACAAATCTGCTGGAAACATGTTGTACAGTGAGCTTTATATTCATGGATTACACCACAGAAAAATCTTAAGACATTAGAAGTACGAAAAGCTGGACTTGACACCATTCTTTTAAAAGACAATCAAGACTGAATCTGTATCATGAATCTAAAGCCACACGCGAGTCCCGCGGATATAAACGAATGAGGACATTTAATTCTACAGAACGCTAGTGCTGAATTACTACATGTATGATGTGTGAGTGTGTCTGTATGAGACTAGCGGTGAGCGAGATCAACATTAGAGTAACACACTGATCATATTCTTCTAACACTTCATCATGTTGAGCTGTATAACATTGATTAGTTTTATGTACATTTGCTCACCTCTACATTTACGCGTCTCTTTCAAGAAGAAGTTAGCCGCGGACGCTAGCTCTCGGCATCTCGAAAACGCCACGCTGATGTCGATCCTCGTTTTAGTTCTCCTGTTGCCATGGTTACTATGGCAGAACGAGCGGAAACCAGGGATAACGTGGATATTACGTCAGTGACAGGCGACACTGAACAGGGACGAGCCATTATTTAAAACTGGAATTTCTCTGAAATTAAAAATCTTCCACAGTCCTCAACTGCAGGAAATACACTCACCTAAAGGATTATTAGGAACACCTGTTCAATTTCTCATTAATGCAATTATCTAATCAACCAATCACATGGCAGTTGCTTCAATGCATTTAGGGGTGTGGTCCTGGTCAAGACAATCACCTGAACTCCAAACTGAATGTCAGAATATGAAAGAAAGGTGATTTAAGCAATTTTGAGCGTGGCATGGTTGTTGGTGCCAGACGGGCCGGTCTGAGTATTTCACAATCTGCTCAGTTACTGGGATTTTCACGCACAACCATTTCTAGGGTTTACAAAGAATGGTGTGAAAAGGGAAAAACATCCAGTATGCGGCAGTCTTGTGGGCGAAAATGCCTTGTTGATGCTAGAGGTCAGAGGAGAATGGGCCGACTGATTCAAGCTGATAGAAGAGCAACTTTGACTGAAATAACCACTCGTTACAACCGAGGTATGCAGCAAAGCATTTGTGAAGCCACAACACGCACAACCTTGAGGCGGATGGGCTACAACAGCAGAAGACCCCACCGGGTGCCACTCATCTCCACTACAAATAGGAAAAAGAGGCTACAATTTGCACGAGCTCACCAAATTTGGACAGTTGAAGACCGGAAAAATGTTGCCTGGTCTGATGAGTCTCGATTTCTAGATGGTAGAGTCAGAATTTGGCGTAAACAGAATGAGAACATGGATCCATCATGCCTTGTTACCACTGTGCAGGCTGGTGGTGGTGGTGTAATGGTGTGGGGGATGTTTTCTTGGCACACTTTAGGCCCCTTAGTGCCAATTGGGCATCGTTTAAATGCCACGGCCTACCTGAGCATTGTTTCTGACCATGTCCATCCCTTTATGAGCACCATGTACCCATCCTCTGATGGCTACTTCCAGCAGGATAATGCACCATGTCACAAAGCTCGAATCATTTCAAATTGGTTTCTTGAACATGACAATGAGTTCACTGTACTAAAATGGCCCCCACAGTCACCAGATCTCAACCCAATAGAGCATCTTTGGGATGTGGTGGAACGGGAGCTTCGTGCCCTGGATGTGCATCCCACAAATCTCCATCAACTGCAAGAGGCTATCCTATCAATATGGGCCAACATTTCTAAAGAATGCTTTCAGCACCTTGTTGAATCAATGCCACGTAGAATTAAGGCAGTTCTGAAGGCGAAAGGGGGTCAAACACAGTATTAGTATGGTGTTCCTAATAATCCTTTAGGTGAGTGTATATCACACTGTGCAAGTGATTTCTAGATATTTTATTATAAAAACCTTACATATTGTAGCTTTAAGAGAGGAATTACCTGTTTAAATATATATAATAAAGGGGAAAACACCTGGAGCTTAGTGCTTACATCATCTAGAATAGTTTATAGTTTTTTAGTTTAGTAAACATTAATTCGTTTATCAATTGCAATGTTGAATACATTTTTAAACCTCTTGATTTCATGCAAATTAAAGTATATTTGTTTATTAACTGAGTCACGTAATTAGTTTTTATGCTTTTTATTTCAAACTACACAAAACATTAGAAGGGAATAAATTACATCAAAATAAACCCTAATCAGCCATAATCTGCTCCTGCCAAAACGTGGATGATTTATGATATATTTTCCTCCAGACTGTAAGAGTTGTTCACAGATTGAGTTTAAAACAGCATGAAAAGAGTCTGAGTGATTTCAGTGAGCTGTTAATGCATCACATCTAATCAAGTGTGTGATATGGAGGATTTAATGGCGTGATGTGGCCAGTCTCACACACACACACACACAGATTTGGACAATGCTTCTTCATATGAACCAGTAGATTGGGCCAGTGAGTGAAACTCTTCCCGCATGAAGAGCACTGGTGCGGCTTCTCTCCAGTGTGACCTCTCTCGTGACCTTTCAGGGGTTTGGAGCGAGAGAAACTCTCTCCACAGTGTGAGCACTTGTACGCTTTCTCTCCAGAATGAGTTTTCTGGTGCTCTGTAAAGTTGCTGTGTGCAAGAAATGTCTTTCCACAGTCAAAGCACACATAAGGCCTCACACCGGTGTGAATACGCTCGTGCTCTTTTAGATTCTGCACTCGAGAAAAACCCTTTCCACAGAACAAGCAGAAGTGAAGCTTCAGATCAGCGTGAGCTTTCAGGCGTTGTCTTAAGCTGGATTCCACAGCACATGTTTCATCACACATGAAGGATCTCAGTCCCGAGGGAGAGGTCAGGTGATCTTTGAGAGAGCTTCTGGATGTGTAAGTCTTCCCACACTGAGAGCATGAGAATGAATGAATATGTGATGTGAACTACTGTAACTGCATGATTGTATTATTTGTATTATTCTATATTTCTGACATATAGACATTACTTTGAGTCACGTCTGATAACAGATCGGTCTTAATTTTAATTCAGAAATGAATTTTCCATGAAACTGCTTTGAAACAATATGTATTGTGAAAAGCACTATACAAATTAACTTAAAAGTGAAAATAAAAATAAAACTCTGAAATAAAGCGGATCCAGATTGCCCTTTGCCCCTGTCCTGCAGTCTCGTGTCTCCCTCTACAGGAGATCATCAGAATCACAGCAGAGTTAAAGAAGCTACAGATGAAAATGTGTTTTACAGCAACAAATGAAGTCAAGTCACCTTTATTTATATAGCGCTTTTTACAATACAGATTGTATCAAAGCAGCTTCACAGTGATTACATGAAAATAATACAACAAAGTTTGTTTCTAGAAGAAAATTGCATCATCGTCCACCCTAAATAAGGCAGATCAATAATATTGTTGAATATTAAATGTCCTCAACTAAGCAAGCCAAAAGCCAAGGCAACAGTGGCAAGCAACCAAAACTCCATCAGTGACAGAATGGAGAAAAAACCCTTGTGAGAACCCAGACTTGCTCAGTTCTCCTCTGGCCAACGAGCGAACAGTGTGTGATCATGATCCAGGCGTTACAGGTCAGAGGTCAGATTGGTCGTGTCGGTGAGGCCTTCACAGGGCTGATGAGACTGGCACTTCAGGATGCGTCATGGATGGGTCCAGGTGCAGGTCCACCATCTGATCTTGAGTGTGTGTGTGTGTGTGTGTGTGTGTGTGTGTGTGTGTCGGATTGTAGGCTTGTTGGACTTCATGCAGCTCTGAGTCTGCGCAGACCGGTTAGACATTTTGTCCCACGTGAGACAACACTGACGCCACGTGAAGATGAGTGTGTGTGTGTGTGTGTGTGTGTGTGTGTGTGTGTGTGTGAGAGAGTTAGATCAAGAACTCAAGGTGAACATACCTGTAGAAGGAGAGCAGAAACACCGGTTTAACCAGAGTTTCTCAGAAGGGTGTTCAAGATTTCTAAGGGAACCACGGGTGAGGGAATCCCTTTTGTTACGAGGGAAGTCCCTGCACTTTGATCATGAGTGTGAGTGACGCAAAAGAGTTAAGAGGTTTTCATTTCAATCTCTGGTATGAAAGTGAACTTCTTATTGAATAACTACAACACTCCCACATAACAGGGCGGTCCTATAGATCCTTACACAACAATGGTGACACTCAATAACTAATAAAAATACTTACAGCATAAACATTACAACATAAACCAACAACACAAACTGCTAAAAGCGAAGCATAAATAAGTTCAGAAGCACAGACAAAACCAACAAGAATCAAGAAACTCCAGAGTATAATCTGTTCATGCCGCACTGCATGCTGGGAACCTTCATACACATACGCACTGTAGAAATACTGTATGATGTGGTGTATGATTATATCAGTCGTCAGCTCTGGATCAGAAACACAGGCCTATTGGTCAACATATAGAAATAATATAATAATAGTATTATATATTATAATTCATATAATACAGAAGAACATACAAAAACACACAGTTACAGTAACACACTTTTACTCTGTAAACTCTAGAGATGCTGTTTGTGGAAATCCCAGTAGATCAAGAGTTTCTGAACTCAACAATAATGACTGAAGCAAAGCAATAAAAGCAAAGCAAAGGTTTAATAAATTGTAAGCCCGTCTATTGGTCCAATGGAGGTTTCCAATAATACGGGGAAGGTTTCTCTGCGTGTTATGTCTTTCCCTTTTCGCAACACAACAAGGTTAAATGCAGTATATCTTCTCACATGCAATAACACCTTTAAGGGACACATCACTTTTCTCATATTTTATAACTTCTTTTAGCTTTTCATTATGGTTGGGAGAATGAGACCATTTTACCAGGCGCACTGAGACACTTTAAATGATATCAAACATGTATAGTTACTTCTTGTACATACATTGCATTGCATATGTTTTCAGTGTATTTCAGGTGAGGAGGAGGAGGAGGGGGATGAAGGTGAGATAGTGTGTGTGAAGTGTGAGCTTCACTGTGTGCTGCGTCTCGGAAATCCCTGTTGCATATGCAGGAGATAGTTCAAGTGTTAATGTCCAGGAGGGCCTTTTGTTACAAAATAAACCACGTCTTCCCCATTCTGACGTCTGCACAAATCTGTGAGTTTTGAATAACAGAATATATGAAATATATGAAACAGGTGTGGCAGGACTGACGTGTCTGAATGTGATCCAGTGTTATTCTCTACATGATCAACTTCATGAGGATAAAATGAGTAAATGATTTTAGAGCAGAGGAAGAGCTGATGACACAAATCTGACTAAATAATAAAAGATTCATGAAAACTGTGAATAATACAGTAACAACTTACAACTTTACTGTGATGTGTAAATATTTCCTGCTGATAAAGATTGAGCAGAAAGAAGAGCTTGTGTTTGAGTGTAAAGTGTTATTGTGTGTCAAATGTGGGTCTGTAAAATTATTAGAAAACATGAGATTAGTTTCCACTGTTATGCTTATTAATTATCAACTATATATTTCTTATAGACAAAATTACATTTGTATCCAAGTTGCCAGAGTGTGTTAAAGATATGATGACCAGTAATGTTCTTATAATAAATGCTGATAATCATAAATAACATGCTATTATTGATTGGCCATAATCCTGTCCACAGAATCTCTTGTAAACAATCCTGCATCAGTGTGTGTTTCTTCATCATGTCCAGTTAAAGATCTGGCAGATCCTTCAGCGTTATTCACCTCAGAAACACCAAAATACAGAACATGTTTCTGATGCAGAAAAGCTCATAAAGCGTTCATGACTGGATTACTGTAATGCATTACTAGATTATCCTGATCATTATCAATCAACAAACTACAGTTATAGTGCAAAATACAGCAGCTAGAGTTATTACCAGATCAAGACAATATCATCATATAACACCAGTTTACCATCTCTACACTGGGAATCTGTTAAACTACTTATTAAACAAGCATTTATAGAGAAATGTGCAAAACAACACAGAGAACAAAACCAGTGTGTGACTCGTGTGTCTGAACTCAGAGCCAGAATGACATTCTTTCTCTTTAACGTTGAAAAACCTGTAAAATAGGTGGAAGTGTAGGTGTAGGTGGGTGGGTGTTTTGTACGGGTATGAGTTGATATCTCAGCAGGAGTGGTGTATGGCGTTAGTAAGTGTATAAAGTCAGTTCTGCTCCTCAGACTCTCAGTAACACTGGAGCTTCTCTCTGTCCAGATCATCACAAGGTAATTAAACACTTTCATCTTTAAACATGTTGTAAGAGTATTTTTAGATATTAATTATGAACAGAGATGTTAGTGTACAAAGTATTGTAGTGAAACTGAAAGATAAATATGTATTAAAAAAATCACTAACAAATGTTTTCATTTTAATTATATAATAAATCTCCGTATTTTTTTCAAACAGATTTGTGCAGAATCTGAATACAAGAGAAATTAATGCATGACAGGAATATATCTTTAATGAAACTCTGTCTGTGTGATTGAACAGATTCAAAAGAAGAAGAGAAAGAAAATCAGCAGAAATCACAGATCAGCAGAAAACAAGAAGACTGAGAGAAAAATGGAGGACAGAAAAGAGACACAAACCAGTGAATTACCAGAGGAAAGAGGAGAGAGACTTGATAGACATGAGAGTATAGAAATAAAGCCAAACTGTGAGTGTTTGATCATTATTACTCTTACAGTGTTGCTAGATTTACTATTATTTTCTTCACACTCATGATGTTAAAGTTCCACATTAAGAGATTCATCACTTTCTACAGTCTCAGATCAGTGTTTACAGTTGTGGGATTGTGTTCAATTGACAGAAGGTGTTATAGATTGAGGACATAAAACACAAATCATAAACAATATGGATAATCTGATATATATATTTGTGATTTCTAGTCTCCTGTGATCCAGACGGGCCTGTAAAGTTTGATTCTGATCAAACCCTTCATGATGTTCTCAAGAACGCACAACACTGGTCTCTGAAATAATAACTCAATTGAGTGAGCTTTCCATATTTCCCTCCGGACTCAACGAGTAACAAACTTCATGTGTTCAGTTCACTGGAGAACAGCTTGTCTGTAAGAGACTGAAGCCCCACCAAAATATTTCATCCACTAGAAAACATATACCTCCACACACACACACACACACACACACACACACACACACACACACACACCTATTGTTCAAAACCTGTAGGAGGGATGCAGGTGTTGGGAGGCACTGGAAGAAAAATGTGTTATATAAGATGTTTTGAGATGTTCCACCAATAGAAGAAGGTCTAGGGGAAGATGTTTCTAATGGTGGCAAGAACACAAGGAGTGACACAGAAGAAGGCCCTGTCCCAAATGGCACACTCCGGACTTGTGGACTTCCTCAGAGTCCACACTTTGGTGACGTCATGTAGTGCAGACCTATAGGGCCCTTGGTGCGAGTCCACGAGGGCGCATTGAGAGGTATTTTTGGGACAGACTCGATCGGCACGCCGGAAATAACGGTCTGGTTGTTGTTGGACTGGAGAAATCACATTTTTGCGCTCCGATGTCTTATCTGCATATCAACTACACATCCTAATTTTACAGTTCTATATTTTGATATTGTGCATGCCACCTGGGCATCAAACAATAGATATATCATGTTTATTTAAATGATGTATACAGTTGTACATAATAATAGGCTACATAATGTTCCATTTGAACTAAGATTACAATTTTAAAACATAATTTAAACATATTTTTTCAATTTACAGGTTTTAATATTCATACTATGTTTACATATGACTCAGTAAAGCCCTGACATTCGGTTCTATTTAATGAATCATAATGCGATCGTATTATTAAACGTGCTATTATTATGTTTGAGACATCAACCACTGCTCGATGACCATAATGTTAGTATAAACTGTAGGTAAGGTAAAATGTACATTTAGGTCATAAAAACGGTAATATTTTCTTCTCAGCCATGTCAACAATTATCCGTGAGTAAAATCTCCTCCCGTCTGATTGGCCTTTCGCAAGGATTCCTGGGTAGTTGAAGTGCGTGGAGCCTGCTTCTATGCGGGCTTCGCGGAAGACCGCTTCAAGGGCACAAAGGGGGCGCTGCTGAGCACACTTCAGAGCGGTAAAATGCTGAATGGGACGGCCTACGGACTCGTAGACTCAGCGAGCACGCACAATTCAAGTCCACAAGACCGAAAGTCCGCATGAAGTGTGCCATTTGGGACAGGGCCGAAGAGATAGATATGAGGGTGCACTTTGGGCATCTAGCGACAAGAAAAAGGTATAAGACATGAGGACTGGCCATGATATCCTCAGATGGCCAGCTGGCTTCTCACTTTGTTGTCTGTACAATAAAGTTAATTATCTCGACTCTGAGAGCTTTTTTGAGACCTGAACCAAAAACGACTTTGAATTTGCCACAACATAATTGGCGAGCCAGCCAGGAGTGGACGAGGGGTCGAGGAGTGGTCGAGGGGTCGAGGAGTGGCCACGGTGGGGGTGCTGGCAGAGGCCTCACAAAACAAATGCGCGCCATAAAATAAGGTAAGCTAATTTTTGCCTATATTTGTCTTGTGTTGCCCCATGTAAGCTAACGCCGGTTAGTGACTACCTAAAATAAAAGACTCCACCAAAAAGAACCTAAAATTGATAAGAAAGTTGAAGGAGGGTAGGTTCCAGGTGTTGAGAAACAGAGCATGCATTAAGTGTTTTTTGTTTGTCTGTGTCTACGCGAGAAGCGCATTGTTCATCTTATCTGTTCCATAGTGGCAGTGAAGTGTGGAGTCAGACGTCACGCATCTGACACGTGTGGCAGTGAAGTTATTATTTTGTTTTTTTTCTCTAACCCGTACTGCAACACGCTACTCAACACGGCTTAGTGCAGTGTGTCAGTTCTTGCACAATTAACTTTCCCTTCACTCATTCCTCTCACTGAACGTGACATCTGCGTCTGTCTTAGAGTGTGACGTCTGCGTCTGTTATATTTCTGTGTCCTCTTGTTTAACCCACATTTTGAAGGCCAAATGCCCCCACACACAGAAATATGGAAGACACACTTGATATAGGCTATTGCATTTTTATAGCTTATTGTTGGGTTTGTTATGTTTTTATCTTTTATAATTTTAATAGGCCTAGGCCACAGGACTTTGGTATAGGATATATATCAGTGATCGCCAACTCGATCTCGTCAACTGTATATGAGATTGTTTCTGTAGATCCAGTAAATAGAAGAATAGAACAGAAAAAAATAAAAATAGCCCATTATGTCTGAACTGAAATTATACAACTACAATCTGCAAACACAGATTAGGCTGTACTATATAACTATTACTATAATTATTATGCTACTATAAACCTTGGCTACTTTAGGCTACTGTAGTTCGTCATTTATTTGTTTATTTATTTAGCCCTATTTATTTATTTATGTGTTCATTTTTTGTAACAGCAGCCGCGATAAATAAACCAATGAGCCGCGTTTCGTTTTTCAGCATATTGTTATTCCAAATGTTCAGCAGATGAGAGTTAGCCTATTAAACATTTAATTTAGTTGTAGCCTATTGTTTAATTGGAGTCATGAAGGTTTATATGACTTATTTATCATGCATAATATGATAAATATAATGAAATAAATTAAAACAAATTTTGGGGGAAACAAAATATGTTAAAGAAATGCTACTGAAAGTTCACCTCATAATGTGATTATGCAAAGGAGTTCTGGAAAGAAGTAGCTTGGCTTTTTTTCTCTGTTTACAACAAACTTTTTATTTTTGAAATAAAGAATGTAGGCTACTGTTTTTGATTTGGGACTGCGGATCAAAAGAGAAGGACGACAGAATTAATGTGGCCAGTTTCATCTCCAAAAATGTAAAGTCACCCAAATTTAGGCTTTTCTGTGTTGATTTAAAGTTATTCTATGACTCTCTTTGTTAAACAGCTAACAAGAAAGCCACTAAAACTGCTGTTGTTAAAAAATTATTATGGTTTCATTATAAGTTACCTCCGGATTTCCTGAAGATGACAAAACATTTTTTTTTCGTTGTTTCATGTTATTTATTTCTATTTATTTTTAATCATGTATTGTATTTTTAATTTCTATTGCTTTAAATGTTTTATGAATATTTTTTTTTAGTAGACTATCTCTTACTGTATTTTGTTTAAAAATGTACTTTTTTGTCTTGAGAGCCATGGCCGCCAAACAGAACATTAGAGCATGGGTAGAGTAGGGAGTTAGTTAGAGGGGTTATTTTTGTTTTTTGATTTGGTACAAGGGCTCCTTCCAGAGTATATTCTTACATATATTCTTACATATAATCCTACTGAGCATATTTTATATAATCACACTAACTGTTCACAAAATATGAATATGTGAATGAGAGGGGACGATACAAGGTTTGAAGCAGGTCATTGCCCGTGGTACGAGGTAATGCAACCAGATGTAAAGGGAAAAGATAAGAATGTTTTTACTACTTTTTATCACTAATTAATCACTTTACACGCTATAAAAGCGTTTTTTAATATTTTAACGTTTTTTATGAATTAAATGTGAAGTACATGCATTAAACTACTGGAAAATGTTTCTACGGGGCAAAAGAGAGATTAATTACAAACGCGGTCGCCAATTGCCGGATCAGCAAGGGCAGACTCAGCTGGTGGTTTAAAAACCCGCCGTCTGCTCCAACACCAGATAGTGTCCAGGGCAGGACCAGATAGTGTCCAGGGCAGGACCAGATAGTGTCCTAGGCAGGACCAGATAGTGTCCAGGGCAGGACCAGATAGCGCCCAAGGCAGGACCAGGACACCTCTGGCAGCGATGGAGCAACCCAGACAGCGCTCCAGGCCACCGGGCGCGCCTGTGCAGTTCCTCTGGCACCGTGGGACAATCCTAACTTCAAGTCTGTACACTGAGATATGTTGATTACACTGGAAATCAAATGTTTGAAGTATCTATCCCTTCAGAGTGATGATCCGACAGGAAGGCGAGATCTTTTACTCCACTCCAGTCAAAGGGGGGTGGAGATGTTTGGTCTCACTATTCCTCCAGAGTGTACCTTTGTGATGAAAGCCTATTGATAAGAAAGATGGATGGTCTATATTGGCCATGATTGATAGATAATAGAGAGAGGTTTATTCATGAAGATACATTCTGGGACAAAGTGAAGGGACTACAGTTGTGTTGGAGATTTTCCCTGTCTCATGTAAAGGTCTGAATGCTGTAATGCCCAGCAGAAAACAGGTCACAAGGACAAGAGAATGGAAAAGTACCCAAAAACCTGTAGGAGGGATGCAGGTGTTGGGAGGCACTGGAAGAAAAATGTGTTATATAAGATGTTTGAGATGTTCCACCAATAGGAGAAGGTCTAAGGGAAGATGTTTCTAATGGTGGCAAGGACACAAGGAGTGGCAAAGAAGAAGAGATAAATATGAGGGTGCACTTTGGGCATCTAGCGATGAGAAAATGGTATAAGACATGAGGACTGGGAATGATATCCTCAGATGTCCAGCTGGCTTCTCACTTTGTTGCTTGTCAATAAAGTTAATTCTTCTGACCTGGAACTTCGACTCTGAGAGCTTTTTTGAGACCTGAACCAAAAAGGACTTTGAATTTGCCACAACATGATCAGCTGCTGGTTTGAGGTTTGAGTTTTCCCGGGTGTCTGCACGCTATAAGTGGCAATATGCTAATGTTTCCTCTAGACGTCACAACGAAACGGTTTTTAACTCTATATACGGTGCATTTTCAGATTTAAAACTTTGCAGGAAGTTTTCATTCACTCAGAGCTGTGTTACACACTACATGAAAGGTCATTCACTCAGAGCTGTGTTACACACTACACGAAAGGTCATTTTCAAATATCCATAATAGGGGCCCTTTAAGGACAAACATGTCCCCATTGAAACACATTAAAACTCACATTTTTAATCCCAGGGCCATTTAACTATAAAATGATGCAATCTTTGTTAAGAGGCTTTCATTCTGTTGGCAAAGGCTTCAAAATTTACATTTTTACTATTTTTTACCAGATGATGCCATTTTCTCAGATTTGGCCTATAAAGCAAGTGTGTGTGTGTGTGTGTGTGTGTGTGTGTGTGTGTGTGTGTGTTGGTATGGATGTCACAATGTGGTTGGTATGTGTATAATAAAGAAATTGTGTGTGTGTGTGTGTGTGTGTGTGTGTAATATCAGAGAGAGAAAAACTGCTGTAAATCCCAAATGCCACCGCTGTGTCCCAGAGGAGTTTTACTGCATCTAGTGTTGAAACTCTGTTACTGCACCAAACTAATCTTACACACATCAACCTCAAATCTGGAACAACTTATTTAGATTAATGGCTTTGATTTTCTAGCAGTTTTAGAGTTAGTGCTGCTAAAGTTTTTGCTACCAAGAAAGAAAGTTAATTTCGAGCCCTGTAAATCTTTGAATTGAACAATGCACATGTTTTCAATGACCCCTTTATGTTTTATTTTTATTTTTAATTATTGTTTTGTTTTATATGTAGGCCTACTGTAAATCTGTTTTGTTTGTTGTGTCCGTTTCTGTGATTCTGTGTAACTTGTATAATTGTTGCCCCAGGGCTCCCTTGTAAAAGAGATTTGAATATCTCAATGGGACATCACCTGGTAAAATAAAGGGTAAATAAAAAAATATATAAAAAAATCTAGTTTTATATGTATTGTTACTGTATATATGTGAGTTTTCATCTTAATGTTCCTCATCGGTCATTAAAGAGAATGAAGGAAAACACCAACCTGTTTGTTCCTCTGTATCTTCATCTCTCATTCTGCAGGGTTCCTCCTCAAACTCCATCTTTCAGTTGTTTCTCCTGTGGGAAGATGGGAATAATCCCAGGATTTAATCTCTCATGGCTTCACTGACTGAAGGAGTGAACCGTCATCACACAATCCTCTCAGTTATCCAGCTTTAAGTGTTTCACTAAGAGTTTCTAACTCATCTAGCTGCTTTCTGTGTCCCTTTTACATCATATTTATCATAGACTGATTCAGTTAAAGAAATAGGGAGATTTATGCTTCAACAAATAAACATTCTTTAACTCAAAATGTCTTGATTATATGGTATTTCTGAAATAACAAATTCTTCAGTTGCTCATATTGTGTTACATCTTGTGTCTATCAGGTTTCATATTACATAAAATATTGCTCAACACAATTCATAACCTTCACAAATGTGTCATGTGATCATCCAGTCAGAGCTGAGTTTACGCGCGTAAATCTAAATCGGACATGATGACTAAAGGAAATAATTCAAATAAAATAAATCAAAAGCGAGTGTGTGTTCATGTTTATGTTCAGCTCATGTTTGAGCTAACTGCAGTATTTTCTCTGTTGAGGTTTTGATCCTCCAGAGAAACCAAGCAAAAGTGATCGAAGTGCTTGTTCAGTACTACAACAACGAGAAAGCTTACGAGTATCGTCAATATGGAAGATATTAAAAAAACTCTGGCCTCAATCCAACTAGAGGTCGGCAAAATCGCAACGCAACAAACGGAGATCTTGCAGCTCATGAAACAGGTGAATCTACTACAAGCTCAGGTGAGCGGCTATGAAGTTAAATTAAAGGAGAAAGACGATCAGATCAAAGAATTGGAAAAGAGACTGGATGATGTAGAGCAATATTACCGTATGGATGATGTGATTATCTCTGGATTGAAAACACGACACCGTGCCTATTCCAATGTCGCTGCGGGAAACAATGCTGATGACACAACTGCTGAGACGAAGACCCTGGAATTCCAGGTTATCCAATTCTTCGGTAGTAAGGATATTCCCATTCGCAGTAATCAGATCTCGGCCTGCCACACACTACCTCGGAATAACAAAAATACTCCTACCCCACCGGCAATCATAGTCCGCTTTGTCAACAGAAAGGACAAGATCGGCTTGTTGCAACAGGGGTTCAAGTTAAAAGGCACGGGAGTGTTCGTGAATGAACATTTAACGAGGAAGAACGGGAATATTGCTTATGCAGCGCGGCAACTGAAAAAGGCAAAAAAGATCAAAGCGACCTGGTCTCGGAATGGTAAAGTATATATCCGATCGATTGGAGCAACACCAGAAGAGGAAAGAGCAGTGTTGGTGAAAGAAATGGACGAACTGAACTTGTACAAATGATGATTAGAGTTGAGCCACAATATGAGCTGTGGATGTGCGGAACTATTACTTTATTTATTTATTTATTTATTTTTGTGTCGTGGATTGTGGACGATGATTTTCCAATTCTCTGGGACAGATGGAATATTCAGTTAACTTTAGCTATTAATCTTTTTGAAGTAGGAGGCCTTTTCAATCAGGGGACAGCCAGTTTTTTTCACGTGAGTCTGTGTCGATTCTTTTGCCAGTTTAATTTCTATGGCTTCAATTGACTTGCCCATCTCTGACAATAACTCTTTTGTTTTCAACCCGTTTGAGCAGAATATAGACAGTTGTGGTATCTATGATAGTTTTTTTAATCCTGATGTAAATCATTCCAGTCTAAACTTATTAAAACTGTCCTGTAATTACTATTCTGAACGGCAAGTCAATTCTCTGCATCAAACCATAAACTTTTCTAAAAATATTTTCTCTACTTTCCACTGGAATATTCGTAGTATGTCTAAAAATCATGATGAATTGAGAACTCTTCTGTCTACTTTAAGTTTTTCTTTCTCAGTCTTGGCCTTTTCTGAGACTTGGCTGACTGATGATTTACTTTATTCCCCCTACCTAATTATGTATCATTTCATTCTTGTAGGAAAAACAAAAGAGGAGGGGGTGTTTCTCTATATGTTTTGAATTCATTTGATGCTGGTGCTAGAGATGATCTTAGTGCAGAATTTAATACCACTAACACAGAGTCCATATTTATTGAAATTCCTTCTTGTCAGCAATTCAATGGAAAGACCATTCTGATCGGATGCATTTATAGACCACCAGATTCAGACCATAACACATTTATTGATGCACTTCAATCAACTCTTGAGTTGATAACCAAAGAAAGTAAATTATGTTTTTTACTCGGTGATTATAATATTAATTTACTTAAATGTGATTTAACACAAACAGTTGATTTCTTAAATGCACTCCATTCTTTTAATTTTTTCCCGCTTATTACTAAACCCTCTAGAATCACCTCCTCATCTGCTACTCTTATTGATAATATTCTGTTTAATTCTTATAATTTCGAGGTCACTTCAGGCCTCTTGATGTGTGATGCTTCTGATCACTTTCCTGTTTTCCAGTTTGTCCAATCCCGTCAATTAATGTCTACTTATCCTAAAAATGGGCCAAAAAAATATCGTAAGTTCTCTAGAAACAGCATTGATCATTTCAAGTCTGCCATTGGCAATATCATTTGGGATGAGGTACTTGTATCACAAGACGTCAACAGTGCATACAGTTTATTCTTAAAGTCTTTTAATGAGGCCTTAGATGTATCATTTCCATTGATGAGTACAAAATCCAGAAATAAATATTCTAAGGGGAAGCCATGGATATCTGATGAATTAAAAAAGCTTTCCCGGAAAAAAAATAGACTTTATAGGAGGTCTATTTTTAATCCTTCCTTAATTAATATTGAAATTTATAAGAAATGTAAAAATCACTTCACATCTTTAGTAAGAAAAACAAAGAAAGCATATTATTCAAATCAATTTGCACAAGCTTCTAAAAGCATTAAGACAACATGGCACCTCATTAATCACTTACTGAATCGTACTAAATCCCCATTTACTGCCCCTGTAGTAATGAACAGTAAGAAGGAGGTTCTCTCCAACCCTGTTGATATTGCTAATGGCTTTAATGATTTTTTTATATCGGTTGGTTCTGAATTAGCATCTAGCATAAATGGCTCGGATATACACCCCTGTTCTTTAATCAAAGGTCACTATCCTCCATTTCATAATTTTGACCCACCAACTGTTCAAGAGGTTCGTAATATTATTTTATCACTTAAAAATGCAGCCCATGGTCATGATGGCATTAAAAGTGTTCTTATTAAAGAGACAATTGATTATATCATTAAACCTCTCACTCATATTCTCTCCCTGTCTCTTAAAACTGGAATTGTTCCTCGGGATTTGAAGGTTGCTAGGGTTATGCCAATTTTCAAGACCGGTGACTCCAAGGAATTCGGAAATTATAGGCCAATATCAATTCTCCCGTGTATATCGAAAATCTTGGAAAGACTTGTCTTTTCTAGATTATTTAATCATTTGGTTGCTAATAATATTTTATACAAACATCAATATGGTTTTCGGAAGCGACACTCGACTGAGCATGCCCTCATTCAACTTGTGAACTATATTTCTTCAGCTCTTGACAATAAAAAAATTGCTCTTGGAGTCTTCCTGGACCTGAGTAAGGCATTCGATACGGTCAGTCACAATATTTTGATTGCGAAACTTAGCAGATACGGAGTGGAGGATGCTGCCTTGAAATGGTTTAGAAGCTATTTAGCTAACAGAGAGCAATATGTAGACCTGGAAGGCTATACCTCCATGAAGTCACAAATTATGATTGGCGTCCCTCAAGGATCAATTTTGGGGCCTCTTCTATTTTTAATTTATATTAATGATATGGCTATGACTTGTACTAAACTCCTCCCAGTACTATTCGCAGATGATACAAATCTTGTAGCCTCTCACCAAGACTTTAATATTTTAATCAAAACGGTCAATGAGGAACTATCTTCCATTGTGGAATGGTTTCAATGGAACAAACTTACTCTCAATATAAAAAAATGCAACTTTATGATTTTTTGTAAGACTAACAAACATTACCCTATAGAATTATCTAAAATCTTTATAAATAACATTCAAATCGAATTGGTTCAGCATACCAAGTTTTTGGGAGTCATTATAGATAGTGGTCTTAAATGGTCTAACCATATCAACTTCGTATCTAAGAGGTCAGCTAAAATGTTGGGTATATTGAGGAGGGTTTGTCCTTTAGTTCATTCCTCAGCTTTTTTAACCTTATATTATAGTTTTTTGTTCCCATTCATTAATTATTGCAATATTGTCTGGGCAGCTACTTATCCTACTTACCTTAAGAAATTAATAGTCATACAGAAGAAATATCTTAGATTTATTTCTCATTCAAATAGATATGCACCCTCGGCACCCCTTTATAATAAATTCAAAGTTCTCCCTATTGATAAGGTAAATATTTATCAAACATGCCTATTTATGCATAAGTTTATATATAGGAAACAAGATCTTCCAGATTCCTTTCAGAATTTTTTTATCCCCACTTCACATGTACACTCATATCAAACTAGACACAGCAATAATACTTTACTTTTACCTTACTCACGAACTACAAGACATCAATTTAATATTTCTTATAGAGGTCCTAAGCTCTGGAGTGATTTAAGTCCATCGTTGCGATCAATGTCCTCTTTTTCTGCTTTTAAAAAGCATTTGAAGAGACTACTATTGCCAGCCTGACGCCTTTATGTAGTCCTGTCTAAGTATTGTTTGCTCTTTTTGCGTTTTTATCTAGATTGATCATCTTTTATGTTATTGAATTGTTGCTTGGTATTGTTTTTTTTTGTTTTTGTTTTTTCTTCCTGTTGCTTCTGTTGTTTCTTTTTTGTTTATGCTTTTGCTTTGTTTCGTTTGTTGTTGTTTTGTTTTTGTTTTTTTGAGTGTTTAGTCTGCATGTTTCATGAGCTAATATGAGTAGGAGTGGAACTTTGTACAAGCCTGGATTGGCTTCGTTCCCTCCTTGCATGGTTTTGTACTTGTACTAAACATGTGCTAAACAAAATAAACTAATAAAAACTAAAACTAAACTAATTCGGTTTTAATATCTGATTCGGATTAATTCAGAATTTGACCAAACATTTGATATTTATATTTACCTGGTAATTAATATAATTAATACAATGAATGTACTAACAGTTTGAAACAGCAGATTTCCAGCAGCGTGTTGTTCTTGTCCTCCAGTCTCCTGTTTCTCCTCTGACTGAAAGCAGCGGCTCGGGTCAGTGCTGACACCTTGTGGACAAACTAATCAACACACACGATTTAATATGAGCTACACTGGTTTTCAGGTTCCAAATTAAAATACTGTTTGTAGTATAAAATTACCAATGTGATTAATGTTGCTGTCATTAACTAAGTTAAATGGAATAAAGTTGAAATAAAGTGAAATAAAGTGCGCTGCTGCCATCTCGTGGTTGAAAGTGGCACTACATCCCTAAAGATCAGATTCTCTTTGAACACCTCTCTCACAATTTTTTTTTATGTAAATGAATATATTTCGAACATTTTAGATTAGATTATATGTAGGCTGTTTCTAAAGATCCTTTTAGATTATCTCTTGATAAACTTTCCTGTAGTTTCCATGTTCACCACACGATGGCGCATCACACACAGGTTCAGTGTAACGAAAGACGTGAAAATATATTTATAAATGATTTATTTATACGAGTTCACTTTCCTCGTATTTTTTTGAACATACATAGCTCAATGACGTGATGGATATTAAAAAAAGAAAGTTAAAATAAATAGTGGAGCACAACCGAACACTTTTTGACTTTCTCAGTTTGTGTAAATCTACTTAGGGTTCAGAGTATTTATTTTCCCCACATTAATTTCCCACATGTATAGTACACTTATGTGGTTTAGACAAATGTCTTATGTGGGACACGCATGTTAATTGGGTGTGTGAAAGACTTCAGCAGAGATTACGAATTACGAATAGCCTATTTGGAGTAAAAACACAACCTAACACAGGGCTCGCTCGTTTTAAATACTTCCACACATGCTAGCATGACCAAACCTAGTGTACTTAGATGCCATTTCAACACTATTTAGAGAAAACAATTCAGAAATCTTTGGAAGATATCACCGAACATTTATTATGACTGCCGCTAGCGTAGCTAGCTAGCGAAAGCGGTCATATAGGGATTGTCAAAGTTTTTTTTTTTTTTTCTTTCGTCATCTACTGAATTTTTGGTCAACGATACCAGGGACACCGAAACACCGGGGAACATGAAATTTGGTGGGCATGTTGCCCCACTAGACTTTTACGGAAAAATTTCGTTTGGTCCCTGGGGGCCATAAATAACTACCTGAACCGTGGCACCGAGGATGAAGAAATTTTTATGGTATGTTGGTCTTAAGGGCCCACATCAACCTAGCCCATAATCACTCATTTGTGATTTGCGCCCCTTCCCATAAAAAATGAAAATGCAATATTATTCTGCTTTAATCGCCCCTATCTTCAGTTGAGATGTTCAGAACTGCACCATATTTCATGTGTATGATTAACTTGACATCCTCTGGGGGTATGCTAAGTTTCGTAGAATTTCATCCATGGGGGGGTATAAAATAAATTCATTTATGTGCACATTTAGTGACTGTACACTCATCGGCCTGTAGATGGTGGTGTTGAGCGAAGGGTTGCTGGTTTAGGATGATACTGTCACACACACACACACATGCAGGAATACAAACAAACGCAAGCATGCACACACACTGACATCCACACGCACAAACACACACCCATACACACACATACAAATCCACATGCACAGACACACACACGCAAACACACACGCGCACACACATGTACGCACGCATACATACACGCACAGACACACACACACACAGACACACACACACACAGACACACACTATGAATACATTTTATCAGCGTTATGGACATAACATGAAATACACACACTTTACAAGTGTCCTACAAACTCTGTGAATTATTAAACAAACTGCCGATGTAGCATGAAAAAGACTTGCTTGAACACAATAAGTGTGTTTTTGAAACTCATTTTTGTAATACATTATGTAGGGAAAACCACTGTTATGGATGTGACGTTTTCACATTATGGATGTTAAGTGTCTAAACTAATGACTTTTGATATAAAACTTAAATAGTAATGGCAAATAATTACAAAACTCTAAATTATCCATGATCCACAGGAATACTCCAGACAGTCTTTTCAAATATACAACTTATATACATAAACACGCAATACAGCCAAATTGCTCCACGTCATTTATTTTTGTGGAAAGCCAGTGCAGGCCTGAGCGGCGGTCATATTTTGTACCGCCATGCGGTACATCTAGTTTTAAATTAAATTCTGTACAGAAGATGTGTAAGAATTTCAATCTAAGATGAAAATCAATCAACACATTCTCAGTCTATAGAACATAGCCTACCTTTAACAGTTGTGAAGTAATTCCTGAAGAGTTTCAAGAGTCTGAATGTTAAATGTAAAACTCAGATCTGATAAACTCCATCAGCTGCTCATTTAATCATCTCTGATTTATTAACACTGATTTCCATCAGCAGAACATTAGTGACTTTAACAGACGAACTGAAGCTGTTCAGAACAACAACAGATCAACACTTACTCAATACTCAATATCTACTGTTCACTAACACATCATAGTATACATTAAAGCAGAAGTTGCTAGAAGTTCAGTCATTCACACAAAATGTAAAATCACATTATTATTTGTGAGTTGATAATGAATGACATTCAGTGAATTAAACTGAGAGAATGTCACTTGTTTAAAATAGAAATGAAGGCATTGTAAATAAATCTGTATGAGTGTGTGTTTTCTATTCCTCCTAACACACAGAATATTCACTGCAGTTTTCATCTTTGTCCACTAGATGTCAGAAGTAGATTTGAGGTGAAACTCAAAGGCCTTTAGTTTCAGGATCAGAGACAGTGAAGAGAAATCAGAGAATCTGATCTGAAGCTCAATGAGGATCATCATGTGTCTCATATGAAGCAGAAAGAGACGCTCATCTGATCAGATTATATTACAGGATCAGAGACAGTGAGGAGAAATCAGAGAATCTGTCCGGTCTGCACTCTCTCTCCTCCTGAGTCTCTCCTTCTCTCGAGCGCATCTCAGACCAGCGAGAGGACATGAGGGTTCAGAGACAGAGGAGAGGAGATCTCAGAGAGAATGGACAGAGTGTTTTCTCTTCCTGACAGACTGGTAGAGGAATAAAGTTTTGGTTTGAAACAACCTAGAAGAAGAAGTGTGTGCCTCTTTTATCTTGTGTTTCCTCTCTGTATGACTGTTTCCTTTGAGCCAAACCTCTTGCGTGCGTGTGCGTGTGTGTGTGTGTGTGTGTGTGTGCTCTTTTATTTAAATTAGCACTGGTTAAAATGTATAAAACAGGAACAAGATATTTAATGTATTAATTAATAATACACAGTTTAAATATCACAAATATCACATTTTATTTTCATTTGCGTCCTGGCTAAATACGACATTTAACCTGTTATCATAATAACACTGAACAACGTAACTGGTATCACCACAAACGTTATTCTGTGCCCTAAAAACTGGCTTATTTCATGGCATTGTGTCATGCAAGGTCATTGTAAAATCTAGAGAAATGTGTGAGGTGGCGCGGAGACACACATCTACTGTACCCCCGATAGAGTTCTATTAGGAAACACACTGTTTAGTTGTTCAGTGTTATTATGATCACAGGTTAAACGTCGTAATTAGCCAGCATAGGACGCAAATGAAAATAAAAATGTGATATTTGTGATATTTAAACTGTGTATTATTAATAAATATTGTTTCATATCTTGTTCCTGCTTTATAAATTTTAACCAGTGCTAATTTAAATCAAATGAATTGAATATAAATTGATGAATAAACAAAAATGTTGCCCAATTGTTATTTTCTTTATTTGTCTTTATTTTTTACATTTGCAATGAATGGTTAGCTACCTTTACATCTTTAAAAATGGGTGTCTCAACTGTACCATGCACTGTCTCAACTGTAGGCTACCACATATGGGCACAGTTGAGACAAAGTTGAGACAAAAGCACCTTATATTTATGAGCTAATTGTGGAAAATATAAACTACTCATGGGTATTTTTGATTGATAATATCTTAGTCTACAAGTTAATGAAATGTCATTTGGAAATTCACTTCTTCTCAGTATATTTTTGTGTGAAAAATCAAAACGCAAAAAGTAACTCAACTGTACTCAGTCTACTCTAACACTCATTTATTGCATAGTATGTGGTGTGAAGGTTTTAGCCGTGATGCTAACTAATATAATGAACTTTATGCCACTTTATGTAAATCATTTAGTCATTCAATTCAACGTGTTGTGTACAACTGTGTCTTCAGATTGCTGATATAACTAATTTAGCAGATTCCTGCTGTCTCATTGTGGTTAGTTATGAATTACACAAGTGGTTAATAGGCTATACTTAGTTTGGTCTGTTTTTATTTACAGTATTTACTACAGGTGCCCTCATTCTCTCAAATACCCCTTTAAAGCCCTTTACTGGCCAATAAATATGTTGTGAAGGGATATAATCAGCTTTGTTATTTTGTTTCCCCAGAACAACCAGTACATTTCTAAAATAATCTGAACATTTCACTGAATTACAGTGAGTTACCGGCACCACATGCAAGTACTTTATTAGAAAAAAAGGTACAAAAGCTGTCACTGGGGCTGTACCTTTTTAAAAGGTAAATTTTTGTACCTAAAGTGTGCATATTGGTACCTTAATGGTACATATTAGTACCTAAAAGAGACAAATTAGTACCTAAAAGGAACAAAAGTGTACCTTTTGAAAAGGTACAGCCGCAGATTGTCTATCAAGATGGCGCCGCGGATGGCTGCCTCGGTGTGGAGCTCTCCAGTTATTGTGTTGTTTTTGTTGGTTTGTTCTGTGTTTAGTCATTCTTTTCCTATCAGTTTCACCAAAGACGAACTACTGGACATTAGGAAACACACACCAGACAACTTTTTTACAGATTTTGATTACTCAGACGTTTTATTGGACATTCTCGTCGGAGGGGCAGCGGTGTTGTTCAAACGCGCGGTCAGACGCAAACGCGGGAAGCGCGCCGGCGCGCTGGTTAAACTCCGCGAGCGTGGCCTCCGCACTGCACTCCCCAGTATTCATCTTGCGAATCTCCGATCTCTTCCTAACAAAATGGACGAACTTATTCTCCTCACCCGCACTAACAAGGATTTTTTAAACTCCGCTGCTCTGTGCTTCACTGAAACCTGGCTGAGTGAAGCCATACCGGACAACGCACTACATCTGCCGGGCTTCCAGCTGTTCCGAGCGGATCGCATCGCGGAACTAACGGGGAAAACGAGAGGTGGTGGATTGTGTTTCTACATTAACGAAAGTTGGTGTTCAGATGTAACAACACTGAAGAAGATGTGCTCTCCTAATTTAGAGGTGCATGTCATAAACTGTAAACCTTTCTACTCGCCGCGGGAGTTTTCCTCATTCATCTCGCGAATGTTTACATTCCTCCAGACGCGTGTGTGAGCGCGGCGCTACAACAGCTGGCTGAACATATAGCTGAAATGGAACAAAGGTACCCAGACTCTCTTTTAATCATTCTTGGGGATTTTAACAAAGCAAATCTCTCCCGTGAACTGCCAAAATACAGACAGCATGTTACATGTCCTACCAGAGACAGTAATATATTGGACCACTGTTACACCACGATAAAGAATGCGTATCACTCCGTCCCACGGGCAGCTTTGGGGCTCTCTGATCACTGTTTGGTTCATCTTATACCGACCTACAGGCAGAAACTGAAATCAGCTAAACCTGTAATAAGGACTGTAAAAAGATGGACCAACGAAGCAGAGCAGGATCTACAGGCCTGCTTCGATTGCACTGATTGGACTGTTTTTGAAGCTGCAGCCACCGATCTGGATGAGCTCACAGATACTGTAACATCATATATCAGTTTCTGTGAGGATACATGCATTCCTACCAGGACATTCTTATCATTCACTAATGATAAACCATGGTTTACTGGGAAACTCAAACAGCTTCGTCATGCCAAAGAAGATGCTTACAGAAGTGGGGATAAAATCTTGTATAACCAGGCCAGAAACAGACTGACAAAGGAGATCAGAGTTGCTAAAAAAAGCTACTCTGAAAAGCTGAAAAACCAGTTTTCAGCCAACGACCCGGCATCAGTCTGGAGAGGCCTGAGGAACATCACCAACTACAAATCACCATCCCCCCCATCTGTGGAGAATCAACAACTGGCTGACACTCTCAATGCATTCTATTGCAGGTTTGAGAAGCCCAGACTCACACCTCACACCCGCTCTGATGTGCACTTCACACATCCACCATCACCTCCTGCAACCCCTCTCCTCCCCCCTTCTGCCATCCAACCTGAGCTTAAGGTCTGCGTGGAGGACGTGAGCCGAGTCTTCAAAAAACAGAAGACTAGGAAAGCTTCAGGCCCAGACGGCATCTCATCTGCTTGTCTAAAAGCTTGCGCTGACCAACTGGCCCCAGTCTTCACACAGATCTTCAACAGATCATTGGAGCAGTGTGAAGTTCCCTGCTGCTTCAAACGCTCCACTATCATTCCGGTTCCCAAAAAAACTAAAATCACTGGACTTAATGACTACAGACCTGTCGCTCTCACATCTGTGGTCATGAAGTCGTTTGAAAGACTGGTGTTGGCCTATCTGAAGGACATCACTGGACCCCTGCTGGATCCCTTTCAGTTTGCTTACAGAGCAAACAGGTCTGTGGATGATGCAGTCAACATGGGACTGCACTATATCCTGCAACATCTTGACAGACCTGGGACTTATGCACGGATCTTATTCGTGGACTTCAGTTCGGCCTTCAATACCATCATCCCTGATCTTCTCACAGCCAAACTGACTCAGCTCTCCATGCCATCCTCAATCTGTCAGTGGATCTCCAGCTTCCTGACGGACCGGCAGCAGCTAGTGAGACTGGGGAAACTCACATCCAGGACCCTCACCATCAGCACTGGCGCCCCCCAAGGGTGCGTTCTCTCCCCACTGCTCTTCTCCCTGTACACTAATGACTGCACTTCTAAAGACCCCTCTGTCAAGCTCCTGAAATTTGCAGACGACACCACTGTCATCGGTCTCATCCAAAATGGTGACGAGTCTGCTTACAGACTGGGGGTTGAACAGCTGGCTGTCTGGTGCAGTTATAACAACCTTGAGCTGAACACGCTCAAAACAGTGGAGATGATCGTGGACTTCAGGAGAAAATCCCCAGCACTCGCCCCTCTCACCATCATGAACAGCACTGTGGAAGCAGTGGAGTCATTCAGGTTCCTGGGCTCTACCATCTCTCAGGACCTGAAGTGGGCAAATCACATTGACTCCATTGTGAAAAAGGCCCAGCAGAGACTGTACTTCCTTCGCCAGCTGAAGAAGTTCAATCTGCCACAGGAGCTGCTGATCCAGTTCTACTCAGCCATCATTGAGTCTGTTTTAAGCACTTCCATCACTGTCTGGTTTGGTTCAGCTTCCAAATCGGACATCAGGAGACTACAACGGACAGTCCGGACTGCAGAGAGGATTATTGGTGCCCCCCTGCCAACCCTCCAGGACTTGTACTCTTCCAGAGTGAGGAAGAGAGCAGGTAAAATCATCACAGACTCCACTCACCCTGGTCACCTCCTGTTTGAACTGTTACCGTCAGGACGGCGACACAGATCACTGGCCACAAGAACATCCAGGCACAGGAACAGTTTCTTTCCACAGGCCATTTCCCTCCTGAACACTTAACATGCCCCCCAAAGCATATGCCTGTAAGTGCAATACTCCCACTGTCTAGTGCAATAAACTCAGGTGATATTTATATCTATATTATTCATACTACAAAAAATACTGTAAATATGTTCATAATCTGTAACATGCACTAGACTCCCACTGTCTAGTGTAATATTCTCTAATTCAGGTGATATTTATATTTATATTATTCATACTACTCAAATACTGTAAATATGTTCATAATATGTAAATGTTTATTCGGACTAAACCCAACTGTGACCCTACTTTTTACTATTTATACTATTTTTATTTTTATTCTTTTAAATATATTTTATTCTTAGAATTGTATTACTATGTTTCTTGTTGTATTTGTATTTGTATATGTGCACTGGAAGCTTCAGTACCAAGAAAAATTCCTTGTGGGTGCAAGCACACTTGGCAATAAAGCTCTTTCTGATTCTGATTCTGATTCTGATTCAGTGACAGCTTTCGTACCTTTTCTTCTGAGAGTGATATGAACTTTCTCTGTGTGAAACTGTACTGTTTGACTGTGCACTTGTGTTTTTAATCAGTTATTCTCTGAAAATCTTCCCTCATGCTCTCAAATCTCATTCATTCATGTAAAATAACATCACCGGTTTGGCGCCAGTAATGCTATGCAGTTTTTATAGGCTATACCTTAATCATTTGCATTTGAATATAAGACATTTGAACTCTGAATTATAACTTCAAGTTTGGTCTTTTTAGACAAAAAAGCTAGCCTATTATATGGCTTCAGAAGACTTACAACACAAATCATAACACATGAGTTGTGGACTTAATTTTTATATTTTTAGGATCTTTTCTGGGACATTTTTGGAGCTTAACAGAATATTTATCCATTTTTACATAATTTGTTGCATTGAATCGAAGTAGACAAGTGTACATAAGAATGGTTTCATGAATGATTTACACAATTGTTTTCTGCTTGTGTTTCATGCAGTGAAAGTGAATGGTGACTGGGGCTGCATTATGCCTGAGATCTGCTTTTGGGTTCCACAGACAGAAAGTCAAACAGGTTTGGAACGTCACAAGGCTGAGGAAATTATTTTAAGTTCACAACTATCACTTTAATAACCTTACTAACAGTAAATTTTGTACTTTGCAGGGATCTTGGTAAGCTGAAATACAAGTTTGAACAAGAATAAAAATCCTCCTGTAGACCTGAAAATCACTGAAGTGCCTGGACCTTCCACCAGAAAAGAGGAAAAACAAACTGAAAATGAAGCTGATGCACTTTTACACGTTTTTAACTCGTTAAGTACCTCACATGTCCCTTGTGAAGATTTTATAATTGATTGCATTTTATGTTGCAGCGAGTAAAGGTGAGCTTTTCAAAAGCCGTAGTGTACATTACAGTCTCCAGTCTAACGGCATCCCAGACTTCAACATTTTATGATTCAAAATAGCTGAATAACTAACCAGAGATTTCGGATTAGAGATAAAGGTTAGAATCATAATTTTCAGGAATATTACAGCACAATGAGTGTTTATTAGCACTGTTTGTTTGTTTTGGGCATCTGATAGAGCTTTTGGACTTGGAAACAGGGACGTCAGACTTAAAGCCACAGTATGTAACTTTTTTGCTTTAAAATTAGCAAAAATCACTATATCTATGTTATATATTTTTTTAGTTGTGTACTTACATTATCCCGACTGTTTCCAACAACTTTCAAACCAGGAGAAATTTGTAATTTAATTCGAAGACACGTCGCGTTTCTTTATTTCCATTTTGTCGCCGTCAATGCCGTCATATCCGCGTTGTCCCTGGTTTCCGCTCGTGCTGCCATAGCAACCAGAGCCCTCTGATAGTAACCAAGGCGACAGACGTGGACAACTGTGTAGTTCGTAATGTCTATCTGCACGCTGTTGTTGTTTCGTTCAAACATTATGGACCATGGCAAGCAGACTTTGGATAAAAAAGGAGAACTAAAACGAGAATCAATATCAGCGCGGTGTTTTCGAGATGCCGAGAGCTCCCATAGACAGTATATAAACAAGAGCTCCACGTCCGAGACTTCGACCGCTCCTACATGTACTTATTAAACAGGTGAGCACATTTACATAAAACTAATCAATGTTATATAGTTCAACAATGATAAAATGTTAGAATATGATCTGTATGTTATTCTAATGTTGATCTAGCTTACTGCTAGTCTCATACAGACAAACTAACACATACTTTTCAACACATTCAAATGCAGTTTAGTGTGCTAGTGTAATGTTAGACCAGGTGAAACAGCGCTGCGTTACCTCACAAGTTTAATTTGTCTAATAAACTGACCTGTGAGCAGTAATTCTGCGTGTAGTTCGGTAGAATGAAATGTCCATATTCCTTTATATCCGCGGGACTCGCGTCGCGTGTGGAGCTGATAGCTGTCTCTTAGCAATCCCGAACTGCTTCATATCACAGTCATGATAAAACATCGATGTATTCAGTCAACCATAAACATTATTAGATCGGCCGGCTTCACGTTGTCGACAAGATCCATAATTCTTAGCAAATGTTGCGTCATCAAACTACGCCTTTGTTATTGTAAGAGGTTAGCGACCCCTAGCGGCGAAAAATTCCATACTGTGGCTTTAAGCGGACTGAAACACAAATGTTTTAAAGTTAAGTGAAGATGGACATGTTTTATTTAAAAATTGACATTGATTTATTACATGGAACATGTGTTTCCATGCATTTTGTTGAGATGTCTTTTCTTGTGTAGCCTATTGTATGTACATGGTTGATTATTCATGTTGCTTATGTATTATACTATTTTTTTGTGTATTCATTGATATTAATCTACTAGCTTTTTTCCCAAAGTGCATGGAAGTGTATGTATTAAAATGGATTTAAAATATGTAATAAACAATTCTTATTTTGTATTTGGTTCAGTTTGTTTATTATAATAGAAGTCAATGGTAACCATGGAAATTGAAATTTGGTTCCTGGAGGCACCCACAGTGGTTCCACACAGTGCCTAATATAAGAGTTCCTCAGGAAACCTTTGTGGTTCCTCAGAGAACCGGCCCTTTTTAAAGGGTGCCTAGAGGATCTACAGACGGTGTGGCAAAGTGAAGAACCCCAAACTGAAGGACTAATGAATGGAGCGGGAGAACATCACTCAGAAACCTTCTGATCTCTGACTATCACTGACTTAGGTTGCAGTTTCGTAACTAAAGTACACTTTTGTTATGAGTCAGCAGAGACACTTAAAGGTAAAAGATCGCACTGCATTCTCTGACTAATGTCAGAACTGGCGAGTCTGTGAAGGGAAAGAAACACTGAGAGGTGATTAACTGTTAATTTCCAGAAACGCACTTGGGAGGGGACACTAAGACCTGGGGAAGAACTGACTGAGGCATGGAGCCGCGGATCAGCCAAATGTAGCATTAACTGCTTATTTTCAGTGTCGAGCAACAACAACCTTTCAACAGTACAGAATAACCCTAAACCTGCACAAGACCCAATAACAAGAGATGAAAACTGCACACAGAGACGCACTTCCCTAAAGAACTTCCGGTCTGGTTTCTGTATATATACGCTCAATCTCATGCACTCTTTTTGCAAAACTGTTCACACATTGTCACTCACTAAAACATTCATCACACTGATGCTCTGGTGCTGCAAATTGATTTTCTCAGAGCCCTGACTATATTAGCATTTCAAGCTATGACAGCACGTTTAGTACGCAACCCTTGACAGAGCTGCCAAATATCACGTGATTTCGTCATTGTTTCCCACGGTTAGGTCCGGAAAGCAGTTTTCGAGTTCGATAAGTAAATTACTGAAGCGGCACTTTTTTTTCTAATTACAAGTTGTGTTTTTCGTTTCATGTCACACAGTAATGATCAATCTACAGGTTATTAAGTGCTGTAACACATCCTGAAGTTTGCCTTGTCAGAGTTTTTCAGTATAAAAGTAAATCGGGTTTAAATGTCAGGAGTTCCTGTCGGGACGAAAGTAACACTTGTTACTTTTGTCCCGCTATAGTGAAAACAAGTGTTTATTTTGCCACGCTGCTAATGTGGTGACTTTCTCTGTGTTGCAGCATTTAATAAAACATGTTTATGTCATATTATACCAACAGAATATGGCAAGAGTGAGGGTCAGTCAGATGTTTATGAGAGAGCGTTCACATTTAAATCAGCTGATTTCTGTGTCACCATTTTTTTTTAACTCAATCTGTTTCTATTTACCTTAGTCACATTTAGGTTTTAGCCATACCTTATAGCTTTTCCACCTCCACCTAGGAATTTGCAGGGTTTCCATCCTGATGTTTTTATGCAGATTTTAAATTTATGCATAAAAACAGCCTGATGGAAACATGCCTATTGTTACATTATGTTAAGAATTTATATTATGGTAATTTAATTTAATTATCATATTGTTCATGTTGAAAACACCTTTTATAAAATAGATTGACATTGCCAATAAAAAAATATTCTAAACAATTCAAGTTTTTACTGTTGGGTTATTTTTGAAACATTGATGAAACTGAAATTTAAAATGAAAATGTAAATTAACATTTTTTTGCAAATATAAAGGCCAAAATATGTTTGCAGTTACATGTTAACAAGGTCATACTCAGGTATATTTAGGCTAATAAAAAACAAAACAAAAAAAAACAAGAGTAACACAAAAAATATAGGTTGTATATTGTTGTGTTACTTTTGACCCACCTGTGTGTTACTTTCGTCCCAACTGACAGGGTCGAAAGTAACATGAGCAGTCTTAAGTTCAAAGTGAAATTAAACTGAAGTCATTATACATTTTTACAAAATACTACCTGGTATTGATAGACCACACTTGTGAGTGACTGACCACAGCAAAAATATATCTCTGTCTAAAACATCATCTTTTCAAATTATGTTTTTCTGAAAAATGGTACTTTCGCCCCTGCTCTCCCCTAAACATAGATTTATACAGTGTATAGGCTACCTGCCAAAAACAACCTGTTTATTAGATCTCATGGCTGGGGAAGAAAAGGCTTGAAAGGTTTTGGGGGGAACTCCCAACACCTGTATACTTTTATAGAGATATCTTCCGTGAGCATGTGCATCAGGACTCTTCTCTCGACTGAATCTCTTTCAGGACAACTGCAAATGGTACCTTAAAAAAAGAATTAAAAAAAAAAATAAATAAATAAAAAAAAAATAATATATATATATATATATATATATATATATATATATATATATATATATATATATTATAATTAGTCCCTTTTACGAATTAACAACATAAATTATAACCATATGCATAATTAAAGCCTATGCCATAAAACACACATAAAACCATTATAATTTTTAACCCCAGCACATGCCGAAAGCATAATCCGTGATTCCCCTCAAATGTCCGCTTTGCAAGGTCTGAGACGCATGAAACTCATTCTGATGATACTCTAATTTAAATTTTCTAATTTTAATTCATTCAGTCTGAAACCCCTGCCATATCTCTTCTGTTCAGACATTCACAGACCTGAGGGCAGAGATCAGAAAGACAAACTCATTTCAAATATGGTAATTTCTCACACAGACATAATGGACGGTTCATGGTTGCATTCTTACATTGAAGTGTATGAGAAGTTGTACCATAGTTTTTTTCATCTGGCCTGTAACCAGAGCTTAAATTGTACCCAGCGTTACTCGTCGTAATTGCATTTTCACTAGTAAGAATTAAATTTGAGAGCTCTACATTTCAGTTCTTACTAGTAACAATTACAATTAGAGAGCTCTACAAATGAATTTTTACTAGTCATATGTCTCCATTGACTTCCATTCATTTTTAATAACGGAGCTCTATAATTCAATTATTACTAGTAGCAATTACAATTAGAGAGCTCTCTAATTTAATTTTTACTAGTAAAAAAACGAATTAAAGATATGTATAATTGCAGAGCTCTGCAATTGCATTCTTACTAGTAACAATTGAATTGTAGAGCTCTCTAACTTGAACTGTTACTAGTAAGAATTGAATTGTAGAGCTCTCAAATTGAATTCTTACTAGTAAAAATGCAATTACGACGAGTAACGCTGGGTACAATTTAAGCTAAAACGGCTTGCCATAAGAGCTCTACAAATGCATTTTTACTAGTCATATGTCTCCATTGACTTCCATTCATTTTTAAAACTAGTAAGAATTGAATTGTACAACTAGTAAAAAAACAAATTAAAGATATGTATAATTGCAGAGCTCTGTAATTGAATTAAATTATTAGTAAGAATTACAACTAGAGAGTTCTTCAACATGTGCTCTCATGTCAATTGTCTAGCCCCTCCCATTATTGGTTTATCTTCCCCACCTGCTTTGTTCGTTACCTTCTTTTGTTTGTTCCCTATTTAGTCTCCCTGTGTTTGCAGTCCTGTGCAGGGGCCTCATTTATAAAACTGTGCGTAGGAACCTTACTAAAAGTGTACGTGCGCCCGAAAGCCAAAAATGGCGTACGCAAAAAAATATTCAGACTTATAAAACCGTGCGTACGCCAGAACCTGCGCAGAATTCACTTTATAAATCCCAGTCAGCGGAAGATTGTGCGCACATGTGTCTCCAGCCGAAATAACCATATATGGAGCTTACAACGCCTAGTTTTACTATGCAGATCCTCATCTACATATCATTTGCATATGATTATTCATCCACGTGATAACTTAAACGTTATCACGTGGATGAATAATAATATGCAAATGATATATGTTTATGTCCATTTGTTCTGTCATCTTGCTGTTGTTACTCGTCTGCAGTGTGTAGACCCGATGCGGTGTGTGTGTTTTTCCGTTCATGTTCACAGGTGTAAGCTTGCGTATGAAGTTATTTTTAGTGCAAACACACTGAGCGCCTGTGACAGGGGAATCTGTAGTTGTGGAGAACACACACATGTGTGTATCAGTACATTTGACATCATGGAGAAAACTGCAAACTTGAAGATTTTTTCTCTCTTCCACAAACACAACAGCCTACAGGTTCATAATTAATATTAATAATGTATAACGGTAACCCATTAGTAATGAATCAAGTGTTACTACATCCTTCTAAAGGAACTAATTATTAGGATCAGTTTTCTAAAGTGAAGATCATGGTAATGATTAAAGTGTTACTAAATCCATCAGAAGGATTATATTCAAAATCTTACAAAAATATCTAAAGCTTATAATGACTTCAGTCAATATTAGGTAGTTATGCTTTTCACTCTAGAATACTGATGATACGAATACAAATAATTATAGTTCCTTTAGAAGGATGAAGTAACACTCGAGTCATTGATAGTGGATTACCGTTACCTTTCATTATATATTATACTTTATTCATGTTAATTATGAACCTGTAGTTCTCTGGGAGGAATGGAAAAAGTAGTTATTGATTAGTAATAGTGAATAACCACATTTAACTGAACGCTACTCAGCCGCCTTCGACACTGTTGACCACGCCATCCTCCTCCACCGTTTGCAACACTACATCGGCATTTCACACACAGCATTTCAGTGGTTTCAGTCCTACCTGACTGATAGAGTTGAGTATGTGGCCCTGGGGGGAGCCAGGTCGAGGCCCCACACAGTCACATGTGGAGTGCCTCAGGGTTCGGTCCTCGGCCCCACCCTTTTATCCATTTATATGCTCCCCCTGGGCAGCATCATCAGCAGGCATGGAGTTGCTTTTCACTGCTATGCCGATGATACTCAGCTCTATATCAGGTTGGACCCCACATCCCCCACATCATCACTCCCCACTCTAACTGCCTGTCTGGAGGAGACAAAGGCATGGATGACTGACAGCTTCCTTCAGCTAAACAGCTCCAAAACGGAAGGTCTCCTCATTGGGACCCCACACCAACTCCGTTCCTCCCCTCTGACCGTTTACTCATTTGCTGGCCATGACATTTCTCTCACATCCTCTATAACAAACCTGGGGGTTCGATTTGACCCCCACCTATCATTTAACACCCACATCCAATTTATCTGTAAGACTGCATTCTTTCATCTCCGGAACATCTCCAAACTCCGCCCCTCCCTATCCTTTTCCGATTCAGAGAAGCTGGTCCATGCCTTTGTCTCCTCCAGGCTTGATTACTGCAATGCACTCCTCATCGGGATCCCTGGCAGGAGCCTGCAGTACATTCAGAACTGCGATGCCAGGGTCCTGATGAGGGTGCGTAAATCTGAGCACATCACACCAACCCTCCATAAACTTCACTGGCTTCCTGTTAGGTTCAGGATTGAGTATAAGATCTGTCTCCTGACCTATCAGTGTGTCTACGGCAGCGCACCAGTGTACCTCCAAGACCTCATCAATAGGCAAAACCCAACCCGACATCTCCGTTCCGCTGACAGCCACCAACTCCAGGTTCCCAAGTCCAAACTCCGCACTATGGGAGATAGGGCCTTCCAGGTGGCTGCGCCTCGACTGTGGAATACCCTCCCCAACCACCTAAGGGCGCCACAATCGATCGAGGTTTTTAAAAATAATTTAAAGACTCACTTATTTGGTATTGCATTTTCTTAATATAATTTTGTTTCTTGCTGTATTGACTGCTTTTATGTTGAGTGTTTTTACCTGTGCACCTGTAGCACTTTGAGATGTGTTCTTCACGTGTAAAGTGCAATACAAATAAAATGTATTATTATTATTATTATTATTATTATTAATTCTTTAGAGTTTCTTAATGTAGTTACTAGAATGTTAATAGTGCGTTACTCATTAGTTCCTGTGTTATTCATTAATGAAGGAACAGTTTTATAAAGTGTTACCGTTCAGCTCACACTTAGAAGAGAGAGGTTTCGTGTTTTAAAGACGTCTAATAGCCAAACACGGCCCAGACGTCTAGGCTAACACAACACACACACACAGAACATGTCAAAGAAATTAAACCAAACATCTTGTAATCACTGTAGACTTTGCTGAAATGATGAAATATCAAACATCTCACTAGTTATTTTGGCAAAAACAACATGTAACCAAATTCAAGGTTATTTATGATAGAAGTTCAGTAAATCAGATTATCATCTCAAAAATATTACAAGAATTAAGAATTACTTTCTTTCCAGTCAAGACTTCCAGTTTTCATCACCATTGTGGATTATTGAAATGATTCATAAAAAAACACCAGACAGTGTCAGCTCATACAGAACATATGAACACATCACACCGGCTCCCAGTTAAGTTTAGGATTGACTCTAAAGTATTACTGGTATATAAATCACTCAATATAAATAAATATCAACGGCTATTTGTAGATGTAAGGAAGTGACGTCTTTGGTCCTCAGATGTTTCCGGTTTCACATTCGAAACATCGGCGGGAGGCGCTTTATTTACAGTAATTTGCAGATAATTTACTTATTCATGCAAAGAAAACTTGTCAAAATTATAATTAGGCTCCTCATACGAGCTATAAAACAGCTCGTCATACACACTTTCACCCGTGGAGGAAACTGTAGATACAATTCTATTGGTTTGTTCTGAATTATCTAATTTGGACAAGTCATTAATTCAGTAAAAAATACATTAGTAGACAGTGACAAGTGTTGGAAACCTTTTCTTTTATTATTGAATGATTGTGTACAGAATTAACATCAGTGGCAGATTTAACACATGAAATGTTGCACTGTGTTTATCCGTTGTATATAGATTTTTATTATTATTATATATAATGAGAACATTTGTTGTCCTGCAATTGATTGAATGTATTTCACAACCAAATATTAACAAATTACTTAGTGTATGAGTTCACATTTATTGGATTATGGTGAACACGCTGAACTAAACTGTTTCTCACCATGGTGCCTTTCAAGCCTACACACACTTCAGGTGAAACACCTTGTGACACACACAGAGAACTATGACACACACAGAGAACTATGACACACACACACGTGAGAACTGTGACACAAAAACAGGAAGTTGTGTAAAACTTACACGCAGTTTGTTTCCTCAGTTTGTGTGTGAGGATGTGTGTGTGAGGATGTGTGTGTGTGTAGAAGAGACCCAGTATGTGTTCAGTATCTTCAGTAACTCCACTTTCTGAGTGTGACAGTTCTCTGTCGTCCAAATGACAGTCAGATGTTCTGAGTTCACACACTGCCATTTGTGCACACCCTAAACTATGCTGGGCTGTTTCAAGTCAAGTCTTATTCTTCAAGTATTTACAGCACTTTTTACAATACAGTGTTTCAAAGCAGCTTTACAGATATAACAGGAAAATAAAGTTTGTTTCCAGAAGAAAATAGCGTCTCAGTCCAGCTTACGTAAGATCAGTGATGGTTCATTTCTGTTGTAAAAAGTTATTAATTTAGTTCATTTATATATAACTGTTTGTTGAGATTTTTTTTTTTTTTTAAGGTCAAGAAATACAAAAATACAAGGCAAAAAGCAACTCTACAAATCTGGAACCCACCCCACCCTGATACATTTAACATTTACATAGTTTATCATTTAGCACACATTACAAATGAGGAGAATAATAGACAATCAGACCAACGAGAGGGCAAAAACAATTTTTTTTTTTTTTTTTTTTTTGCTGCTGCTGCTTGTTCAAATTGAATTAGAGAGCTCTCTAATTGGAATTGCTACAAGTTATAATTGGATTAAAGAGCTCTGCATTTACACTCTTAGTAGTAACAATTGAAATAGACAGCTCTCTAATTGTAATTCTTACTAGTAACGGTAACACTTTACAATAAGGTTCCATTAGTTAACATTAGTTAATGCATTAGTTAACATGAACTAACCATGAACGACACCTCTGTTCAGCATTAGTTAATATTTCCTAATGTTAACTCACACATGTACTGATGCATCAATTCACATTAACAGCACGGTTGGTTAACATTAGTTAATGCACTAGTTAACATGAACTAACCATGAACAATGCCTGTAAATAGCTTTACTGTTTTGTAAGGTTAAACTGTACATATTTACATTAGTTTATGTAGCAGTTGACACACACTATGAATGAACATTTCTAACTCACCATGTTACCCTAAATGTAAAAATACTGCTGTGTACCTTATTAACACTCTTTTAAATATATAAGGCATTGATTTGTTGGAAAACATAATTCTACAGCGGAAAAATATGTTGTTCATGTTTATACGCACTTTACTATCATTACTTGCATTCAAATAAGTATTCATTAATGGATTGAGTGAACCTTATTGTAAAGTGTACACTATTTCAACATTAACTGATGTGTTACTAACATTTGTAGACTCTTTATTGACTTTACAATAAGGTTCATAAATTCCATCAATAAATGCTTTATTAATGGTAAGTCATGTCAATAAAGAGTCTACAAATGTCAGTAATCCATAAGTTAATGTTGAAATTTAGTGACCTTAAAGAGCGCGATGGATTATAGGGCGATAGAAGATCCGTTAAATAGACTGGAGCTAAGCCGTTTAGGGCTTTATAAGTCAGTAGTAATACTTACGGAACTTTATAGGTAACCAATGTAGAGATGATAAAATCGGTGTTATATGATCATATTTTCTTGATCTAGTAAGAACTCTAGCGGCGGCATTTTGGACTAACTGTAGCTTGTTTATTGAGGATGCAGGACAACCAGCTAATAACGCATTACAGTAATCTAGTCTCGAGGTCATGAATGCATGAACTAACTTTTCTGCATCAGAAACTGATAGCATATTACGTAGCTTAACAATGTTTCTAAGGTGGAAAAAAGCTGTTCTTGTAACATATGAAATATGATTTTCAAAAGACAGGTTGCAGTCTAGTATAACACCCAGGTATTTTACTGTAGAGGATGAAGTAACAGGACATCCTATTATGTTAAAGTTGTATTGTGAGAGGTTTTGTGGGTGGTTTTTTGAACCGATGATTAGTACCTCTGTCTTGTCTGGATTTAATAAAAGAAAATTACGCGTCATCCAATCTTTTATATCTTTAACACACTCTGTCAATTTGGATAATTTAGCGTTTTCATCTGGCCGTGATGAAATATAGATTTGAGTGTCATCAGCATAACAATGGAAACTAATTCCATGTTTCCTTATAATATTTACAAGTGGCATCATATATATTGAGAATAACAGAGGGCCCAACACAGATCCCTGCTGCACTCCATAGTTTACTGGAGTTATGATCGATTTTTCTCCATTTAAATAAACAAAATGGTAGCGGTCAGATAAATACGATCTAAACCAGCTTAATGCTTGTCCTTGAACACCAGTATAATTTTGTAGTCGATCTAAGAGTATTGTGTGATCTATAGTATCGAACGCAGCACTAATATCAAGTAAAACTAATATTGAGATACAGCCTTGGTCAGAAGCTAAAAGTAAATCATTTGTGATTTTAACGAGCGAATTGAGTTGTTACTAGTAATAAATGATTTGTAGAGCTCTCTAATTGTAATTTTTACTAGTAATATTTGAATTGTTGAGCTCTCTAATTGTAATTCTTACTAATAATAATTGAATTGTAGAGCTCTCTAATTGAATTGTTACTAGTAATAAATGAATTGTAGAGCTCTCTAATTGGAATTGTTGTTACTAATAATAATTGAATTGTAGAGCTCTCTAATTGTATTTTTTACTAGTAATAATTGAATTGTAGAGCTCTCTAATTGGAATTGTTGTTACTAATAATAATTGAATTGTAGAGCTCTCTAATTGTATTTTTTACTAGTAATAATTGAATTGTAGAGCTCTCTAATTGTATTTTTTACTAGTAATAATTGAATTGTAGAGCTCTCTAATTGTAATTCTTACTAGTAATAATTGAAATGTAGAGCTCTCTAATTGAATTGTTACTAGTAATAAATGAATTGTAGAGCTCTCTAATTGGAATTGTTGTTACTAATAATAATTGAATTGTAGAGCTCTCTAATTGAATTGTTGTTACTAATAATAATTGAATTGTAGAGCTCTCTAATTGTATTTTTTACTAGTAATAATTGAATTGTAGAGCTCTCCAATTGTATTTGTTACTAATAATAATTGAATTGTAGAGCTCTCTAATTGTTATTGTTACTAATAATAATTGAATTGTAGAGCTCTCTAATTGTTATTGTTACTAGTAATAATTGAATTGTAGAGCTCTCTAATTGTTATTGTTACTAGTAATAATTGAATTGTAGAGCTCTCTAATTGGAATTGTTACTAATAATTATGTCAAGCCATTTTAGCTTAAATTGTGCCCAGCGTTACTCGTCGTAATTGCATTTTTACTAGTAAGAATTCAATTAGAGAGCTCTACAATTCTATTCTTACTAGTAGCAATGACAATTAGAGAGCTCTACAAATGAATTTTTACTAGTCATATGTCTCCATTGACTTTTTTTTAATTACGGAGCTCTACAATTTAAGAATGCAATTGCAAAGCTCTTTAATTCAATTAACACAGTCTCACCCCAAAACGTCACATACTGACGCGTCTTGACCATACGGCAACATACGACGAAAAGGGTACCCCTAAAACGTCCATATGTGACTATTTGGGTTATGGGTAGGTTTAGGTATGCGGTACCGCTAGGAGGCGCTGCTGGTGCGCTTATGTCTTCGTCTCATATGGACGTTTTAGGGGTACCCTTTTCGTTGTATGTTGCCGTATGGTCAAGACATGTCAGTACGTGACGTTTTGGGGTGAGACCGGGCTGATTCAATTACAGAGCTCTGCAATTATACATATCTTTAATTTGTTTTTTTACTAGTAATAATTGAATTGTAGAGCTCTCTAATTGAATTCTTACTAGTAAAAATGCAATTACAACGAGTATGGCTGGGCACAATTTAAACTAAAACGGCTTGCCATACGATGCATCGTTGAAGAAAAACCACATTGTCGCAAAGTGGTCCTTCAACTACGTTGGTTCGTGACGTCACGCATGTGGTGGAGTAATAACTCATTTTAATTAATCTGTTTGAGATCGAATCAACGCTAGATGTTTTGATATAAATTACAGACATGATATATGAGGACTATTTCTCATTTTTCTCAATTATTTCGCTTTATTTCCAGATTTAATTATAGGCTCGTTCTTACTTAGTAGAGCTCGTTTGCACATGTGCAGTCTTCAAAAACAACACTTTAAATCTCTTGACAAACTCAAAGACGTAAATGACATTTGTATGTATTCTAAATAAAAGACACAGGTTGTAGGGGAGAGCCGGAACGATTGAAACACGGGACGGATGAAACACTGAGATTTCCTCGAAAACCACTCACGTCATGTACGTCAAATTTCGTCAGCACGTACAGCACGCAATGCCTACCATACCCGCGAAAACATTTCTTCTTTACGTCGTGTCGTTTTGGAGTTAAAGCCGCAAAGCTGTTTCTGAGTGCGGCAAGTTGATTATTTCGGGCAGAACTTTTTTTGACTGACAAGTTGTATTTATTGTTTCATGTGCCATTGTAATGATAATATGGCGGGTGTATTAATACTGCAACACACCCTTAAGTGTGCAATATCAGAGTTTTTTAGTTTAAGGGCAAAAGAGGTTTAAATGAGGAGGCTGGTCATAGCCTATACATAGATTCATATACTGTTCCTAGACTTGTGTTTCTTTTAATGCAAATTCATTTTCGATTGCGCAACACATGTTGGGCCCTATTTTAACGATCTGACACGCAAGTGGCAAAGCGCAAAGCGCAAGTAACTTTGTGGGTGGGTCTCGGTGCTGTATCTATCTATCTATCTATCTATCTATCTATCTATCTATCTATCTATCGTTTGTAATAATATGATTTGCAAAAATGAAAACTGCTGCTTCTGTGTAGATTAGAGAATCGAAGTGTATGCGCGTTGTGCACGCTATACATTATGGTCATGCATGCGCCTTTAGCATAATGAACAACGCACAACGCGCCACTGACTTTAGACTAGGTTTTTTCTGGTCAGTGGCGCAACTGTTTTCTAAACCTGCAAAATAATATGCAGGTTTTTTTATGGAACAGTAAAATAGCACCAGGGATTGTTTGCGGCAGAACACGCCTCCTTTTTTGCGCTGAACCGCCCAGGGAGCGCAAGTTCATTCCCTAGTTTAGCGACGTGCGTCTGTGGAGGGAAAAGCGCGCTTTGCGCGGGTGCAAAATAGGAATGATACATGCGTCGCTGTACAAAGTCAATTACGCTGGGTGCAAGATAGGGCCCGATATCTCTTTAATAATCAGTCCAATCTTAAATCTTCAATAAATTTCATTTATCGTCTTCATCTGGTTGACCTTGTTTTCTTCATTTTAAAGGTACAATATGTAACTTTTTTTGCTTTAAAAATAGCAAAAATCACTATATCTATGTTATATATGTAAGGAATAATTGACGACAGGCCGTTGAATTATTAGAAAAATAATGCACACCCGAGGTGGTAATGCGGTCACGATGCGAAGCGGAGTGGCCGTTACACCTCGGGTGTGCATTATTTTTATAATAATTCAACGGCCTGAAGTCAATTATTCCGCTTATACTACAGTTACCACACCTCGAAACATTGTTCAGATTATGTATTTCAAGACGTTTGTAAAGTTTTTGTCATTAAAGCGCTCTTGTATGTAGGACTAATTTCTTACGCATCTAATCCAATGCCTCCGTTGCTAATTCCAAAACGTCACTTTAGAGTTAGTAACGGAGGTTTGAGCCACTGATAGCAGACTAATGCTGGGACACACGACTAGCTGACACATTCTCTGACTGTTTTCATCGACTGCAGCAGATTTTAAACACAGACTTCGAACACAGACTGAACGCGCTGAACACGCGTTTGGGCATGATCAGTCATAAGTATCAAATTACATTCATAACCGGCCTTAAAGTGTGTCCCCGGCTTTATGCAGTTATTAATGCAGTTATTAGAGAGAGATGTTGCAATAATGAGACAGAAAAGCATGTGCGTCAATATTATTATTTATTTATTAATTCAATTTGTTATAGGCCTAATTAATTTGTTCATTCTATTTTCTATTATTGACAGATGACAGTAGACTAGCCAAATAAATGAAACACAAAACCATTTTAACAAGTAGGCCTATCAATAATTATTTATTTGTTATATTATCTGCAATAAACATCCGTGCTGCAGGACTATCCATTTATTTAGCCTATATTCAGTTTAATTTTCTATTGATTATAGATAGCCTATACGACTATATACTTTATTTATTCAAATTAAACTGCATGTTTCCATTGATTGTGAAGCTAGACATTGAAAATTGCAGATCAAGCGCATGGGGCTAAATGCTTTTTCTTGTTATGAATTGTATCCTATTTTCCGTTATTACAGTTAACTACGCGAAGTGATATGGAACTGTAATGCGGTCAAGACCTGCTGGAACTACTTTAGCTGTGCGTTTCCCTGAAAATAATGCACACCTTAGAACGTTCGTCAACCAATCAGATTCAAGCATTCAACAGCCCTGTAGTATAATTTTTTTTAGTTGTGTACTTACATTACGTTTTGTCGCCGTCAATGCCGTCATATCCGCGATGTGTCCCTGGTTTCCGCTCGTACTGCCATAGCAACCAGAGCCCTCTGATAGTAACCAAGGCGACAGACGTGGACCACTGTGTAGTTCGTAATGTCTATCTGCACGCTGTTGTTGTTTCGTTCAAACATTATGGACCATGGCAAGCAGACTTTGGATAAAAAAGGAGAACTAAAACGAGAATCAATATCAGCGCGGTGTTTTCGAGATGCCGAGAGCTCCCATAGACAGTATATAAACGAGAGCTCCACGTCCGAGACTTCGACCGCTCCTACATGTACTTTATTAAACAGGTGAGCACATTTACATTAAACTAATCAATGTTATATAGTTCAACAATGATAAAATGTTAGAATATGATCTGTATGTTATTCTAATGTTGATCTAGCTTACTGCTAGTCTCATACAGACAAACTAACACATACATTTCAACACATTCAAATGCAGTTTAGTGTGCTAGTGTAATGTTAGACCAGGTGAAACAGCGCTGCGTTACCTCACAAGTTTAATTTGTCTAATAAACTGACCTGTGAGCAGTAATTCTGCGTGTAGTTCGGTAGAATGAAATGTCCATATTCCTTTTATATCCGCGGGACTCGCGTCGCGTGTGGAGCTGATAGCTGTCTCTTAGCAATCCCGAACTGCTTCATATCACAGTCACGATAAAAACATCGATGTATTTACTCATCCATAAACATTATTAGATCGGCCGGCTTGACGTTGACGACAAGATCCATAATTCTTAGCAAATGTTGCGTCATCAAACTACGCCTTTGTTATTGTAAGAGGTTAGCGACCCCTAGTGGCGAAAAAAATTACATACTGTACGTTTAACAGGCTATTCAACTAGCAAACACTCAATTTGACTCAAGGAAGAAATGCAAAAAAAAAAAAAAGATTTGTAAACGGATTTGTCTGTCTTCGTCAAAATAGCCTATTAGAAAGATTACAAAATGAACCTTTAAATTAAAATAAATTACAAAATATGTTTGTAACAATATGTACATAAGTTACTTGTCAGGTATTGTTCACAAAAACAACCATTAGATGGTTAGTAGCCGTTTAAACTGTTATGTTTCATCCGCCCCACCCCTGTGTTGTAATCGTCCCGCCTGAAACAAAGCACAACTGCCGTTCAAAGTCAAATTTTACTTAAATCATTCTATATTTGTACCGGGAAAAAAAACACATGATACTAAGAGAACACATAGGCTGTGAGTTGTTGATCACAAAAAAATAAAGTCTATCTGTAACCTTATCTTAGAAAACGACATCTGAAAAGTGTTTCATTTGTGTTTCACTCTCCCCTACTGAATGTCATCTTGCTTATTTTGCTCAAAATCAGGATTTATTCCACATGTCATGAACACTAGAAACTCTGCTTCTAACCACAGGTCGAGATCTGTCCCAGCTAACAATTTTAGGTTTTAAGAACGTTCCCTGTTAGCTGGGGTCGTTTCAAACACACAACTCTGCGATGCTGTTTGCTAATGTTGGTTGGAACAATATAGTTTCGGGAAACACCGACTCGTTGAACTGCTGATAACGACAGAACTTGCGAACATTGTTAACTAACGATGCTTTCGGGAAACACACCCCAGATCATCAGGATCACATTATAGATTATAGAAATACCAAGAGTTCACTCTGATAACAAATCACTGGTATAATGTTGAGAAGTCAAGAAACTGTGGACAGAGTTTATCTGGCAGTGAACAGAATAATGAACTCCTCCTGAACACTCAGTCACATTAAAGATTAACAGCTCGAGTGCAGGTGCAGAAAAGAGGAACACAGAAACTGCTAAAATAAAAACACTTGAACATCTGTGTCCTGTTTAACCGTTTAACTGTTAAAACACATGTTGGTTTAGAGGTTTGCCATATCACGTGATGCACAGAAACATCTAAAAAACAGTTTCAGATAACCTATATTCTTAAGGCTAAAGAAGACTAATTTAAGAGGGTCGGGAGTCCCTTTTTAATATTTATGGAACATGCAGATATTAACAATATAATAGAGGAGCAACAAAATGCTTAGGTATTATATTCCTATGAAAATCATCATTATTATACAATCATTTGACCTGAATCACTGAATTCATGTAGAGCCCAATTTCTGAGTTACTTTATTAATTATAGCAGCACTGTCCTTGATGAGCATAATATTTGTAACTTTTACAATGTAATCCAAATAATTTCTTAAAAGTTGTTCACATACAAAAACTGGTTTTTGTTTTTTTAACAGAGACTTCAACAATCAGCCTGTGAATCTCAACAATGGTGACAATTATAAAGCATGTTGCAGTGCATTCTGGGTGCCACCAATCAAAACTCATTCATGGCTCCCATCATGCATTGCTGCATGAATAAATAATGAGCTTATGTTCAGAGTGTATCTGTTTGTCACCATTGATGAGATTCATACGCTAATTCTTGATGTCTGTGTGTGCCTACCTGAAATACTTTTTAAGAAGTTTATTTTATTATTGATTTGATCATTTGGATTTCATTGAAAAGGCTAAAAGTGGCATGCTCTACAAGGACAGTGCTGCTATAATCTATAAGGTAAACTTAACTTTTGGTAGGTAAAATTATGCTCTCAATGAGTTCAGTGATTCAGGCCAACTAATGATTATGTTAAAGCACAACCAACAGGATTACAGCATTATAACTGAATTACAGCAGCCAAACAAAATCTAAAGTTAAAAAAGTAAGGGTCAAGAGACCAGCTAAACCAAACACGGATTACCATAATGGTGATCGGTGAACCATTTTACATTTATTTTCTCCTTCAGTGATTCTGCTTGTTAACATTAGGTGTCTTCAATAATGCTCAATCATCACTCAATTAATCACTTAATTAACTCATTAACTTTAACACTGCTTCAGTGTTACTTATAACACTCTGAGTGTGGACTCATATAAACAGTAGCTAAGTTTCCATCCACTTGTCAATCGAATTATCTGAAGTTCGGTAAAAAAAACTCATGCGAATAAAGCTGGTGAAAGTGTGTTTCCATCCAACGGCTTTAAAGCGAATAAAAACCTGTACGTAATGACATCACATGCTGTTTTGCGATCAAATTGGTCTATCAAATTGATTTGAGACATTTTAAGGTGTTTCCATTCATTTTCGCACTGAATCGCACAACATTCAAGCAAACATTTGCGAAAAGTTTTGCTAGACAAAATGGATCGCATTATTTATTCTGCAAATAACGTTTCCATCAGCATTTATCGCATAAGCCGTATATCGATCAAGATAAAATCCGATGAGACCGAACGTATTTCATTTGAGTCGATATTCATGAAATTCAATTGAATTTTACTGTTTCCAAAATGGCATTTTTCATTCGATATCACTTAATTCGGATAAAAACGTGTGGATGGAAACATAGCTAATGAGCAGTGTTAATTTAACACTGGGGATTTTGCTGTGAAAGATAAGGTGGTAAAAAAACACCAAGTAGAGGTAGAAGACCAAGGAACTCTATTATATGATGCACAATGATGTGTAGAAAATGTACAATTCGTAATGAATCTTAAGGCACAATGATACACAGCATCCAGGGAGGCAAGAAGAGTAGGAGTACATCCCTATAGTCAAGAATCGGTAAGAAAGTCGCAGACACAAGCTTCTTCCTATTGCATTACATGAAAAGCAAGACTTATTTCTAAAATAAAATCCTAGCTTCTTCTTTAATTTTTGTTTCAAGTAATTAATGTGTAATTTTAAAATGTAATGTGTCAACAATTATGATGCCTGTCACGCTGAGGCAAGGATGAAGCAGAGAGAGAATCCAAGTGCAAGCATACATTTAATTAAACAAACAGGTAATCCAGGCGGAACACGGAACTCAGGACAAGAACAGGTAACAGTACATTAAACAACGACCGACAACCAACAACTGAAGCACAGAGGTTTAAATACACAGACAAACAAGCTAAACAAGATAACAAGGGGGTGTGGCTAATTAGAAACACATGGGAGAACTAATAAGCAAGAAGAACTACAAAGGACTACAAAAACATGACACAGAACAGGAAATAACAAAAGTGCACACAAGACAAGGGAAACACAGGACAGGAAACATTACAATGCCCAGGACGATTAATGATGATGTTTTAAATCTCTTTAATCTCATAATTGAAGAAATGAATAAAATCACAGATCAATTGTAAGGGGATTTACAGACAAGAGTCAGAATTATAATAAATTAAAGAAAAGTTTTACTGAAGATAGTCTGCAGTTTCATCAGGCAGAAGTTCAGCTTTAGTAAAACTTTCATTTTTTATAATTCTTTCAGGTAGTCAGGGTTTTATTACGATTGGCAAGATGAACAAAAACTGATAAAATGATCATTTTTAGCCTCGTATTGCTCGCGATGATTACAAAAAGCAAGTAAATGAAATTATGGATCGGGGATAATTTCCTTGGACAAGTGTGACTAAAGTTAATCAGAAACGTTGTGAAAATCATTTAGAATATGTAAATGTTGAAAGTAAAACTGAATGATTTTAAAGAAGTCTTTAAAGATGAACTGAACTGAAATAATCAACGTTGATAACGTGTTGTTTATGACAATTAAAAGTAAATTACAGAAAAAATTTGAATTAAAAATATCAATATAGCTGTTTTTTTAAGCAACACAAAAATTGCATTTGTTAGTATAAGAACGCTGGCAATTCCGATGACGTCACCGGCATGGTAGAACCTGCGAAGGTATATAGGCAGCTGCAGCTGCAGGTCCTATACACAGACGAAAATGACTCATTTTAATGGCATGGGTATCTGACTACCACCACACGCCCGGCCCGACACATTAACTGTAATTATGAACCCAAGCCCGATTTAAACCTGACCATTTTTTTAATACGTGGGCCGTTATAACCAGGGGCGGCGCCAGAGAATTTTTTATTTTTTTATTTTTTTATTGCTAGATATACAAATATTATTAATAAATGAGCAAACATAGGCCACTTATATATTTAATAATAAATTATTTTAATTATCACAATTAAAGTATTAATTTTATTCAATTGAACAAGCAACATTCAGCATTCAATCAAATATTCTTATAGATTTATTATTAATAATGATAATTAATAATTAGCCTAATTATTTCAACATAATATCTCGTTATTTCGTAATATGTAGCCTACATAATATGTGTGCGTGCAACAAGCAAGATGTGCATTTGTAAATCCGGTGACGCGCATGCATTTATTTTTATTAACCCTTGTGTGGTGTTCATATTTTTGTTACTCAGCCAGTGTTCGTGGGTCTGGTGGACCCGCCGCATTTTTGGGTTTTTAATTCAACACAATCAAAAATGTTATGTTAAAATACTCAACAGATGTTTACTTCATCCCAATTACAAGCAATATAAACAGCATATATGGTTAATATTTTCTCTTTACCTTTGTTAGATCACATTTAAGAATTGCAACCTCGTGTGGGAATGGCAGGAGTAGAAACACAAAACTCACTCTTGCACTCTTTCACACTTACACACAATCTCTCTCTCACACGCACGCACACACACACACACACACACACTCATGCACACACATACACACACACACTCACAACACACACACCCACAACACACACACACACACACACACACACACACACACAGACACACAGACACACACACACACACACACACACACACACACACACACACACACACACTCACTTGGATATGTGGTGTACGGTCACTCTCCATAGGCATAATGGTTTTTCTAATGTACAAACTGTATAATCTATCCCCCTACACTAACCCTACCACTAAACCTACCAATCACAGAAAACTTTTGGCATTTTTTGAATTTCAAAAACACCATTTAGTATGTTTTAGTATGAGGACACAGATGTCGTCATAAACCATGTTTACGTTGTAATACCCATGTCATTATACACATTTGTGTCCTCATAAACTATACAAGAACATACACACACTAACATCAGGCCCTGACAGGAGGAGGACAGAGTAAAGGTACACAGGACCTACAATTTCCACACTTTTAATAGCCTCGGGTCCAGTGGACCCGAACATCCTGTGTGTAATATAAATGTGTAGGGGGGGTGTACAGTGTGTTTTCATTGAAAATGTGTTCTGATATATATTCCTCACAGAAAATGAGCCAAGGCCAATAAGTCTCAGTTTGAAAAAATAATTAATTGTATCATTTTTCTTTTGATAAAAAATGAAAACGGGTCCAACAGACCCGAACACCATACAAGGGTTAATGAACAGTGTCAGCTGCAAAGATTAAGTTGACGATCACCATCTCCGTAGTGAACGCGCCTATAGAGAGAAATGCACATCATTACATAATCAGAGAGTAGCCTATTTCTTTTCGTTTTGAATTGTTTCGTTTAAAGACATTTCAAGCTTTCTATATTTCTCATGTCTGTAAGGCATACACTGAGTTTCGGTTAAGTTAGGATGAGATGCGCTCCAGTTCACGTGCAATGTAAGTGACCGCGCGGACGCCTCCATGATTATAATGTCTGCTATATTTGCTTATTAAATACAGGCAATTGGTTGATGAAAAAAATATTAAAATTAAGATACAATTTATACAAAACGAAATTCACTTTAAAGAAAGGCTTTCTACAATGCAAATCTTAATTAAGTGGTCAAAATCATGTCTGACCCGCTCCATATCTCTCCATATATTGCGCATCCTATCTTACTCATGCTGTTAACTTTTTTATATTCAACATAGATGAAAATAATAATAATAATAAAAAATAATAATATTTTAATGAAACTAAATGAGCTTATTTAATGGCTACAACACGTATAGTAGGCTTACACTCTCTATTTGTACAAATTGCTGCACATTCATTTACTTCTGAATTGTGCACGTTGAAAGGCATTTGTTTGTGCATAAAACATATCTGCAACATTTATCAAGTCAACGGATAATTGTGCGTGCATTTATTAATTATTATCTTAATGAATAATGCAACAAGGATGAAGCATGTAAACTGCGCTGTTTGTTTATTCAGAATGGAATGGCTCGCAAATGGATCCGAATGAAGAAAAAAAAAAAAAAAAAAAAACTGAACTCCCTCTGTATCAACAATGTGCCCTGAGACGATGACATCAGCTAGCTTCAGGGTGGGTAGGACATTGGAATCTGTTTACAGACATGCTGTGGTTTAATTAGCAGCTAGTAAACGCATTATTATCGAGACGAGTCATGATTTATACAGTTTATATGGTCGGAGTGGTGGCTAGCTTGTGGAGTTTGACAAAAGTGCTTCCAACGTGTTTACGTTAGCTGCTAGCTCTTTCCCCTAGGTTGGATCGTTTGGTATCTAGCTTGATTTTGTTACTCAATTTCAATTAATGAGTGTCTCAGTTTTGTTGAACGCTATAAAGCCTAACGTTACACGTTATATGTGCGTGTAAGTGAATATGTACATGTTTTGTGTGTGTGACAACGTTACATCCAGCCCTTTGCTTAGTTTGCTATAACTTGCTATCATAACAGTTAACATACTTCTCTGTCCTCTGCCTTGACGTGTGCGTTTCAGCGCCCTGTCTCTGCGGTAACATAGTTAGCATCGGTGGTGTTAATACTTGCCATTGGTCTATCGGTCTGCCCTGTACTACAGCGTGAAAAGTTTAACATTGACGGAATGGCCTCAGGTTTAGCCTAACCCTCACCAGTCAACCGGTTGTATTGAAAGTACAACTCTCTAAATAGTCTGTTGCTAAAAAATGCTCACTACGGACTCGAAATCCAGGGGCTGCATGCAATGGCTGCTCTGCTAGTGTTGGTTAGCAACAGAGTAGCTTACCATTCCAGTGACGTTGCCGAATGTTGAAATCCAACATGGCGGCGCCCGTGTAACAACAACAACATTTTCAACATACCATTTTATCCTTTTTAACAAATTCTGCCACTTTAAAAATTGGACCAATGAGAATAAATAAAATACATCTGTTATATCACCTTTACTCAAAATTCCAGTTCAGTTCATCTTTAAAATAATGATACAGACTTTAAACAATAGAAGGGATATTTTTGAGTAGTTTACTTTAGGACCAGTGACTTCTCTGTCTCCAGGACTGATGGCTTCGGCTACAGATTTACAGTGCTCTAAAAAATACAGGGTTGTTTTAACCCACAGTTGGGTCAAAGTTGGGTTGGGTTAAAAAAAAAAATCATTAAAAAATGTAACCCCACGGTTGGGTTCGTCCATATTTGACCCAAATTTGGGTTAAAACAACCCTGTATTTTTTAGCGTGTAGTGGTACACTGAATGAACGCTGTGATAACTAAACTCACTGTATAATCTCAGCACTGAGATTTTGCTGCTTTTAAGATGTTTAACAGATTTTAGTGATTAAATATTTCTGTTATTAACCGGTCTCCCCGTGTTAACACTAGTCCTGATGGCTCTTGAATATATTCCCTAAGCTCCAGAAATACAGCCCTTCACAATCATACAGTACAAGCAGATTCAAAAACACATTTTTCTTATTTAAAAAGCTTCTGAAAGATGTTGAAATGTAATCATCTCTGTTTAGAAGATAAGCAAATTTTAATTTAAATTGAAAATAAAAACTATTCAATGAAACATATGGTTTGACATTCATGTCATGATCTAAACTCTATATTTCAGAACTCTTCATCTTTACAACAAAGTTTCTCACTCTGAGAATTACTTGAATTATGAATTATTTTGAACAACTTTGTGAGTTGATAACTGAATGTGATTTCCTTGATCTCTGAAACTGCTGTTAAATTACGTGAAAAAAAAAATAAATCAAATCAAATCCTTATTGACTCGACATGTTTTATCTGGCATCTCAAAACTGAAGAATATTATCAATATAGAGTGATAAAGGAACACTGAAGCGGTGTTAAAGTTAATGAGATAATTAAGTGATTAATGAGTGATGACTGACTTATTGTCATTTATGATGTTGATTTGTATACTCTCTGGATTAGTATCTGGATTAGAGTATTTAATTTATGTAAATTAGAATTGTGAGGTCGAAGATTGGGTCCATTATGGGTTAATCAAGCTCATCACATTTATGAAAGGCTAGTGGATGAATAAAGGAGGAACATCACTGTCATCTGACTGACTTCGACAACACAACACAACACAACACAACACGACCTGACAGAGAAACAAGAGTCGAGAACTGTGTGTGTGAGAACGTGTCTGTAGAGGCTCTGCCTTCGGGGACAAAACAAGCCTGAATTACGCAAGATATGCTGAGAAAACCGCACTGTTGGTATTAGTGTTTATGCTCGAACAGCTGAGCTCGTTCCTTTAACGGAGACCTTTAAATTAACTGCAAGGATGAAATGAGTGACGATCTACACAGATTCGTTCAGGACGCTCGTGATTTTGATGTACTGAACATGTTTGAAGTCAGATGGTCGACCTTTTCTTCATGGTGAGTTAGTATAAAATTTCCTGGATGCTATTTTGTTGCCTGATCTAATTTCTTTTTGTAAATGTGCAGGGCAAACTGATAAAAAATATTGTGTTTCTATAAGAATAGCAGGGCAGACACAGCTGAAAAACCACTGTCACACAAACAAAGGAGATTGTGTGAAACATGTTATCTGAAGTAACCTTGAGTTTTCTGACTCCTTGGAGCATTAGTCTTTTGATTGAGACACAACGAAAGCTTGGAGGAAATCTGCTGCTCTAAAGAAGTGTTTGGGTTTTACTTTCGTTTGGGAAAAAAAAAGAAGTTTGCTTTGGATATTGTTTAAAGACCCCAGAAGGGGTTAAACAACGAGTGCCCTCAGTCGAGTTGTGCCTATACCCATACATATCATATGCACGTAAAAACAAATGTTCGCGTATTAATTGCGCGATAAACACAATGCGTACATTTAGTGTGACCGGATCGTAAAGAAATGTCTTCTCTCCTGTCTAACATTTGTTTGTGCAGGGGTGTGAAGTAATGAAATAGGACTAGGCTACTGTCATTAAGTTGTTTTTGTCTTTTATCAGAAATTGTACTTTGAGTTGTTTCAAAATTGTGTAGGTTGTACTTGAGTACATTTTAAGTGGTATCGGTAGCCTACTTTTACTCTGCTTTTCCCCCTCAGTTTGTGATCGTTCTTTGTTACATGTTTGTTTTAATTGTCTATTTATCCATCAACGTGACTGGGTCGAGTAGCTAATCATTATTGTGACTGTCTGGATTCAAATCTAATTCTGCATTGAAAACTTTAACTGCTGCTTCTCATGACTGTTGCGGAAGTGCGTCAATTCATTCGAGATATCAGCATCCTCCAATATGTTGAGGTACTTTTCTGCTGTGAAAGTCCCTCAAGTTGAGTTTTGATGGGTTTAGTATGTGTTTTGATTTTACGAGCATTTCACAGCATCTCTATGCGCCATTATGAAACTAGTAAATGGAGGATTCTTAGTTAGTAAATGTGCATAATTCGTGGTGGCGGCTGGCTTAAAGAAGTTGTGTACATGTGTTTCCTTTAAAAGAAAGAAAGGAAATAGGCCTACTTACCTATATAATGCACAATTTTCCTTACAAATTATAATATCATCTTAACAATTTGAGTAAATGTAATGGATGATGCCCCCATTCTAGAACAATGTGCATTTATGTTTAAATTGTAACAACAGCATGGAATTACAGTGTAATTAGTGTAAGCTCACTATTATAGCCTTTTCCAGTGCATTAGGTGAGGTAAACTGATAATATTAGTGATTCTCATTTCTTAAATCAAAACTGATTTGGAGAGAAATTGGCTCTTTTTAATCTCTCTATTTAACCCATCTCATGGTGTGTGATGCTGAACTCTTGTGTGAGTTTTTAAAGGTTTTTGAATTCTTTGCATAGTTCTGAACATTAATATTTTATGTGCAACAATAGCATGCTCAGGCTCATGGTCTCACACCTAACTTTAAATCTTTTTTTTTTTTCTTTCTTTTTTTTAAACAATAAGATTTAAATCATTAAAGACACCTAAAGAGTTTTAACGGACAATACATTGAGAACAAAACTGACTTTAAAGGAAGTCTAAATTATTGGACTCTGAATGTTGTATTGTTAGCATGGTCTGGCACTGAAAATGATTTGACAGTGATTAATGATGAAGTGAAACGAATCAGAAATGCTGTTATGAAGACATGTTAACTGCTGAGAAAGGAGAAGTGTGTTGTAAGCTCGCGCTCGATCGGCCCAAAGCCGGCATCCGACCAGCGCGGAAGGTCTTTACGTGTTACTGTCTTTTCTCGAGGCGAAGAATTTTTTGATTAAATGCAATACATTTGAATATGTATTCTCTCCTTATTTCATCTGACTCCATAAATGAAAAGGTTTTAATGATATCTGTGCATCATTAAATGTGAGCAAATGTTTGACTATTCTTTTTAACTCTTTAATGAAAATAATGTCAAAGTCAGTTAGAATAATCAAATGTAACAATTTATTATGTCAGGTAAATGTATCACACCAATTTCATAATCAATTCAAAGATAATAAATACAAAACATCAAATGCTCTGGAATAGAGAGAGAAGATGCGAACCCGACATTACGATATACATGAGGCTTAGAGCTCTCTCTCTCACGGGTAGGGTTGGGTATTGGTTGGGTTATCCGATACCAGTACCTACTCGGTATTTTTCAAACGGTTCCGGTGCTCAAACGGTTCTTGAAACGGTACTTAAGAAAACTAAACCGCATACACTTTATCAAAAAAAATAATACCTGTGTGTGTGTGTGTGTGTGTGTGTGTGTGTGTGTGTGTGTGTGCGTGTGTGTGTGTGTGTGTGTGTGTGTGTGTGTGTGATTTTCTGAAAAAGATTTTCTGATTTCTGATTAAATTAAAAATTGTGCCGTTTAAAAGGCTACTGATGTAGCTGAAAACACTTGAGTTAAGATCAAAATTTTGTCTTCTCATATTATGACTTTTACAAAACAGAGAAATATCTGACACTGAGCAGAAATATTTAACACACACAGTATAGCCTCATATAAATATACTTGATATTGATATACTTCATACTTGATATGCAAGATTTGCAGTTGGCATTAAAATACTAGATTTGCAGTTGGCATTATGCTCATCAGTGGTTGTATATCAAGCAGGGACACTTTGTGTCCATTATATTTTGTGATTTCACCAGAACGAATAGATATGAGGCGCCGTCTAGGGCTTAAATCAAACTTCATTCACGCACATATAAAACCCTTGCATACACATATACTAAGTAAGTAGTCACACATACATGTATACTGCTGAATGCTCAAACTAATACATATGAAATGCACAACTTCACAAACTCTCCGCGCAGATACTCAAACTCTCCGCGCAGATACTCATCTGAGACAAGCACACACAAACTCTCCGCGCAGATACTCAAACTCTCCGCGCAGATACTCATCTGAGACAAGCACACACAAACTCTCCGCGCAGATACTCAAACTCTCCGCGCAGATACTCATCTGAGACAAGCAGATACTCATCTGAGACAAGCACACACAAACTCTCCGCGCAGATACTCATCTGAGACAAGCACACACACACACACACACACAATACCATATTATATAGCATATACTATAATAATAATAATTTCTCCTGTTTTGTCTCCTTTATCTCTCTTCAACACAGAAGCTCAAAGGGGATTGAGTGGATCCTGAGACGGACTCCTTCTCCTTCAGTTTCTGATCCTTGGATTCTCAAGCCTTTCCTTGCTCCTTATTGTTAATAAACCTTTTATAATCATTAAACTTCCCTGTGTTGGTCTTTGTGAAAAGTGCAGATACACCGCAGTATATGACAACCTGCAGTTTATTAGACATTTATAAATCCATTGTGCTAAATCAGTGCAAAACTCTATAGAAATATATAAAGCAAGCCCTGCCCCTTTTGTCTCAAAATGTATTGTGCCCCTCTCTGATAAATGTAAATAATTATTATTATTAAAATAAATAATTTAAATATAAATATTATAATCAGCATGTGAGTTATGCTTAACAATCATAAAAGTATAACTCAATTTCAGCCGCATTCTGAGTCTGACAATGTCATAATACGTTTTTTCGTATTAAGTCCATGTCCAGCTCTAAATTGTAAGGAATTTATATCTTTGATTTCATAGTACACTTTACAATAAGGTTCATTTGTTTATTATTCATATTAACTAACATTAACTAATAATGAGCAAAACATTTGTTTGGCTACTGTAGGCCTATTTGTTAATCTTAGTTAATAATAATACAACTTTTAATTGTTTGTTCATGTTATGTCACTAATGTTAACAAATGCAACTTTTGATTTTAATAATGTTTTAGTAAATGCTGAAATCACCATGACGTCACAACAGTAATAGACGTTCTTCCGGGTGGCAAAAGCTGAAGTGTTCCTATGACAACGCTAGTAAATTGCTTGGAAGGAGGCCCACATAGTAAAAATGTAATAAAAATAAAAAATGTATTAAATATAATGCTTTTTTTTTATCATAATAACAACTGTGTTTAATGATACAAGTAAAAATATAATAAATATGTAATATAGTACGCCTACACATAATTAGCAAAATACTCTCTAGCTCTTTTTTCTAGCCAAAATAACGTGCTATATAGCCTGTAACGTATATATCATGGTCATTAAATGGCTTTCCTGAGGTAAATGTTATGTGACAATTGTTCTCCAGCTGTTATATCGACCTTTGCGCGGTTGAAAAACACTGATTGGTCGATTTTATGTATGAGGAATATACATTTAGGTAAGTTGCGTGGATGTGTAGTGAGAGCGTGTGAAAAGTGACAATTGTATGAGGCGCCACGTAGGATTTTTAATCAAACTTCGCTTATCAATACATACATAACACACGTGCATATACAATTATAAATTACTCGCATATACATTTATTGGATGTTCAAAATACATATATGAAGTACTCGTGCACACTAATATGAAATCCATACCAATACATATTATGTTAGTAATGAATGCTTGTGAATAACTTGCATATAGGCTACATATAAACTTGACGCACGCATACACCTATAAATACTTATAAACTTCCATGCATATACACCTATAAACACTCGTCTCGCACATACACTCGCAGCACGCAGACACACCTATAAACACTCGCACATACATATAAACTCGATGCGCGCATGCACATCCATAAAACACTCGCACATAAATAAAACGTGGATGCATGCTTTAGTTGTGTAGGCTATGTATGCGAGTATTTATAGGTGTATGCGTGCGTCAAGTTTATATGCAATATTCACAAGTGTATATGCATTCATTATTAACATAATATGTATGAATTTCATATTAGTGTGCACATGTATTTCATATATGTATTTTGAACATCCAATAGTATACATGTATATGCGAGTAATTTATAGGTGTATATGCACGTGTGTTATGTATGTATTGATAAGCGAAGTTTGGTTTAAATCCTACGTGGCGCCTCATACAATTGCGTGAGTCTCACGGTCAGTGCGTGAGAGTGGGCAGCCCTCTTTTACTTCAGGCAGTGACTGGCTGGCAATGAGTCTCTTCATCAAAAGAGACAATTTACTAATATTACTCTCGAATTTCCCCGGCGGCAGATAAATGCTCTGCTGTGATTTTGTAGATGGACCGTTTTGAGAATACACGAAGCAGCTAGAGTTGAAGGGCAAGCAGGGTTGGCAGCAGAAATGTAAACGTTGGACTTTTGACGACACGACGTCGCTATAACCTCCTCACCCACAGGAAATCGATAAAACCCCTACACCTTTTGCTGTATATCTGGCAGCGCAACCCCAAACACAACACGTTTTCATCATCGTTTCAACTTTGATCAACAACAATGTTTTTAACTATGTAACTGTTGCAGTCGCCGGCTGGATCTCTTCAGTTAGTCAGTGGAAGCCGCTCGCGTTCTGCCACCCGGAAGTTACTCGGCGCTAGGGTGACCAGACGTCCCTAAAAATTCGGGACAGTCCCAAAATCTAAGCTGTTGTCCCGAATCCCGAATCCGGCCCTAATTGTCCCGAAAATTATACTAAAGCAAATTCTTATATTGTCTGATAAAACATTAAAAACTGTCCGTGGAGGTTGAGTCGTCCTGCAGCCAGCCCCCGCCGGCTGCTTATTGGCTGCAGCATCTTTTCTTTTTCTTTTTTTGAAGTTCAACAAAGATACCGTAGGCGCGAATTAAAATGCATTGATAAGCGAGCGCCTTACTGGAATGTGCAGGCAGCCAGTAAAGGAGTGATTGATTGGTCGCGGCACTGTGTGCAAAAAAAAACTTCGGCCTAATGTCTGATGTTGGGTTACACAAAGCAAATCATCTACACAATTATTTAGTTTTCTTATTTAATGACCGACAATTTCGTCATAATAATAATTTTGGCATAAGGCTTATTAGCGTTAGACTTATAGCCTGACATGTCTGATTTACGCACTGTTACAACAGTCTTTTTTTTTTTTTTTTTTTTTGGTCACAATGACATTTGAGTTCATGATTTTAATATTGTTTTTTTGTGGCAGACTAAATATTAATGACAGACTGTTGATCTTTGAATAAAAATATGTTTGGTTCAGGTTTGAAAATTCATTTTATTATAGGCTATGTAGTCTAATATCATAGTAGGACTACCCCAAAACCTCCCCAAACAATACTCGGCGCCTATTGTTTACAAACATTCTGAAACGGCCTAATAACTAAGATTTATAAATGGTGTAGAAGTGCAGTTCATTATTAGTTCATGTTAACAAATTTAACTAATGAAACCTTATTGTAAAGTGTTCATGACTTTATGATAGTTAACACTTTAATGAATACATAGGCTATACAATTTATAACATCAACATAACTAAACATGAATTCCTCATAATTACCTACTTGATTCTCTGTTTTGTTTGTTAAAGTTAGTAATATCTAGTATTATCATCATTTCCCTATTTTTGTCTGATGTGTTATGCATTAGTAGTAGGCCTATCGACATCTTTTTATTGGTAATGAAGAGGCTCTCTGACCGACTGCTGCTCTCCATCGAGCGAGATATGCCAAATAATTGTGAGGAAGTCATTAAAATATTTAATATTTAAATATTTAAAAACACAACAGACAGACGGATACTGTTTTAAATACAGGTGATTTATTTAAAGAATACCAACCGGTACTTTATATGATCAGTTTAACCAGTGTTTGATAGAGATCTACAAACCTTTCCACTGTCTGAGGATCAGTTGAGCTCCTCTGGATGATGCATTATCATCTGCACTGTAATTACCTTATTAATAAAAGAGCCATATTTGCAGCTCTGCCACTCTGACATACTAATCTCTGGACAAAAGTTTTTCAATTATTTCAACAGCTTTAAAAGAAATGATAGTCTGCCTCGACCCAGATTCAACTCCAAAGTAGAATGAGTTCATCCCCGAAATGTCTTAATTATAATAGAGAAGAAGGAAGTCAACAGTTATATTGTTTCTTCATCTGGGTTGATCAGACAGATGTGGACATGCAAAATCAGGACGGCTGGTCTGTTATCCTCAATGTATATGTTTTTCATGAGATGTATTTTTGTCATACTGTCCTGACATTTTGTATGAATTAATCAAAACTTACTTAGTTTGAATTATAGTTGTGTTGACTTCTAAGTGACATGGTTAGCATGTGTCAGAGTCAGTGTGTCTAGCAGGCACATGATGTTCTGTCATGGCTGATAGGGTTCGGGACGGTTGCAACAAGTTATGAATTACATGGTTAATAAAAGTTTGTTGCATTGTAAATTGTTCAGTTCTTCCTGTCTGACACTGAAATATGGAGAGATTGAATATCATCTGTAACACCTGATCACTGAATATATGAATGCCTATGTTCTACACATGAACAAACAAAACTCAATAACTGTTATTGGATAAATATGACTAAATAAATAAATCATAGGCTACAATAATATTATTGTATGAATAAATAATACTATAATATTATAGTAGGCCTAAAACAGTTAATATTTTCAGAATTTTATGCTCATTGAGACAAAAAGCTAAAGTTAATTAGTGAAATTTGAGGTATTTTTAACATGTTGTAACCGTCCCCTGGGTCAGACTCAGTTGCAACATCTGACTTCTTCCATTCAAATAAATACTGTGAATGATATGTCGTAATCATCTTTATATGGTATGGGTAATTAGCAGACAGATGCAAGTATTGTCTCCTTCAGTGGAGGCTCTCCTGTCACGACCAACACTCTTTACCAGTCCAATACAATTAGAATAAGGTGTGTGTGCTCTTTTACTGTCAGATGATGGTCACACACATCTTAAAGATAACATGCCTTCCACAGTTGTGTGTGTGTGTGTGTGTGTGTGTGTGTGTGTGTGTGTGCGCGTGCGTGCGTGTGTGCGCGTGCGTGCGTGCGTGCGTGCAGTGGTAAAATCTTTGTGCATATTTTTATCAGGTTTGTTCAATATTGTCTGAAATGTTGACTACACCCCTTCGAGCGTCATACGCTCGTATAACATTACAAGAGGAAGAGGAAGCGTGTGTATGAGCGAGGAGAAAAAAAAAAGGAGAACATTACCACTCTGAGCTGTGTTTCTCTCTGGACGCTTCGTCTGCTCATCTCAAGGTGACTAACACTTTTTCTTTCGTTTTGTGAAAATATTTTATTAATTTATTTAAATATGGACATTTGTCTTTATTTTAGTGAAACTGAAGTGGAGTTTTTTCATGAGAAATTAATGCATTTGAGAATATAGGTAACACATATATCACAAACCACAGACACATACGGAAGAGAAAAATGTCAGGCAAAAAAAGACTAAATATGCTAAACATGATCTAATACAATATACTGAACCAAAAACAAACAAAAAAGGCGCTGATAGTCGACAATACAGCATAAATAGTTACTCGTTACATGCTTGTTTTAATTTTATTTTTATCCATCAACGTGATTGGATCGAGTAATCCGTTTCGTGACTGTCATCAAATCAATTTAAGCATAGACATAGACTTTAACCGCCTATTCCTTCTGTTACTCGTGGCTGCTGTGGAAGTGCATTTAAGCATCAATTCAGTCCAGATATCAGCGTCTTCCTCTATTATGCTAAGGTAAATTTCACATTTCTGCTTACTATGATATGTATATAGGCTGGCCTATCTACAGGGCCAGACATTTGATGTGAGGTTGGGGGAATTGCGTGAATTCACAATGCGGTGAATTCCCGCTCCCATTCACTTCACATTCATAATCACATTAGAGAGACGCACGTTACGATCTGTGCACTGCCGCGTCTCGCTCTCGCCATGCAGCCAGATTCAGAACCAGTGAACCATCACCTTATGAACCATATGGCGTTAACTTGAACTGCGTTTCTGTCAGTGCGTGACTACTTTAATAAATAACGTTTTTTGATTGATCCATTTCATACAATCCGTCTTCATTTGGCATGTGCACTTGCGCAAAACAACAACAACAAAAAAAAAAATGTTCAACTTTTGTTTTGTTTTTGTGTGTGGATGCTGCTGATAAAACAGCTTCGCTGAGACTACGAGGAATCATGCATTTGTGTGTGTGTGTGTTTCTTTTGTAAAAGTTTCCCGGATATAACTTCCCTATTTAATGCACAATTTTCCTTACAAATTATATTATCAGCATTACAATGTGAGTAAATGTATGTGACCGATGTAATGTATGATGCCACCCTTATAGAACAATGTGCATTTATGATTAAATTGTAACATATTTAATAGCATGGAATTACAGTGTAATTAGTGTTAGCTCACTATTATAGCCTTCTTCAGTGCATTAGGTGAGGTAAACTGATAATATAAGTGATTCTCATTTAACAAAACACTAAAATTGGTTCCGTTTTGGAGAGAAATTGGGTATTTTTTAATCTCTCTATTTAACCCATGCATCTCATGGTGTGTGATGCTGAACTATCATATCAGTTTCTAAAGGTTTTTGAATTCTTTGCACAGTTATGAACATTGATATTTTATGTGCAACAATAGCATGCTCAGGCTCAGTGGCCTTTCACCTTATTTTAATTTTTTTTTTTTTTTTTTAATAGTATGATTTAAATGGTGATGAGTGTACTGATTTGATGCATTTTAAAAAGATGGATGATAGATATTCTTCAATCTTTCTGACAAAGAACAAAATATAATGTGAATTACAGTATGTGCATTTTTTTATTTTTTTATAAATTGTAGTGTAGTGTTTATTATAAGGGGTAGAATCCGCAGCTCAGTACTACTACTCACTCACTCATGAGTACTTTTAAATAAGCTACTTTTTTACTCTTACTCAAGTAGTTTTTTGGACAAGTACTTTTTACTCACTCACACTACATTTTTTGGAATGTAATGGTAAATTTGTGGTATAGATACGCACTTTCATGAGATCATGTTGGATAGATAGTCCTAGTTGGCGAGGAGTAAACCACTGTAACCTCCGAGTCTTTGATTTGGTTGCGGACAGACATGTCTTTCTCATCATCACAGACTTCTGAAAATACTGTAAATACTGTAAAGATGGTTTGAATCCTATCCCGTTTTGAAGTTCAACGGTTTAAGATTGATTTATATGGTCCAGTCCTTTGTGCATGTATTTACAGTGGTGGAAAGAGTACTACAAAAAGGTACTTAAGTATAAGTATTGCTACTTATGAAATAATGGAGTAGGCTACAAGTAAGTAGCTGGAAAATGACTCGAGTAAGAGTAAATAAGTAGTTTGCTGAAAAACTACTCCAGTTACAACCTTACAAAGTACTTTAGTATATTTATGTATTTTTATTCAAAATGGGGCGATGTTAGCAATATGGAGCATTAAACACTGATGTGTGAGACACCCTTATATGTGTGATATTATCACTACAGCTGGATAACAAGCATAGAGACGTTTTGGAGGAAGAGCGACCGCAAAATGCTGCATCGGTTTCTCAGGTTTATAACAACCTTAATATCTTTTAACCATATTTATTAGAGTGCTGTGAGTTTGCAGTGTGTAGACATTGAGCTCTAGTGTGTACTACTTAAAAGGCTCGGTTCACGGGTGGTAGTGAGAACTTACTTTCTCAAACCGCTCTACTGACTCCCGTGCTGATGGCCTGGTGATTCCTAGTAATATGTTTATTTGTTTGATTTATTCTTTGTTTTCTTTCAGGCCAACCAACACCTTCAACCATTCATTAATAAAGATTGTATTTTTATACTTTTCTACAAACCTGTGTTCGCTCAGTTAAGCTCAAGGGGTGGAGTAGTCAGTTGTACAATTAGGGGCGCCACACATGTATGCATGATTAACCATTAACAGATTAGATCGTGACATGGACACCACCTTATTTCTAAATGAGTAGGCTACGCTGTCTATTAACCCTTTTAATCACAATCACAAAAAAAGAAAGAAAAGTTAAAAAAGAAAGAAAGAAAAGTTAAAAAAGAAAGAAAGAAAAGTTAAAAAAAGAAAAAGAAAAGTTAAAAAAGAAAGAAAGAAAAGTTAAAAAAGAAAGAAACAAAAGTTGAAAGAAAGAAAGAAACAAAAGTTGAAAGAAAGAAAAAGAAAGAAAGAAAGAAAGAAAGAAAGAAAGAAAGAAAGAACAGTTAAAAAAAGAACGAAAGAAAATTAAAGAAAGAAAGAAAGAAAGATAGCTTAGTTAGATATAAAAGCTAATAGAACGAAAGAAAAGTTAAAAAAGAAAGAAAGAAAAGTTAAAAAAGAAAGAAAGAAAGAAAGAAAGAAAGAAAGAAAGAAAGAAAGAAAGAAAGAAAGAAAAAGAAAGAAAGAGAAAGAAAGAAAAGTTAAAAAAGAAAGAACAGTTAAAAAAACAAAAGAAAATTAAAGAAAGAAAGAAAGCTTAGCTAGATAGCTTAGTTAGATATAAAAGCTAATAGAAAGAAAGAAAGAAAGAAAGAAAGAAAGAAAGAAAGAAAGGTTAAAAAAGAAAAAGAAAAGTTAAAAAAGAAAGAAACAAAAGTTAAAAGAAAGAAAGAAAGAAGTTAAAAAAGAAATAAAGAACAGTTAAAAAGAACGAAAGAAAATTAAAGAAAGAAAGAAAGCTTAGATAGATAGATAGATAGATAGATAGATAGATAGATAGATAGATAGATAGCTTAGTTAGATATAAAAGCTAATAGAACGAAAGAAAAGTTAAAAAAGAAAGAAACAAAAGGAAAGAAAGAAAGAAAGAAAGAAAGAAGAGAAAGAAGAGAAAGAAAAGTTAAAAAAGAACGAAAGAACAGTTAAAAAAGAACGAAAGAAAAGTTAAAAAAGAAAGAAAGAACAGTTAAAAAAGAACGAAAGAACAGTTAAAAAAGAACGAAACAAAAGTTAAAAAAGAAAGAAAGAGAAAGAAAGAAAGAAAGAAAGAGAAAGAAAGAAAGAAAGAAAGAAAGAAAGAAAGAAAGAAAGAAAGAAAGAAAAGTTAAAAAGAAAGACAGAACAGTTAAAAAAGAAAGAAAGAACAGTTAAAAAAGAACGAAAGAAAAGTTAAAAAAGAAAGAAAGAACAGTTAAAAAAGAACGAAAGAAAAGTTTAAAAAGTTAAAAAAGAAAGAACAGTTAAAAAAGAACGAAAGAACAGTTAAAAAAGAATGAAAGAACAGTTAAAAATGAACGAAACAAAAGTTAAAAAAGAACGAAACAAAAGTTAAAAAAGAAAGAAAGAAAGAAAGAAAGAAAGAAAGAAGAGAAAGAAAAGTTAAAAAAGAAAGAAAGAAAAGTTAAAAAAGAACGAAAGAAAAGTTAAAAAAGAAAGAAATAACAGTTAAAAAAGAACGAAAGAAAATTAAAGAAAGTTTAAATAGATAGATAGCTTAGATATAAAAGCTAATAGAAAGAACGAAAGAAAAGTTAAAAAAGAAAGAACAGTTAAAAAAGAAAGAAAGAACAGTTAAAAAAGAACGAAAGAAAAGTTAAAAAAGAAAGAAAGAACAGTTAAAAAAGAACGAAAGAAAATTAAAGAAAGCTTAGATAGATAGATAGCTTAGATATAAAAGCTAATAGAAAGAACGAAAGAAAAGTTAAAAAAGAAAGAAAGTTAAAAAAGAACGAAAGAAAATTAAAGAAAGTTTAGATAGATAGATAGCTTAGATATAAAAGCTAATAGAAAGAACGAAAGAAAAGTTAAAAAAGAAAGAAAGAACAGTTAAAAAAGAACGAAAGAAAATTAAAGAAAGCTTAGATAGATAGATAGCTTAGATATAAAAGCTAATAAAAAGAACGAAAGAAAAGTTAAAAAAGAAAGAAAGAACAGTTAAAAAAGAAAGAAAGAACAGTTAAAAAAGAACGAAAGAAAAGTTAAAAAAGAAAGAAAGAACAGTTAAAAAAGAACGAAAGAAAATTAAAGAAAGCTTAGATAGATAGCTTAGATATAAAAGCTAATAGAAAGAACGAAAGAAAAGTTAAAAAAGAAAGAAAGAACTGTTAAAAAAGAACGAAAGTACATTAAAGAAAGCTTAGATAGATAGATAGCTTAGTTAGATATAAAAGCTAAAAGCTAAAAGAAAGAAAGAAAGAAAGAAAGAAAGAAAGAAAGAAAGAAAGAAAGAAAGAAAAGTTAAAAAAGAAAGAAAGCACAGTTAAAAAAAGAACGAAAGAAAATTAAAGAAAGAAAGCTTAGATAGATAGCTTAGTTAGATATAAAAGCTAATAGAAAGAAAGAAAGAAAGAAAGAAAGAAAGAAAGAAAGAAAGATAGATAGATAGATAGATAGATAGATAGATAGATAGATAGATATGAAAGCTTAGTTAGAAAGAAAGAAAGAAAGAAAGAAAGAAAGAAAGAAAGAAAGAAAGAAAGAAAAGGTTAATATGAAAGGAAGATAGAAAGAATAGTTAGAAAGAAAGATTAGATAGAAAGAAAGAAAAAGTAGATGTAGTGTACAGTAGAGAACAGTAGAGGTAGAACACAGTAGAGGTAGTGTACAGTAGAGTACAGTAGAGGTAGTGTACAGTAGAGGTAGAGTACAGTAGAGCACAGTAGAGGTAGAGTACAGTAGAGGTAGAGTACAGTAGAGGTAGAGTACAGTAGAGGTAGTGTACAGTAGAGGTAGAGCACAGTAGAGGTAGAGCACAGTAGAGTACAGTAGAGGTAGAACACGGTAGAGGTAGTGTACAGTAGAGGTAGTGTACAGTAGAGGTAGAACACAGTAGAGGTAGTGTACAGTAGAGGTAGTGTACAGTAGAGCACGGTAGAGGTAGAGTACAGTAGAGGTGGAGTACAGTAGAGGCAGAGTACAGTAGAGGTGGAGTACAGTAGAGTACAGTAGAGGCAGAGTACAGTAGAGGTAGTGTACAGTAGAGGTAGAGCACGGTAGAGGTGGAGTACAGTAGAGGTGGAGTACAGTAGAGGTAGAACACAGTAGAGGTAGTGTACAGTAGAGGTAGAGTACAGTAGAGGTAGAGTACAGTAGAGTACAGTAGAGGTAGAACACAGTAGAGGTAGTGTACAGTAGAGGTAGTGTACAGTAGAGCACAGTAGAGGTAGAGCACAGTAGAGGTAGTGTACAGTAGAGCACAGTTGGGCACAGTAGAGGTAGAGCACAGTAGAGGTAGTGTACAGTAGTGGTAGTGTACAGTAGAGCACAGTAGAGGTAGAGCACAGTAGAGGTAGTGTACAGTAGAGGTAGTGTACAGTAGAGTACAGTAGAAGTAGAGTACAGTAGAGGTAGAGCACAGTAGAGGTAGTGTACAGTAGAGGTAGTGTACAGTAGAGCACGGTAGAGGTAGAGTACAGTAGAGGTGGAGTACAGTAGAGGCAGAGTACAGTAGAGGTGGAGTACAGTAGAGTACAGTAGAGGCAGAGTACAGTAGAGGTAGTGTACAGTAGAGGTAGAGCACGGTAGAGGTGGAGTACAGTAGAGGTGGAGTACAGTAGAGTACAGTAGAGGTAGAACACAGTAGAGGTAGTGTACAGTAGAGGTAGAGTACAGTAGAGGTAGAGTACAGTAGAGTACAGTAGAGGTAGAACACAGTAGAGGTAGTGTACAGTAGAGGTAGTGTACAGTAGAGCACAGTAGAGGTAGAGCACAGTAGAGGTAGTGTACAGTAGAGCACAGTTGGGCACAGTAGAGGTAGAGCACAGTAGAGGTAGTGTACAGTAGAGCACAGTAGAGGTAGAGCACAGTAGAGGTAGTGTACAGTAGAGGTAGTGTACAGTAGAGCACAGTAGAGGTAGAGCACAGTAGAGGTAGTGTACAGTAGAGGTAGTGTACAGTAGAGTACAGTAGAGGTAGAGCACAGTAGAGGTAGTGTACAGTAGAGGTAGTGTACAGTAGAGCACAGTAGAGGTAGAGCACAGTAGAGGTAGTGTACAGTAGAGGTAGTGTACAGTAGAGTACAGTAGAAGTAGAGTACAGTAGAGGTAGAGCACAGTAGAGGTAGTGTACAGTAGAGGTAGTGTACAGTAGAGCACAGTTGGGCACAGTAGAGGTAGAGCACAGTAGAGGTAGTGTACAGTAGAGGTAGTGTACAGTAGAGCACAGTTGGGCACAGTAGAGGTAGAGCACAGTAGAGGTAGTGTACAGTAGAGCACAGTAGAGGTAGAGCACAGTAGAGGTAGTGTACAGTAGAGGTAGTGTACAGTAGAGCACAGTAGAGGTAGAGCACAGTAGAGGTAGTGTACAGTAGAGGTAGTGTACAGTAGAGTACAGTAGAGAACAGTAGAGGTAGAGCACAGTAGAGGTAGTGTACAGTAGAGGTAGTGTACAGTAGAGTACAGTAGAAGTAGAGTACAGTAGAGGTAGAGCACAGTAGAGGTAGTGTAAAGTAGAGTACAGTAGAGGTAGAGCACAGTAGAGGTAGTGTACAGTAGAGTACAGTAGCGGTAGTGTACAGTAGAGCACAGTAGAGGTAGAGTACAGTAGAGGTAGTGTACAGTAGAGCACAGTTCTCTACTGTTCTCTACTGTACACTACTTTTTCTTTCTTTCTTTCTATCTAATCTTTCTTTCTAGCTATTCTTTCTATCTTCCTTTCATATTAACTTTTTCTTTCTAACTATTCTTTCTTTCTTTCTCTTTCTTTCTTTCTTTCTTTCTAACTAAGCTTTCATATCTATCTATCTATCTATCTATCTATCTATCTATCTATCTATCTATCTATCTATCTATCTATCTTTCTTTCTTTCTTTCTTTCTTTCTTTCTTTCTTTCTTTCTTTCTATTAGCTTTTATATCTAACTAAGCTATCTATCTAAGCTTTCTTTCTTTCTTTCTTATAATGTACTATATTATAAAGGACTCAATTATCCCGTGCAACCCCACAATTCCCCCTTTTTTGTCCCAGTCCACAAAATTAAACTAAAAGTTCAAACTAAAAGAAAACTTCCAGGCTGGCTCAGGAGAGCGCTACAGTCTTTCCAACCAGGAAACAGTTAGTCCGCGAGATTTATCCTTTGTCTGAAAAAAAAAAAAAAGGAAAAAGTAGAGCGTTGATCCAGTGATATACCACGCCAAAAAATACAAAAATGAAGCTGATCTCACCAGATCCGTAGATCGTCGGGCAATGTTAACCCACACAGTTGGAAAGTATGGGTCCGAGCATGTCCTCTTACAGGAGACGCGCACACGAGTAAACAGTCCAGGTGGTTGAATAATTGTCTGTCCTTCTCTCCCCCATTAAAGCCGTCTCTTAATGTATCGTTTGACAAGGCTATCAAACCATAAGGAACAAACTTTAAAGCTCTATAGCTGCAGCAAACAATACTGGCGCCTGCTGATTCTCTCCACCCCCTTAAGTAAGCTTGGGCGTGCCTTCATAGGAATTGCGGGCGGCCAATGCCTTTAAGAAACATCCCACATTCTTACCAAAATACACAGTGGAAACTAAATATATTACACAGGAATACATACAAGTATCATTCCAACGTGATCTCATGAGAATACGTGTGTATTTTTACGTTTAACGTTACACATATAAGTTAATAACGTTAATCATAAATAATAACATTTCACTCTGTTCGTGCCTTCTGCTGCAAACTCGTTTCGGGGGATTAGCCTACATGGTGTTAAACAAGAATACACTTTAAAACCTTCAAAATATCTTCTTTAATCATTTAACCATTTTGTAATATTTGGTTTATTTACCCTGACACACTAAAGGCGTTTTTTCTCCTATAGACCCATTAATACACTAAAACACATAAATTCACAAAAAACATCAATTTTATTAGCTCGATGTAATCCAAATCTTTAGAATCCATACGTTGTTTGCAAGAAACAGATCCAAATTCAGCCCTTTATCCAGTGATCTTCATCTACACTTCTCAGAGACCGTAAACGTCAAATGCAAAAATTGCGCCCGAAGCGTTACGACATGTTTTACGGCAGTGATATCAAACGCTCATTGGCTCTCGCATGCTTCGTCACAGATTGCGACATGCCGTGTTTTAGTTGGTGTACTACATTTGAAATGGAGAAGCGCGCGCGCCTCCACAGAGCGAACAGCGAACTGAAACCGGATTAACATTTTCATGGATTAATAACTTAAATTCTGCTCTGTAAGGTTACCTCATACACAACTATTATATACTGCCAGAGAGGACTGCGACACATTGTCATGTGAACGACTTTTGGTACCGGTTTTGACATTTTCTCAATTTAATAAATTATTGTGATTATAACGTTACGTGTCTGTCTGTTGTTTTTCTTTATAATTGTAACGTTAGCCTACGTAGTTTTAAGAAATTGTTAGGTGTAGGGGTAGGATTAGTGGCTCAAACTATCTTTTAATGCTACATTGTTAATAAAACTGCCATTTCCCTATACGCATATCTGTCCATTACGTTTTATCCTTTTAATATTGTCTATAAAATGGGTATGTTTAGGTGTGGGAGTAGGGTTAAGGGATCTTACATTTATAATCTATAAAATAATTATACATCAAATACAGTTGGAAATTATACAGGGAAATTATACAGATATCTTTATGATATGAAATATTCGTAAATAGTTTACGTTTTTTAGCTGAAAAACGTTTCAGCATCTATCCAAACGTACAAAAAAGTTTTTGAAAATTACGTATTAATACCTACGTATTAACAATGAGACCAGGCTGATCATTCATCATACATAAACATTATATGAAACCAATGTAATACGTTCTGAGCAACCATAAGCATTACTGTTTCAAAGGAACACTTAAATTAATGTGACGTGTCACAGTACAGTAGAGGTAGAGTACAGTAGAGTACAGTAGATATAAAGTAGAGTACACTAGAGTACAGTAGAGGTAGAGTACAGTAGATATAGAGTAGAATACAGTAAAGTACAGTAGAGTACAGTAGAGGTAGAGTAGAGTACACTAGAGTACAGTACAGTAGAGTACAGTAGATATAGAGTACAGTACAGTAGAGGGCGCCGCTCAAACAATCCTTTCAGCTGTGCTGCCATTCTGGATTAAAGAACAATAGGATACAGGAGACGGAAGTTCTTCTTATTTCTAAAGTCATTTTTGATTATTAGCATGGTTGAATTAGATCATTGAAGGTCAGCAGCAAATACATTGCTTAATAAAGTAAGAAAAATGTAATACAGTTAATTATAAACGTTTTGCGTAAAATTCTGAGAGTGCATTTTACTGTATTTATTCTTTTTGAGGAATACTGAATGCTTTCGTGCAAGTGAGACGAGTAAATGCATGTTCACATTTAGTCTAGAACTAAAATAACTACTAATAACTAACTAATTTAACTAATACAATTATTAGTAAATAATATTACTAATATAATGTTTTCACAGCGCACACAACACCTCACTTTATTTCTCTCAACATGAGGACAGGAGAGCTGTCAGTCAATAAATGCGAATAAGTAACTTGAAACTTGAAAAAGTAATCTGATTATGTAACTCAAGTTACTTGTAATGAGTCACCCCCCCAACACTGACCATGTGTGTCCTTAATAAAGCTTTGATGATGTGTTTCCCCATGGCTGATGATGATGATGATGATGATAATGAGAGTGGAGGTGGTGTTGCAACAGTCTAGTGAGTAGGTCAGGAGAGAGAGATGAGTGTGTGCGTGTGTGTCTGCTGTAAGAACTACTTTCAAAACACTTAGGCTATGACTATGTCCTGAGTGTGGGAACCAGGGCTTGACATTAACTTTTTTGCTCGGTTTTCCAAAGTTACTAGCCACACAGCATTTTTACTAGCCACATTTTTGTTGTTGTGAAATTACCTGATAAAAGTTGACTATGGTGTGCTAAAATTTACTTGAACTAGATTTATAACCCTTTTAAATGTAAAACCACTGTACACACCCAAATCAAGACTACATAAATGTATAACATAGCCTACAGGTCATTATCATTAGCTCTGATAAGGTTGTGTGTAAAGCTCCTTTTTTAAAAATAAAACCATGTATTAAGATAAAGACATAAATCGATTAATCGGGCCGATATTTGCGGGTTTTACGTGTATCGACATCGGCCGATATGCGGCTGCTGAGTTCGCCGATAGTTTTTTCCCGGCATTATTTACAGACAGGCGTCCGCGTGCAGCGCAGCTCTGTGTTGCTGGAGACGCAGCAGTTCACGTGCAGTCCATGCACTGCCCCTCCCACACTAGCAGAGTGCTGGAAGCCTCTTCAAGACAACCGCTTTATCAGCGGTCTGATAAAAACAACTTTTTCTAGAATTTTAGACATAAATGGAAGATTTGAAATGGGTCTGTAATTTTCTAGGTTATTATGATCTAATTGTGGTTTCTTAATAAGAGGTTTTATAACTGCCAACTTAAATGTTCTTGGAACATGACCTAAAGATAAAGACGACTTAAAGGTCCCGTTCTTCGTGATCCCATGTTTCAAACTTAAGTTAGTGTGTAATGTTGCTGTTAGAGCATAAATAATATCTGTAAAATTATAAAGCTCAAAGTTCAATGCCAAGCGAGATATTTTATTTAACAGAAGTCGCCTCCAGCGAACGGCTCGTTTGGACTACACCCCTCTACTTCCTTCTTTAATGACGTCACTAGAACCGTTTTTTGACTAACCTCCGCCCACAGGAATGCTCCCTCAACTTCCCCAAAATTCGTGTATGTACTTGCGCACTTCTTATAACTTACTGTGTTTACTCAGCTCTTACAGTGATTTTCTGAAGTAAAACTGACGCTTCATCTTTTGTGTGATGTACAATAAACTTTATTAAACTCATCAGTATATGTTTGATCATCAGTCAGACAGCAGACTTGTAGGCTATTAATAAATAATGGATACATACAAGCAGATGACAAATACGTTATAATAACCGTAATTAAACTACTAAACTATACCTGTTTCATCTCTATACAGCACTCTGACTCTGTAGGCATTATTGTCCGACTCGAAATGAACACGTTACTGAGAGTTTCTGATATTATCATCATTCCGTGAGATGAGATTGTCCTGAGAGACTGAGCGCAAGCTCATGAAGCTCCGCCCCCTGTGCCGGCAGCAGCAGCTCATTTGCATTTAAAGGGCACAAACTAAAACAGCTCGTTTTTCTGAGCCCCAAAAAATGTCAATTTAAACATGCTGTAAAAATGATCTGTTGGGTATTTTGAGCTGAAACTTCACATACACACTCTGGGGACATCAGAGACTTATTTTACATCTTGTGAAAAGGGACATAATACAGGACCTTTAATAATATTGAGGAGAGGCTCTTCCACTACAGATAACACTTCTTTCAGTAGTTTAGTGGGTATTGGATCTAATAAACATAACGGTTTAGATGCAATGATAAGTTTATTTAATTCTTTTTGTTCTATAGTTGTAAAGCGCTGTAATTTTTCTTGAGGGGCGATAATTGAGGCTGAATCATAAAACACCATTAAAGATTGTACATTTACAATTGTGTTTCTGATGCTTTCTATTTTCTCAGTGAAGAAATTCATAAAATCATTACTACTACACTGTAACGGAATATTTTGTTCAGGAGACATCTGTTTATTTGTTAGTCTAGCGACGGTGTTAAATAAAAACCTTGGATTATTTTGGTTATTTTCTATCAGTTTGCGGAGATGCTCAGCCCTGGCCGCTTTTAGGGCCTTTTTATAATGTGACATACTGTCTTTCCAAGCGATTCTAAAGACCTCTAAATTAGTTTGTTTCCATTTACGCTCTAAATTATGAGTTTCTCTCTTGATAACATGCGTAGCACTGTTGTACCATGGTGCTTTAGTTTTCTCTCTAACCTTTTTTAATCTAATTGGTGCAACAATGTTTAATGTACTAGAGAGAATGGTGCTCATAGTGCTAGTCACTTCCTCTAGTTCATCTGTTTGTTTGGGTTCAGGCAGCAGCTGAGACAGATCAGATAAGCAATTTGAGAATCTATCTATAGTTGTTGGAAGGATTATTCTGCCTGGTTGATAACGTGGCGCAACGTGACAAATTTCAGCAGTACGTAGTATGTAAGTGACCATGTAATGGTCAGTGACTTCATCACTTTGTGGTATAATATCTATATCGGTTGGATTGGTTCCATGTGATATAATTAAATCTAGTGTATGATTAAGACGATGAGTGGGACCAGTTACGTTTTGCTTGACCCCAAAGGAGTTTAATAGATCTATAAACGCAGCCCCTAACGCATCATTTGTGTTATCTACGTGTATGTTAAAATCGCCAACAATTAATGCTTTATCGACATTGACCAATAGATCTGAGAGAAAGTCTGCAAACTCTTTTAGGAAATCAGCATAGGGCCCTGGAGGTCTATATACAGTAGCCAATGCTAGAGTTAATAGCGATTTATTTCTTACATCTAAGAGCGTAACATTTAGCACAAGTACTTCAAACGAATTAAACCTGTGACCTGTTTTCTGAGTAACATTAAGAATATCTCTGTAGATTGTTGCAACACCACCGCCAAGACCAATCAGACGGGGCTCATGCTTATAGGAGTATCCTGGTGGAGTAGACTCATTAATACTGAAATAATCATTTGGTTTAAGCCAGGTTTCAGTAAGGCAAAGTACATCAAAACTATTACCTGTGACCGGCCGGACATGTGCTCATAAAAGAAGCGACGCGGTTGCGACACGCATGCGATGCAGCACGCTCATTTGTCCAGGCGCTCCTAACGTATGCCGTGGTGAGATGAAAACATCTAAACTTTTCAGAATGCCGCAAGCGCACGCGGCAGGTCATGTGACAAAAATCAACTGACCTTTCCATGACAACATCGAAAGCTCGGCCGAACAGCTGATCATAGCTGGACAGGGCGGGTTTTTATTTCTCATCTCCATAAATATATGTAGTCGTAAAGGGCTAGAAACATAGACAGTATAAGAAATGGACACAGCGGTGACCATAGGTTTCAACGGAGACAAGGGAAGTCAATTAGAAGCACTCACGTCCTGATGGCTGAGCAACTGCGCAGACTCAAACTGAGCTTGACGACGTAGATGTGACGTGAGCAACCCGTCTGTCTTCTAGTAGCTGTGTCGAGAGAAATCTGAATCATTCCCTTCCAAAACTTGCAGAGACGGAGAGTGTGAGTAGGAGCTGTCCATGAGCTGGAGCAGGAGAAACTTTTGCTAAGTATTCTGATTAATTACTTTGCCATTTTTCCTCCACGTCCCCCCGATTGCCCGCGAGCTTCTCCTCCTGTCCATACGGTAATCTCTCTACTGTGCGACAGAGAGTCGCGTGGGTATGACACAATCGTTAGCCTATTTTTACAAAAACTGCTTCTACGGGGCCATAACGTAAGATACAAGGTAATGGAGCCTTTTATACATTTTCATGTTTCTTTAGAAATAAAAAATGGACAAATGGAGTCTTTAAATGCCTCAGATGTGACTTTGCGTAAACATACACGCCATCAAGTGGCGTGTTATCTATACGCATTTTGAGCTATCCGCGTGTATGTCCACGCCGAAACGAACCGTCATCTTCCGCGTGTATGTCTACGCCGTTAAATGTCAGAGTGATTCCGCGTGTATGTGTACGCTGTTAAATGTCCGAGCGAAACGGAGCAAAATGTATATCTACATCTGGGGAGCAATATTTTTTTTCCTAGGATGGTAGGGGAAGACTCATAAATGGTATTAACCCCAGTGACGGGTAGGTTTAGGGACGGGGTTGGGGTAGGTCATATACAGTGGGTATAGAAAAGAATCACCCCCCTTTTAAAATAATCACATTTTGTTGCTTTGCAGCCTGAAATGAAGACAGACACAGTTTTTGCTTCATTCAGCTGTATTTACTCAGTGTAACTTATAACATCCAAGTGAAAGATATAACACCAACATATCAGAAAAAAATTAAAAAATTAAAATTAAAAAAATCACTGAGTTGGAAAAAGGATCACCCCTTGTTTCAGTATTTTGTTGAACCACCTTTTGCTTTAATTACAGCCTTTAGTCTGTTGGGATATGTCTCTACTAACTTTGCACATCTAGACGTTGCAATATTTGACCACTCTTCTTTGCAGAACTGCTCCAGTTCAGTTAAATTTGATGGTGACCGTTTGTGGACTGCTGTCTTCAAGTCATTCCACAAATTTTCAATGGGTTTAAGTCTGGGCTCTGACTAGGCCATGCAAGGACATTCACCTTTTTCTCCTGAAAACTGCAGTTGTCAAGCCCCTCCTGAAAAAGAGCAATCTGGATAAGACCATATTAAGCAACTATAGGCCGATCTCAAATCTTCCTTTCATAGGCAAGATCATTGAAAAAGTTGTCTTCAATCAGCTGAACAAATTCTTAAGCTCGAATGGATACTTTGACAATTTTCAATCTGGTTTCCGACCGCACCACAGCACAGAGACAGCGCTCATAAAGATAATAAACGATATTCGCTTAAATACTGATTCAGGCAAATTATCAGTGCTGGTACTACTCGACCTCAGTGCTGCATTTGACACTGTCGATCATAACATACTTCTGGACAGGCTGGAAAACTGGGTGGGGCTTTCTGGGATAGTCCTAAAATGGTTCAGGTTATACTTAGATGGGAGAGGTTATTATGTGAGTATAGGTGACCATAAGTCTGAGTGGACATCCATGACATGCGGAGTCCCTCAAGGCTCAATTCTTGCACCACTCCTGTTCAACCTGTATATGCTCCCAATGAGCCAAATAATGAGAAAGAACCAAATCTCTTACCACAGCTATGCAGACGACACACAGCTCTACTTAGCCCTATCACCTAATGATTACAGCCCCATTGACTCCCTGTGCCAATGCATTGATGAAGTCAACAGTTGGATGTGTCAAAACTTTCTTCAGTTAAACAAAGACAAAACTGAAGTCATTGCGTTTGGAAACAAAGATGAAGTTCTCAAGGTGAACGCATACCTTCACTCTAGGGGTCAAACAACTAAACATCAAGTCAGGAATCTTGGTGTGACACTAGAGTCAGACCTTAGTTTCAGTAGTCATGTCAAAGCAATAACTAAATCAGCATACTATCATCTGAAAAATATTGCAAGAATTAGATGCTTTGTTTCCAGACAAGACTTAGAGAAACTTGTGCATGCTTTCATCACCAGCAGGGTGGATTATTGTAATGGACTCCTCACTGGCCTTCCCAAAAACACCATAAGACAGTTGCAGCTCATACAGAACGCTGCCGCCAGGATTCTGAGCAGAACCAGAACATATGAACATATCACACCAGTCCTCAGGTCTTTACACTGGCTCCCAGTTACATTTAGGATTGATTTTAAAGTATTATTACTGGTATATAAATCATTCAATGGCCTAGGACCTCAATACATTGCAGATATGCTCACTGAATATAAACCCAACAGATCACTCAGATCACTAGGATCATATCAGCTAGAAATACCAAGGGTTCACTCTAAGCATGGCGAGTCCGCTTTTAGCTATTATGCTGGAACAGCTTCCAGAGGAGATCAGATGTGCTCCTACTGTAGTCACTTTCAAATCCAGACTCAAAACACATATGCTTAACTATGCATTTAATGAATGAGCACTGTGCCAATGTTCGTCCGACTGTTTGTACTGTACTGTATTTTTATTTTTCTAAACTGTTTTAATTATTCTTTTTTCTTTTTATTATTTTAATTTCTTCTATGTAAAGCACTTTGAATTGCCACTGTGTATGAAATGTGCTATATAAATAAACTTGCCTTGCCTTGCCTTGCCTTCAACCACTGTGTGGTCAATTTTGCTGTGTGCTTTGGGTCATTGTCATGTTGGAAGGTAAATCTTCTTCCCATTGACAACTTTCTGGCAGAGAGCAGCAGATTTTCCTCAAGAATTTGACAGTATTTTGCCCCATCCATTATTCCTTCTATCCTGACAAGTGCTCCAGTACCTGCTGCAGAGAAACAACCCCATAACATGATATTACCACCTCCATACTTTACTGTAGGAATGTTGTTATTTGGATGGTGAGCTGTATTGGATTTTCGCCAGACATATCGTTTGGCGTTGAGGCCAAATAATTCAATTTTAGTCTCATCTGACCATAACACCTTTTTCCACGTGGCCTTAGAATCTTCAAGGTGCGTTTTGGCAAAGCTCAGTCGTGACTGCATGTGGCCTTTCTTGAGGAGTGGCTTTTTTCTTGCAACCCTTCCATACAAGCCACATTTGTGGAGAATTTGTGATATTGTTGTCACATGCACCCAATGACCACTCTTTGTCATGAATTCCTGCAACTGCTTCAGAGTTGCTGTAGGCCTCTTAGTAGCCTCTCTGACGAGTTTCCTCCTGGCTCTTTCATCCAGTTTGGAGCGACGTCCTGACCCAGGGAGGGTCTGTCTTGTACCAAATACCTTCCACTTCTTAATAATAGACTTCACTGTGCTTCTAGGCACTGATAAAGCCTTTGAAATGTTTTTGTATCCATCTCCTGACTTGTGCCTGTCCACAACTTTATCCCGGAGATCTTTTGACAATGCCTTGCCACCCATAGTTGATTGTTTTCTTCAGTTGCACTACCAAGGACCGAAATGCTTCAGGAAAAGCTTGTTTCTTCTTCTTCTTCTTCTTCTTCTTCTTCTTCTTCTTCTTCTTTCTTTTAATGGCGGTTGGCAAACAACTTTTAAGTGTGCATTACCGCCACCTTCTGATATGGAGTGTGGATTACAATAGCCTTTTCTCACTGTCACTACCCTTTAAATAAATAAATAAATAAATAAATACATACATACATAAATAAACCAATAAATAACTTCATAAATATCTAATAACATTATTACAGTTTTTCTCGATTGCTTAAACACTATAACCAGGCTTTTGAACTAAAATTTCAAAACCATAATGCCATTTATCAAAAAGCACACCCATTTCACTAAACTATAAACACTATTCCCTGTTTTGACACATGAGTCAGATTGGTTGAACTGTCACTGCAAAACTCTACACACAAATCCCTTCATTTCTCATTGCTTAGACCATGTTGTCATATAGAAAGCACTAGCATTCAAAATTGTTCACTCAATCAGCACAGCTTCAGCTCTTAGCACACAATTACCCAGGTGGAAACACTAAGAGTCAAAATTTAACACACATCAATCAGAACCTTCAATAGATATATAAAAGGGCCCAAATCAGTTTATTGCGTTTTGGAACAATGGATCCAGAAAGACATGAAGGAAGAGATCGAGGAGGGATAAGAATGAGGAGGAGGAAGGGCTAGAAGACAAGCAGTCTCAGATGAAATTCAAGCCACTCTAGTTGCCCATGTGTTAGTCAATGGTGTGATTATGAGGGAGGCTGGGCTACGAGTAAGGCCATATTTGAGTCGCTTTACCGTCGCCTTGAGAGCCTTCAGGGAGGTGTGGTGACAAACAAAATTCTATCACTGAATAAGAGACAAACATTTCCAATAGTCTTTGATGAGGTTTATTTTCTTGCAAGAAAAGGCCAGCAGTCGTACAGTCACACAGAGTAACACAGAGGGCCCTATCTTGCACCCAGCGCAATTGACTTTGTACAGCGACGCATGTATCATTCCTATTTTGCACCCGCGCAAAGCGCGTTTTTTCCTCCACAGAAGCACGTCGCTAAACTAGGGAATGAACTTGCGCTCCCTGGGCGGTTCAGCGCAAAAAAGGAGGCGTGTTCCAGCGCAAACGTTCCTTCATGCTATTTTGCAGGTTTAGAAAACAGTTGCGCCACTAACCAGGAAAAAATGGTTTAAAGTCAGTGGCGCGTTGCGCATGTTATTCATATGCTATTTTAAGGGCGCATGCTTGGCCATAATCAATGTAGTGTGTGCACAACGCGCATACACTTTGATTCTCTCATCTACACAGAAGCAGCAGTTTTCATTTTTGCAAATCATACATTATAACGATAGATAGATAGATAGATAGATAGATAGATAGATAGATATACAATTTATTATAAAAGCATACATCTAGCTTACACATTTACCCAAATTATCATACGCCTTTTTAACCGAAGTTAATTTGGGTGTGTTTCTCCATCCCCAACGTCCCTGACGAGAGCGTTGCTCTCCTCGGCTGTGAACCGCTCCTGGCGCGCGCCTGGCAAACCCGCCGTTATAATAGGAATCCGCTTTAGAACAAGCGCGCCTGCTCTTAAAGGGAATGTGAGATGACGTTCTGATTGGTTTATTTCACGTTACGCCCAAACCACACCTATGAGTAATGAAGCGACTTCAGACCAACACATTTTAGATTTGCGCCTGGCGCAAGAGTCATTTATCCCGCCGGGAAAATAGCAACAGCGCCAAGACCCGCCCACAAAGATACTTGCGCTTTGCGCTTTGACACTTGCGTTTCAGATCGTTAAAATAGGGCCCAGAGTGTGACAGTGAAGGGAGGGCATCCTTTCTCCTTTATAGTCTTGACTCCCAGAATGTTATCTTTTCTAGGCAAATGATGGTATTTCAACCATATGTGGAACATTCTTAGACGTGTTCATCATATCGTCTCCTTGAGTGGAGACCCTCCTGTCACTTCCAACACTCTTTACCTTTCCAATACAATTTGAATTCCATATTAGAATATGGTTTGTGTGTGCTCTTTTACTGTCATATGTTGGTCACACACATATTTACTGTAAGTAAATATAAAAAAAAAAATTTTGAGGAGAGAGTAAAAAGAAAAAAAGAGTAAAACAGGAAAAAAAAATATTTTTGTGTGTGTGTGTTTTCTGTGTATGAATAAAAATGTGCCAATGTATCCACTGGTTGTGTCTTTTGTGTTCATCATGTGAAAAGGTTTGTGATGGGGGAACCACAAGCAACGTAACTTTCCAGTTTTGGAAATGTTGTTTTGAATTTATTGCACCAGTGTCTTAGACTATGTTGTAGTGTGTGTGATTTTGATGGCTTGTGTGTCCTGTCTGAGGGCAAAGTTTGGTTTTTCAGCGAGAGTGAATGGTTTTGAGTGTAGAGCTTCATTTTGACCTGAAAATAGGATGTTTGGGGAATTGGGTGAGACGTTATGGATTTGTGTTTATAGTTTTGAGAATACGAGGCATAGTTTCAAGAAATGTGTTTAAGCAATCGAGAAAAACTGTAATATTCATACATTATCATTATTATTAAATATAACTTTCTAAGACAACTAAACTCATATCCTTCTACTAAGCCCTGTTTTATTCAAAAACACAAATATCGCTCTATACCCTACATGCCCTGAATTCATTTGTAATATTTCCTTCATTTCAAATCTAATTTTTTCTTTTCTAAACCAGTCTTTCATCCTTTCTTCCTTATACCTATGACAATTAACCCCTTACCTGACAGGGATCACTGGTGATCCCAGATTATTTTAGTTCAAAATATGTTTGAGCTTATATATCTCAATATTAATAACAGTCTGGTTAATTTTGAGTCTTGAACTATAAACTCTCAAGGGTTGGCTTTCTAAATGTATGTGTGTTATGTTTCTATTCAGAATTACTTATGAGCAGTAACCTTTTTATTTTGGGCATTTCATGTATGCAGCACTTGCCAAAATTGGGGGTGATGAGCAAGGGGTTAATAATTACATGTTCTACTGTTTCGTTAATATTACAGACCTCACACATCCCAGTCTCATGTTTCCCTATTATTTTAAGCGTACTATTTAATCCAGTATGCCCAAATCTCATTCTTGAAATAATGTCCTCTTCCTTTTTATTCCTATTATTTTCTCTCATACCTCCTACCCTCTTCTGGATACTGTAGTACATTCTCGCTTTTGTTTCTATATTCCACTCATCTTGCCACTTCTTTCTCATTTCTGCTTTGATTATACTTTTAACTTCTGCCTTACTATAACTTATTACCATATCTATCTCTGTTTTTTTTTTGTAGCATTTTTGGCATATTTATCAGCCAATTCATTTCCTTCTACTCCTATATGGGCTGGAATCCAGATGAATTTTACTACTATACCTACTCTATTAATTCTATAAACAGCTTGGGCTATTTCCACCAAAATATCCTGTCTTGCTTCTGATTGCATGTTCTTAATACTGGTTAACACACTGCTTGAATCTGACCCTATTAACACTTCCCTTGACCTACTATTTTCAACCCACTCAAGGGCTAAGAGAATGGCCATCATTTCTCCTGTAAACACTGACAAATTATCATTTACTCTCTTATTAAACATAACGTCTCGGTTACGGATGTAACCCTCGTTCCCTGAGTGGGAACGGAGACGTTACGTCGGATGACGACGATTGGGGTTTCGCTTAGAAGCCTATCACCTTCGAGTATATAAAACGAACCAATGGCAATGAAATGCCATGGGTCTGCGGAATTTGCATAGCGTAACTCCGCCCGCCGCAGGGGGTATATAAGGAAGTACGCTGCACAAATGCAGATATGTCTTCGCTGAGGAGCCGAGACTGGCCCCAGGCGTTTTTCAGCGGTACAGCGGAAGTGGCAGGAAGACGTAACGTCTCCGTTCCCACTCAGGGAACGAGGGTTACATCCGTAACCGAGACGTTCCCTTTCGTGGTCACTCCGAGTTACGTCGGATGACGACGATTGGGGTTCCAGTCTAATCACGCCACCTCGGCTGTCTTCCAGTGCCCTGCGTAAGTCTGAGCTCCCTGTTGTGAGACTAGCACGAACGAAGGAGTCCTACTTAACACAGGGATACCAAAGTACACTGGGAAGCATATCTCCAGAGAGAAATATGCAATTATGCCCAGCCATTGATGGGGGGGACTTAGAATACACATATGACCCAGAGGGTTGCATATGGAAAATCACTGGGGTGTCCAGCCGCAGGTGGAATTTTAAACCCCAGGGGAGGCAAGGTGGCTTGCCAAGGGAAAGACACACGCTCACAAGGAGACTTACAGTGGAATACACATGTGGGGGTCGCCCAGAGGGGGAACCATGCACATGGAGGCACCTAGTCAAGCACAAAAGCTGTGTTATGGAAACTGGCATAACTCAGGCGTTGACGTAACCAGTGCTGGAGGAACTCAGAGCTTATCAGACTCACCTGAGAGAAATATCGCACGTATCCCGTCCGTGGAGAGGAATGGCGAGCAAGCGAAGACACCTGAGCAGAATCTAGCACCGGCTGGTTGAAGCGAGTACATGAGAAGAAACTGGCTCTACTCGGAGATTATAGAATCTCGCGAATGTGTTGGGTGTCGCCCAGCCTGCAGCTCTACAAATGTCTGTTAGCGAGGCGCCATGCGCTAGAGCCCAAGAGGAAGCCACACTACGTGTGGAGTGGGCTTTCACACCAAGGGGGCACGGACGACCTTGCTGCTGGTATGCCAAAGCAATGGTATCCACTATCCAGTGAGATAACCTTTGCTTTGAGAGAGCCTTTCCCTTCAGCTTCCCACCATGACAGACAAAGAGCTGGTCTGAGGTCCTGAAACACCGCGTTCTGTCTACGTAAGCACGGAGGGCGCGTACTGGACAGAGCAGTGCCAAGGCTGGGTCTGCCTCCTCCAAGGGCAGCGCTTGCAGGTTCACTACCTGGTCTCGAAAGGGTGTGGTAGGAACCTTGGGCACGTATCCAAGCCGGGGTCTCAGGATCACGTGAGAGTTAGCCGGCCCGAATTCCAGGCACGCTTCGTCAACCGAAAATGCCTGCAGGTCCCCTACCCTCTTGATGGAGGCCAATGCAACCAGGAGCGCTGTCTTCATTGACAGGAACTTAAGCTCCACTGACTGTAAAGGCTCAAATGGAGCACTCTGCAGGGCAGTTAGAACCACTGAGAGGTCCCAAGAGGGTACGAGGGGAGGACGAGGAGGATTTAGTCTCCTCGCTCCCCTCAGGAACCTGACGATCAGGTCGTGCTTTCCCAGAGACTTACCATCAACTGCTTCGTGATGTGCGGCAATGGCGGCAACATACACTTTCAGGGTGGAGGGAGACAGCCTTCGCTCCAACCCTTCTTGCAGGAAGGAAAGCACGACACTGATCGGGCATTTCGTGGGTTCTTGATGTTTAGAAGAACACCAGTTGACGAAGAGGTTCCACTTCAACGCATAGGCATGTCTCGTGGACGATGCTCTAGCGGAAGTGATGGTAGCCACCACCGCAGGTGGTAGGGTACTCAAACCTGCCTCGTCCCGTCCAGGAGCCACACGTGGAGGTTCCAAAGATCGGGACGAGGGTGCCATAAGGTGCCCCGTCCCTGAGAAAGGAGGTCCTTCCTCAGAGGAATTGGCCAGGGAGGTGCTGTCGCGAGGAGTACTAGTTCGGAGAACCAGGTCCGGTTGGGCCAATACGGGGCAACCAAAATGACCTGCTCCTCGTCCTCCCTGATCTTGCGCAAGGTCTGCGCAAGAAGGCTCACTGGGGGAAACGCATACTTGCGTAGGCCCCGCGGCCAGCTGTGCGCCAGTGCATCCGTGCCGAGCGTGCCCTCGGTCAGGGAATAAAACAGGTCGCAATGGGACGAGTCGTGGGAGGCAAACAGGTCTACCTGTGCGTCGCCGAACTGATCCCAAATCAGCTGGACCGTCTGGGGATGGAGTCGCCATTCTCCAGCGAGAGGCCGAACTCGAGACAGCTCGTCGGCCGCCTGGTTCAGGTGTCCCGGGATATAAATGGCTCGAAGCGACCTCAGATGCTTCTGACTCCATGTGAGGAGGTGGCGAGCGAGTTGCGACATACGGCGGGAGCGTAGACCACCCTGGTGGTTGATGTACGCTACTGTTGCGGTATTGTCTGATCGGACTAGTACGTGCTGGCCCCTGAGCAGCGCATGGAAGCGGTGCAGGGCGAGACGTACAGCCAGCAACTCGAGGCAATTGACATGCCAAAGGCGCTGGGGTCCTGTCCAGGAGCCCGCGGCAGCATGACCATTGCACATGGCGCCCCAGCCCGTGTTGGAGGCATCTGTTGATACAACAACATGCCGGGAAACTCGTTCTAAGGGCACTCCGGCCCGTAGAAAATTGAGGTTCGCCCACGGGGTGAAGGTCTGACGGCAGGCTGGAGTCACTGGGACTCGGAGCGTGCCGTGTTGCCATGCCCACCTCGGGACTCGATCGCGAAGCCAAAGCTGAAGCGGTCTCATATGAAGCAATCCCAGCGGCGTTACTGCGGCTGCGGATGCCATATGCCCCAGGAGCCTCTGAAATAGTTTCAGTGGAACCGCACTCTTGCCCTCGAATTGGCGAAGACAAGTCAGCAGTGACTGCGCGCGCTCGCTCGTAAGCTGCGCGCACATGGCGACCGAGTCGATCTCCATACCGAGAAAAGAGATTCTCTGCACGGGGCAGAGTTTGCTCTTCTCCCAGTTGACCCGAAGGCCCAGACGAACTAGGTGCTGAAGCACTAGGTCCCTGTGTTCGCCAACCTGGTCTCGAGAGTGAGCTAGGATTAGCCAGTCGTCGAGATAGTTCAGGATGCGAACCCCGTGTTCCCGGAGGGGAACAAGGGCTGCCTCGACGACCTTCGTGAAGACGCGAGGAGACAGGGCTAGCCCGAAAGGGAGAACCGCGTACTGGTATGCCTGCCCCTCGAAAGCAAACCGTAGAAACGGTCTGTGTCGAGGTAAAATGGAGACATGGAAGTAGGCGTCCTTCAGGTCGATCGCTGCAAACCAATCCTGCGGCCGCACACACTGGAGGATGTGTTTGGCCGTTAGCATCTTGAACGGCAGCCTGTGAAGGGAGCGGTTCAAGACGCGCAGGTCGAGGATTGGCCGTAACCCACCGGACTTCTTGGGTACAATGAAGTAAGGGCTGTAGAAGCCGGACTTCATCTCGGCTGGAGGGACAATCTCGATCGCACCCTTCGCCAGTAGGGTGGCGACCTCCGCTCTCATGACAGGGGCATTGCCACCGACCATAGTGAAGCGGACTCCCCTGAAGCGGGGAGGAGATCTCGCGAACTGAATCGCGTAGCCGAGCCTGATGGTTCTCGCGACCCAGCGGGACAGTCTGGGAAGCTCTAGCCAGGCCTCCAGAAAGTGCACCAGCGGGGTCATACGAACCACAGACGTACCGTCGGTGGGGCAGCGAGGCGGAATGACCGGCACCGGCGAGGGTGGCATAGCGGCCCTGTGCGGGGGCACGGTCATTAACCGCGTCCTGCCAGAGGAGGCCAGGGGAGGGCGCGCGTCCCACGGGGGCGTGCTCTGGCAGGGGTCTGGCGACAGAGGGGGATGAGAGGAGCGTGGCCCGTGGGCGGCGCGTGCTGTCATCCCGCACCTCTGGGACAGAGGAGGGCGGCAGTGGCGGGACCCGAGGGTGGCGCGCACTGCGGCCCTCGGACTCTGTCGGCTCAGGATTGGGAAATTCAATTCTGTCTTCAACCACATCAGAGTACTGCTCGTCGTTGGACGAGCAGCGGGGAGTGGAGAACAAAAGATTCTCCCCCGGCCCTCCACCGGGGGAAGGAGTGGCCCTGCTACCAGCTCCTGGGACAGAATTGAAGCCAACCCTGAGCAGCCCGTCTCAGGAGCGCCGCTTGGCCTGGCGTTTAGCGGGCGGCGGGGCTGGAGAGGGCTGTGGCGCCTGCCTGCGGCTCCCTCCACAACGCGGCCCGGGTGAAGGTTGCTGCTGGGGCCGTGCGGGAGGGGCGGCCGCGGGAGGGCGCCCTCGGCGGCGAGCAGGCTGAGAATTCTGTGCCGACGGCTGAGCAGCGGAGCGTCGGGGCAGAATGTGCTTGATAGCCTCAGTCTGCTTCTGGGCGGTCGAGAACTGTTGGGCAAAATCCTCGACCGCACCGCCGAAAAGGCCGGCCTGGGATATGGGAGCGTCAAGCAGACGAGTCCGCTCGGGCTCACACATATCAGCCAGGTTCAGCCAGAGATGTCTCTCCTGGACCACAGCTGTGGACATCACCAAACCCAGGGAGCGCGCGGTCACCTTCGTCGCTCGGAGAGCGAGGTCGGTGGCGGCGCGCAGCTCATCAATGAGCCCGGGGTCTGTCCTGCCCTCGTGCATGTCACGAAGCATCTGGGCCTGGTAGACCTGCAGGATAGCCATGGCATGCAAAGAGGCAGCTGCCTGTCCCGCCGCACTGTAAGACTTCGCCACGAGAGTGGACGAGAATCCACAGGCTTTGGACGGGTGCTTAGGATCACCACGTGATGAAGCGCCTGCCGGACACAGCTGCATCGCGACAGAACGCTCAACCGTGGGAATCCCAGTGTACCCACAAGCATCAGCTCTATCGAGGGGAGGAAAGGCGGAGAAAGCCGACGAACGATCGCGGGAAGACATGGGAGCCTTCCAGGACCGCGTGACTTCCTCATGCACTTCCGGGAAGAATGGTATTGGGGTTGGGCGGCGACGAATGTCAGCGGCCGCTCCCAAAAACCAATCATCCAGCCGCGAGCGCACCGGATCGGGCGGCGGGGACCACTCGAGCCCAATGGCCGCGGCTGCCCGGGAAAGCATGGCAGTCAGCTCGGGATCAGACTCGGGCAATGCTGGCACGCCCGAGGGCGGCAACACAGCCGAATCCTCACTTCCCGAGGACTCATGCCCACCTTGTGATGCAGTGATCGACATTGCATCCTCCTGTGGAACGCCAAACGAAACGCGCGGGGCCTCCGTAGAGGGACCAGCGGTTTCGGTTTGCACGCTCGCGGGTACCAATGCTGAAGAGGGGTGTGTGGACCGTGGACGTGTCGGCGGTTTGTCCCACACAGATACCCTCAGGTCACCCTGGCCACCAGCCGAAGTACAGCCTCTCGGGGAGACCGTAGATCGGGGTGTGGATGAGGGGACTCTCGCTCTGATGAGCTCATTGAGTCTCGACCGCAGCATGGATATGGTCATGTTCCCGCAATGAGAACATGAATCATCCACAAACGCTGCTTCAGCGTGATCAACGCCCAAACACGCTAAGCAGAGATTGTGCCCATCAGGAGAAAATACATCGCGACCACAACCAGAAGTGCACGGGCGAGACATCTTTAAAAAGACGTGCCACATGCAATGCTCTTTTTGTGAGAGGAAAACTCCGCGGATGTTGAAGCGAACAGGGAGAAATCACACTAACTGTCAGATCACTGACAAGATCAGCAGGGAAGTGTGCACTCGCTGAAATCGCCGTCACACCAACACCGGAGAGCTCGCTCGTCTCGAAGGAATGAGAAGAAATAACTCAGAATTTCGGCTTACGTGGAGTGGAGAAGTTCTCGGCTCCGAAGCGAAAACATATCTGCATTTGTGCAGCGTACTTCCTTATATACCCCCTGCGGCGGGCGGAGTTACGCTATGCAAATTCCGCAGACCCATGGCATTTCATTGCCATTGGCTCGTTTTATATACTCGAAGGTGATAGGCTTCTAAGCGAAACCCCAATCGTCGTCATCCGACGTAACTCGGAGTGACCACGAAAGGGAACATTCATTTCTGGTATAATGAACGCAGCTCCTACTCTATTATCTTCTGTTTTTGATGCATCTGTATATATCTTAGTAAACAGAGAATAATTCTCCTCTAGGTATCTACTAACCTGACTCCTATCAATATTATTCTCTTTTTTCCACTCTAAAAAATGCAAATCTACCCCTAACTCCCCTAATAACCAAGGTGGAACATTAGATAATGGCACAGTTGGGCTTACCGTAATATCTCCTATCCCTATCTCATTGACTGCATCGCTTATTATCCAACCAAAGCTCTTAATCTGTCGTCTTTCCCTTTCTTGACAAGGTTGTAACACCTTCTGAGTCGGGTGTCTTTCCTTATGCCCTTTTAAATTTGCCCAATACGTTGCTATTATCTGATTTCTTCTAATCTCCAATGGCATTTCATTCATTTCTACTTGTAATGCTGCTACTGGAGTTGTTTTAAAAGCACCACAACATAGTCTCAGCGCCTGACTTTGAATAACATCCAACTTTTTTAATAATGTTCTTGAAGCAGACTGGTAAACTGTACATCCATAATCAATAACTGCCCTAATTAATCCAATATATACTACTTTCAACGAGGTCCTACTTGCTCCCCACTCTCTACCTCTCAGACACCTTACTACATTCAATATTCTTTTACATTTTTCAACAACATTCTCAATATGTATTTTCCAGTTAAGTTTTTTTTGTCAAACCATATCCCGAGATATTTAAAACATTCCACTCTCTCTAGATTTTTGTCATAAAGTTTAAGTTGAATCTGTTCTTGATTTTTCCTTTGAGAAAAACAGACTACTTTGGTCTTTGCCACTGAAAACCTAAAACCCCATTCCATTCCCTATTTCTCTACCTTCCCAGTTGCCTCTTGCATCTTCCTCACTAAATATTCTATATTTCTTCCCTTTTTCCACATAACACCGTCATCTGCAAATAAAGCAACACTTATAGATCTATCAACTCTACTAAACACTTCATTTATCATAATTGAAAACAAAACTGGACTAACTATACTCCCTTGAGGAGTTCCATTTTCCACTAAATACTTTGTACTCAATTCTTTCCCTACTCTTAAAGCTTGTTTCATGCTGAGCTAATCAAAATGACCACAGCTGATCACAGTTGAAAGTCAATTGGCTTTGTGTGCTATTGAGAAGGTGATTAACTACACCTGGTTGGGTTTACAAGTCATTTTTAGGAGGGGGTGATTCTTTTTCCAACTCAGTGATTCTGTTTTTTAATTTGTATTTTTTTTTTTCTGACAAGTTGGTATTATATCTTTCACTTGTATGTTATAAGTTGTAAATACAGCTGAATAAAACAGAAATTGTTTTTGTCTGTTTTCATTTCAGGCTGCAAAGCAACAAAATGTGATTATTTTAAAGGGGGGTGATTCTTTTCTATACCCACTGTATATTTATATATACAGTAATGTAACGTTAAGTCAACGGCGTTGATAAACACGCTGAAAAGCGATTATGCGTGTTGATAGCACGCCAAAAATGGAAATACGAATTGGCGTGTCATACATACGCCATTTCATGAGATCAGTCTGTATTCGCTGTCAAAGTGACGCCAAAATGAATGGGAGTCAATGGAATGCTAATAGCAGGTGATGGTCCGCTAATCAATGGCGGCGCCCGGGGAACCTTCAATAAAATATTAAACCCTGCCCCCCTGGCTAGAAATAAATTAATCCTTACTTCCTCGTCATCATGGAGAGCGCAGTTCATGGTTGCATAGCAACGACAGACGCCACGGGAGCGCAAGCGCTTGTAGAAAGGAGAATGCGGCGCGGCCGTGCTTTCCACACGTTTTTAGACGCGATATGTAAACAGTCCCTAATTCATAATAAACTGAGAATCTATTTGGTTTAAAAGCGTTTTTGTTTGTTTAAAATGGAGGAAAAAACATTTTCTTAGGAAAGCCATTTGCTCTACAAGAGATTAAGTTAAGTGCACTAAGATTTAGGCCTAAGCATTAAATGACTAGGTTGTAAATAGTTGGTTACTTTTAAAATTAAGTATAGTACAGTTTGCACTTTATTATGCTGCTTGCTTGTTGCTACTGTGTGCAATAGTGTAATTATTTTATTTATGCTTAAATATTTATTTTCAGTATTTTCAGCACTGAACTTTTTTTTTTTTACTTGTTCTACCTCACATGTTTTTAATATTTGTCAAATATTGTTTTTTTAAATTGAGACTTGTAACATTTGTTATCATCATTGTGTCATTTTTATGATGTAAATTGAGTGAGCAAAAGCAGTATCGGCTCCAAATATCGGCCCAAGAAAATCGACAGCCCGTATCGGTCATCGGCTAAGGCTGATGAAAAAAAATCGGTATCGGCATCGGCACTAAAAAATCCATATCAGTCGATCCCTAAAAGACAGAAAAAAGTAGCTTCTTATTGCATAATAAAAGTGGTGCATGGATGTAAAAGATTAATAAAAAAGATAAAAAACTAAACTGAAAAAAAGTTTCGCATTAGAAACACTGTCAGTTTAAATGTCAGAATCAGACTCAGAATTACTTTGAGCCACAATGGAAAATTCTACAAGCACGAGTACGTATAATTACAAGTACGCCCTACAATCGGAGTAGAACATGATTTTGTTGGCTGGATCATATGCCAGCCATTCTCAACCTGACTTCCACTTTTCGTTGAAAAGTCTTTTGTTTTTCTTTGTCTCTTCTTCCTTTTTTGGTTTCATCGTCAGGTTTTCTCTTGTGTGTTCTGGGTGATGGTTAGTATATAACCGTGAGACCGACGGTAATAGTTGAACACCGTCATTAGAACTCTATAACCGCCAAAACCGTGTCATTAAAATATTTTTTAAACATTTTTTTATCATAGAAAATGTTTAAATACTAATTAAAAACAATTGTTAACAGTCTGTGTTATTAATGGTCTACGTCGTTTCCAACTGTATTTGATTCTTTGCCAAGGCCTTGACTGACCGCCAATCATTTGAGATAGAAATAAAAGCTATGACTATGATAGAGTGATGTGCCATCATTATGAGATTTATTAAACAAATGAAAAACATTTGCAATAATAAACATTAGCAATAAACATTTGCAATAATAAACAATGTATCATTACCGATAACTGATCGTGCAGTTTAATTACCCCTTGACTGGCCCCAAACATGTTTGATAAAAGAAACATATACAGTGTGTATATAGCCTATATGATGTGTATTACATTTTAGCTCAAAAACAATTGTAATAAAATATAGGATCATAAGATGCGCAATATAGGAGACATGATTTTTACCACTTCATTAAGTTTTGCTTTGTAGAAAGACTTTAAAGCAAATTTCGTTTTGTACAAATTGTATCTTAATTTTAATAAATGTTTCATCAACCAATTGCATGTATTTAATAAATAAAGCAATATAGCAGACAATATAATAACCGTGACATGGAGGCGCCGGCACGCCGCGTTCACTTGCATTGCATTGTGAACTAGAGCGCATCACATCATAAATGAATAAACTCAGCGTAGGCCTATGCCTCATACATTAGCATTAAATATCTTTGCTGCATCCTTTCTAGAACAGACAAGGGCTTTCTTGCGGCTCACATCAGCAGAGCATTGCATCGTCCATAGACCGCAAAACAATCAGTGGATGGCGGGCGGGTGCGGCTTTGAAATCTGGTCAAAAAACGTTGGTGTGGATGATGGGTTTTGTGATGCAGTTGCGGATGAAATAATACCCCATCCGCGTATCTCTATTGATAACAACATTGAACACTACACAAATATTAATTTTATTTATTTTTTTAATTTAGGCAATCAAGTAGCTAATCAGTGTCTGCTCGTTTATTCAAAATAAGTTGTTCTATAACAGACGAACGTCGCACCGGTGTCCAACGACGTAACTCCAGCAGGGCAGCTAGCTGTCTCTTCGTTTCTGTGTTGTGGGTCACTAGCTAGTGTGCAACACTGTGTGCATGTAATACTCATGGGAGTTGTAGTGTTGTAGTGTCACACTGCAATATGGCTTATTTCAGATGCCTTTTGAAAAGACTACAATTATTTAACCGCCAAAGTGGCTAGTTGGATAAGATAAGATAAGATAAGATAAGATAAGATAAGATAAGATAAGATTGCTCACATTCATAGAAAACAGAAGAAACCCACATCACATCACAGTCCGATTTAGTAGTATTTGTCACACATACATCGCTGCAGCTGATACATACCCCTTATCTATGATTATTCATTAATTTAATTGAAAGTGGCACAAATGAGAATTTATACCTGTTAAGCTTACAGTTTGGTAACCTGTACCTTCTGCCTAAAGGCATCAGCTCATACTCATTAAACAGGACGTGCATGGGGTCGTTTGTGATTTTAAAACCCTGTTTCCTCACCACCTCCTCGAAAAGCTCCTGAAGAGTAATAGGTGGCATTTGGCAAATTTTTTATCAATTTTTGGAGCTGTGATTTTAATTTAACGGACAGGTTACCAAACCAAGCCACAAAACCATACCGCACAATAGATTCAATGGCTACCTTGTAAAACATTAACATGATATATTTGTCCTCTCCATGAACTCTAAGTCATCTTAAAAAATATAGACGCTGACATATCTTTGACCAAACATACTCCACTTGATGGGACCACTGCAACTGACAATCCAACTGTATACCTAAATACTTGTATGTTGTTACCTGCTCAACGAGTACACCTTCAATTTGAAGTGTGCTGTGATCTCCTATAGACCTGGGGTCAAAAATCATTTCTTTGGTTTTATTTACATTAAGGAGCAAGTTATGCTTATTGCACCACTTCATTACCTCCTCTATCTCCTGTGTTTAGGTAGAAATGTCAGAATTTTTTGTGAGTAGACTAAGTATGGCCGTATCATCTGAAAATTTAATGATGTGATTATTTCTATTGATATTTCGACAATCATTTGTGTATATTATAAAAAGTAAGGGCCTTGAGGGGCACCTGTACTTATGTTCAGAGTATCAGAAAGAGTAGAGTTAACTCGCACCTGCTGCTTCCTTCCTGTCAGAAAAGAACCATACCATCTAATAGTAAAGGGGTTCACTTTCATCTGTTGTAATTTACATAACATTGTCTGAGGAAGAATACAATTAAATCCGGAGCTGAAATCCATAAATAGTAATCGAACATAACCTGATGGATTTTCAAGGTGCTTTAAGATCGTCAGTACCCCTGCCATTATTATAGGCAAATTAGTAAGGGTCCAAAAGATGCTTTACCTCACTCCTTAAGTTACCAACCATTATACATTCTAATGATTTCATCCCTATTGATGTCAGCCCCACTGGTCTGTGTTACCCGCCACGAGCAAAATCCACCCGCATTTGGCGGGTTGGCAGATGTTAATGTCAAGCCCTGGTGGGAACCCATTAACCAGTTACACATTAACATGTTTTCCGTCAAAATAAAAGCTTGATGCAGTTTCCGTCAAAATAAAAGATCACATGATCCATCTAACCATTGGTCAGAGGTTTGAACAGGGGCATGTTCAGGCTCAAACCGGTGCGCAATATTTTGCTACGGTTTCTGGGTTGAAAATATCCTCTTAAAAGATATAACATTTTAAAACAATGACATTAGTGAATCTGTTATCTGAACCTGAAACATCAGTTCAGCCACTGTATTATAATTATGATGAAAACCAGTTTTGAATCCGATCAGGACTCCTGATAAACTCACATTTATATATTTGTCATTTGTCATCGTCATTGATTATTGTGAATATTGTAGAGTTAATCTGAGATGCTGTAATAACACTGAGCTCATGCAGATGTTGATCAGGAGTTGATCTGATGTCTCGTGATATGATGTTATATCGCTTTAATGAAACTCTGTCTGTGTGATTGAACAGATTCAAATGAAGAGGAGAAAGAAAATCAGCAGAAATCACAGATCAGCAGAAAACAAGAAGACTGAGAGAAAAATGGAGGACAGAAATGAGACACAAACCAGAGAATCACCAGAGGAAAGAGGACAGAGACTTGTGAGACGAGAGAGTATGGAGAGAATAAGGCCAGAATGTGAGTGTTTGATTATTACTGAACTTTATTTCTTCATCACATTTTATTCTTGTTATTAGATTTACAAATAACCCACAGTTAGGAAAGTCCTACACCAACCCATAGTTGGGTTACTTGTTGGGGTTATTTCTAATATAATCGTCGGTGTATGAATGAGTGAGTGAATGGGTGAATGTGAGGCGATATGTAAAGCCGTGGGTCTGTTGAAAGCGCTGTATAAATGCAGTCCATTTACCATTTTAAACCCCAAATTATTAAGAGAGTAGATTTACTATTCAAACTGATTCTTCAGACTTTCTGCACTATTAAAGCTATAGACTATTGAAGCTTGTGATTGTTGTGATGGAGAAAAATATCCCATAAACTCAATATATTTGTGATTTCTAGTGTCCTGTGATCCAGACGAGCCTGTAAAGTTTGATTCTGATGTCAAAACTGAGGAGAGAATATCATCAAACCCTTCATCATGTTCTCCAGAACACACATCTTCATCATCATCATCATCTTCATCATCATCATCATCATCATCATCATTATCACTGACATCCATCAGCAGCTGAAGACCTGAACATCTTCATCATCATCTTCATCACCATCTTCATCACCAACGTAGTCTCACTATTGGCCAATGCTGGTCGTGTGTGATGCAGAAACCCAGAAGCGCTGCGCTGTTACACTATGTGAACTCACTCAGAGAAACACACAGAAGAAAATTATATATTTAAGTATATCGCTTGATAAGCTTAAGGTTGAGCCGCTGTAGTCACTTTTTTTAAATGATGTCTTTACTAACTTTCTGGGCCGGCAAGTTTCAATTACACTTTAATTTCTACAAGCTTGAATAGAGTACTAATAAGATTTACTTTGTTTTTTTTAATCTTGCCTGAACTCACTTTTTCATGAAGAAACTACATTTGCTTTTCTGTAGTATTTACTTCCCCACAGAATCATGTTTAGCTAGTGTACAGCGCTGATGAGCATTACCCTTTTCCAGCGGTTGTTATCTGGGAATAACAGTAACATGCTGGATGGTGTGATTGACCAATCCGAATCAAGTATTCCCCAGAGCCATGTGACAAGAATAGTGTATACATTAAAACACTAGGAGAAAAACAACTAAAGTAGCTCAACATCAGGATCACTGGAATGATGGAATTCCCCACGATCACGTGAATGTATTCTGTATTCGTTAATCAAATTATGATTATTTGATAATCGCTGTAATATGCCCTTCTTGTTGGTTCCAAAATGTACTTAATTAACAAGATTAACTTTACAAGGGTAGATGAAGTAATGTATTTTACCACAGTACGTCTGTAATATTAACGGCTAATTCGCACATGATAAGAGATCTCAGTAAACAGAAGTGAGAGAGTAACTCGATTTGCTCATCGCCGTCACTCCTGTCGTCATGTGTGGATTATGTTGCTTCCTGGGGCCCGTTCTTCGTACGTTGCTTATTACATCCGAGATCAAATGACACATCCAAGATGATATCATTGTGCGAATCATGATCTGGCTAACTCGGTTCTTCGAACACACTTTCCGGATATATGATTAGTATAGCTGGATTGTGTTATCTGAGATAATTGCGCGTTCATGCGCTGGTTAAAAGGGGATATATATCGATAGTAGAAACATTGATCAGCAACGCTGCTATTGGCTGCTCAGCGTGGCCAAAGAGCGCGCTCAGTTTTTCTCCTCAGCAGAGCAATAACTAATAGTCGAAGTTTATTCGCAATTTTAATGTTTAATCAAAACGCCAGGGAACACCTCAAAGTCTGCAAAAGCCAGGAGAGAGGGCTGGCAAAAAGTAGCAGACAATTTAAATCCGTCAGAAGTGGCCATGTTAGATGTTTTTATCACTTATTAGCCTATATTTTTGTATTTTAATAATTGCATAATTACTTTGTGCATTGTAATGTCAGAGTCACCACACTAGAACATGGGAACTAATAAAAGTGAATTACAAAAATATTCTACATAGGCTAATGGTAATTTTTTGTTATATAGTCTCTTTTATAAAAGGCACTGTTAAATAAATGGTGTTCTGTTTATAAAAGCAACCAAGAAAAAGGCTGAGAAAAAGAAAAGAAAAGATCTTAGTAGCCTATAGTGTAAAATAATTTTTGCTGCATTAAATTAAGGCCGTATAGTCATTTCAACTGTTCAATCTTGAGTAATGATGAATTACTTTGACTTGTGAAAGTGAAAACTAATAAACTTATGTTAATGTAATAATATTTTGCCATGAGTTATTGATCTCATTTTTCCCCAGTGTAGTTCATTGTAATGACATTGTGTTTTCTTCTTTTGTGCACTTTTACATAATACACACTTGTATCTGTTCCCAAGAAAGTGGAGCTGAAATATGTGCAGTAAGTGGACATTTTCTAACTTTCCAAAGGAAAGAAAGTATAAGACTTTGTAATGTCCATTTGTTTCCATTGCACTGGACAGTGAATAAACCCTCTCAGATAACTGTCATATGGAGGAACTAGCCTACCTGCAAGTGCATAAATAACTTTACTTAATTTATACTTGTATGCTTTATGGCTGCAGTATAAGTCGCAGGATTCCACATCTACAGAAAGGCCTACAGAAGAGTCTGCACAGACAGAGGAGACATAGGCCTACAGGTGGGCAGTGGATAGACAACTTTTCCTTTTTATTTGTTGCATGAGGCATGTGTCTAATATCTCTTGTTGCAAGCACTTGACCACTGGCTTTTCTTTACAAAGAACAATTGAAATAAAACTCAAGGAACTAAGCATATTTGTCTTTTATTAAACATTTAATGAAAAGTTGTGTAATATGGCACATGCAACAATGTCACAGGCCCTGTCAGGTGTGCAACCCTCAGACTTTTCAGACACTGACATCTTCCCTTTAGTTAGCCAAAGTTCATATCATTGTGTGTCCTTGTCCTGGCTAGAGCTGCATTGTAACTGGTTTGGGTCAGGGAATGGGGTCATAAAACACCTGTCTGCAGGCAGGAACATGTCATAATCACCTATGAAGAAATGCAGTTCTGTTAGGATCAGCATAAGTGTATGAAATACAGTGAGCTTGATATTTAATTGTGGAACTTTCCTTACCACTTTCAAATAATGTGCATAAATGTGAATCTCTGAAAATGCTTAAGTCATGCACAGATCCTGGCCATTTTGCTTTCACATTTGTGATATGAAAGATTTTAGTCAACTGCCTTTTTTTTATTTGATATAATATTACTAATCTGGAATATTAAGAATCACAATAGTAACTGGGCTGCACATTTACATTGTGAATCCCCTTTCTGTTCACATAATCCCCTTCATTGAGGCCTTGATGGCAGTCTGGTAGCCTATAGTCTACTATGGTACCAATCACGTTAGTGAAGCCTGAGTGACATATACTGTAATCGGCATGGTCATGATTTTATGATCTTCATAAAAAATTATGATAGCCAAAAAAAAAAAAAAACTGCTTTACAACATTGGGTCTTAAGTGGCTTGGAAATGCCACAAAAAAAAAACTAAAACTGTATTTTAAACATAAAAGCGACAAAAAATGACAATCTCACGAATCACGAGAAAAATATATATTTCAGAAAGTGCACTATCACACTGCGCTGGACTTCCCGTATCAGCTCCGCTTATGAAGCCGGGATCTAATCCTGTTTACATGAAATAAGCCTGCTCCCGAGCAGGTTTAAGATTGCGCACCTGTTGCTATGACAGCAAGTCCAGGATGAGCTTCGAAGAACCAAACAATCCAAGATCAAGCCAAATCGCCAACAATCAAATCCAGCTAACTGAGTTAGCGACGTACGAAGAACGGACCCCTGGTGTGTTTATGGATGTGTGTGTGTTTATGGATGTGTGTGTGTTTATGACTGTAATCTGCTCGGTGTGACAAGAAAATGTATGTTTTTTGCAGGGATGTTTTTATTATTGGTGGATAATGTCCATGATAATGTTATATAAGATTTAGCCATTTAAAAAAAAAATATATATATATATATATATATATATATATATATATATATATTAATTTTGGGTGAAAGTATGGTGTATTATAAAAAAAAAATAAAAAATTAAGTAAACTAGCCAGAAAATATAATATATAATCTTTCATGTGTTTAAGCTGAATCAGTTTCACTGTCATCAACATCTCAGAAATAAACCAGATTTATGAATTCAGACATTTATGAAATAAACTAATATTCCTCTTTCAGAGCTCGTGTAAATCAGTGTTTCTCTACAGGATCACAGCAGAATTACTAAATCTCCATATGCAAATATTTGACAGCATCATAAATGAAGCACATGTCCAGATCTTACAGTTGATCAGGGAATATGATCCACATTATGAGTTTTAATAAGATCAGAAGAGTTTCTTAGAAATCAAACAGGAACAGAACAGTTCATTAAAGCAGAACTAAACACAAAGATGTCACATTTAAGACAGAGCGCTCATTAAATATAAAATAGTTTTATAAATGTAGTGAATCGTGTGTTAACGGCTCAATCAAAGCTTTATTCTGTGTGTTGATGAAGCTCATGGTTTGATGATCTGACAGAATTATGATTATTCTCATTATTAATCATCACAATAAACCTGTTTATCACTTTCTTTAAAACTACAAACTAGAAATAAAGTGAATAATTAATATTCTTACCAGAGACTGGATTCATCTGATGATGATGATCAAATATCCATAACCTCCTATCTGGAGAATATTCATAAATCATGGATTAGTGATGAATGCATTAGGAGTCTCACATATGTTTTCCTAATAATCTACTTATTTCTGTACAGTTAACAGCGTTAACAACTTCAAATTCAATTAAAGACAGAGTATAATTTCACATTCAGCTTCAGTGTGAATAATATTTCCCTCATAATAATCCGCTGTGAGAATGAGGTTAATCACCTTCTCATGATCTGTGATGATGATGATGATGATAATGATGGTGATGATGATGGTGATGTACTTTATCAGATTGTTTATAGGATAAAAACTTAAACATAATTTCCCAGAAGAGATTCAGAGTAATCTGCAGGTGTGTGTCTCATCATGATAAACTCCAGCTCACACACACTTCATTTCTCTCATTAAACACACATTATTTCCATCAGATGAAGAAGAGCTCAATCCTGAACACTGAGACTGAACCGGTGCATTACTGCCATCATCTGTGGGAACACACACATTACACACACACACTATATATATATTTAATGTGTGTAATGTGTGTGTTCACTCAGATGATGGCAGTAATGCACCAGTTCAGTCTGGAAGGACGAGAGTGTTCAGGATTGTAAGTTGTTTTCCAGTATAAACATCTAAACATTCATAAATTAAGTTACATTTACTGGAGATAAAAAGAAATTACATAAAACATGAAGTCTTATTTTCAGTGAAACTGATCAAAACAAGAGTAAATATCTGCCAATGGGCTAAAAAAAAATCAGCTCAATTCAGAGGCATGTTTTCAGAACTAATTGACAGATATTTGTCATGTGTTTTTAAGTATAAACACGCTTACATTTTTCAAGACTTCATTTTGCATTTGCTTCTCCAGTAATCGATCTTGAAATGATCATCAAGATGAATCTTGATTTAAACGGACAGTATGGCATTTTTCTCCACTAGGGGTCGCTAACCTCTTACAATAACAAAGGCGTAGTTTGATGACGCAACATTTGCTAAGAATTATGGATCTTGTCGTCAACGTCAAGCCGGCCGATCTAATAATGTTTATGGATGACTGAATACATCGATGCTTTTATCATGACTGTGATATGAAGCAGTTCGGGATTGCTAAGAGACAGCTATCAGCTCCACACGCGACGCGAGTCCCGCGGATATAAAAGGAATATGGACATTTCATTCTACCGAACTACACGCAGAATTACTGCTCACAGGTCAGTTTATTAGACAAATTAAACGTGTGAGGTAACGCAGCGCTGTTTCACCTGGTCTAACATTACACTATCACACTAAACTGCATTTGAATGTGTTGAAATGTATGTGTTAGTTTGTCTGTATGAGACTAGCAGTAAGCTAGATCAACATTAGAATAACATACAGATCATATTCTGACATTTTATCATTGTTGAACTATGAAACATTGATTAGTTTTATGTAAATGTGCTCACCTGTTTAATAAAGTACATGTAGGAGCGGTCGAAGTCTCGGACGTGGAGCTCTTGTTTATATACTGTCTATGGGAGCTCTCGGCATCTCGAAAACACCGCGCTGATGTTGATTCTCGTTTTAGTTCTCCTTTTTTATCCAAAGTCTGCTTGCCATGGTCCATAATGTTTGAACCAAACAACAACAGCGTGCAGATAGACATTACGAACTACACAGTTGTCCACGTCTGTCGCCTTGGTTACTATCAGAGGGCTCTGGTTGCTATGGCAGCACGAGCGGAAACCAGGGACAACGCGGATATGACGGCATTGACGGCGACAAAATGGAAATAAAGAAACGCGACGTGTCTTCGAATTAAATTACAAATTTCTCCTGGTTTGAAAGTTGTTGGAAACAGTCGGGATAATGTAAGTACACAACTAAAATATATATATAACATAGATATAGTGATTTTTGCTATTTTTAAAGCAAAAAAGTTACATATTGTGCCTTTAAAGATGTTTTGATATTTTTATTGGAAACAGGACAGAAATATTGAGGAAGAACATATTTTTTCCCATGCATGCAACATTTAATGCCATGACTTCATAAATCTAAGACTTTCTGCTCTGATTTTAGACCTTTTTAAGGCCTTAAATATTGTATTGCAAATGATTGTAAACATATTCACACATTATTGTCATGCATAGTTGATGCATTGACGAAAATTGTTTTCCGAAATAATTATCAAATGAAGTGAGTTTGTGCTTAAAACAAGAACAAATATCTGCCAATGGAGTCAGAAAAATAACTTTATTCAAAGCAAAAACTCCATTGGCAGAAATTTGCTCTCGTTTTAAACACAAACTCACTTTATTCAATTATTTCAGAAAACAACACTTAATATCTTCAGTCATTTCACTTCTTCTCCAGTAAATGTCTTGATTTGAGAATGTTTGGATATTTGTGCTGGAAAACAAGACAGAAATCAGTCATATCAGTCTCTTTGGATAAAAGTGTCTGCTAAATTAATAAATATGAATGTTATAATATTTACACTGCAAAAAAAAAAAAAAAATCTTACTTAGTGTTTTTGTCTTGTTTCCAGTCAAAATATTTAAAAAAAATCTTAAATCAAGAAGCATTTACTAGAGAAGTAAAATGACATGAGAAATCTTGTTTTCTGATGAAAATAAATAAATAAATAAAATTAAGTGAGTTTTTGTTTAAAACAAGCACATGATCTGCCAATGGGGTCAGAAACATAATCTTGTTCTCCACTTGAATTAAGATTTCTTTTTTGTTTGTTTTAGTTTGTTCTCATTTGTTGGTCCTGATCTCTCTTTCACACTAAACTGTTTCTTGATATGAACAATGAATTCTCCACACATTTGCTCCAGAAGTGGATGGAAAGATGAATCTATTGCAATTAGTAAAATAATTACTGATGCTCAAGATTTCATCACCTATGTTTGATTTAATTTTTAACACTACAGTGCAAAAAAATGCTTTTCTTACGTAGTATTTTTGTCTTGTTTCCAGTCCAAATATCAAACATTTCTTAAATCAAGATGCATTTACAATAGGAGTAAAATGCCATAAGATATTATGTCTTGTTTTCTGGGGAAATAAATCAAAATGAAGTGAGTTGTTGCTTAAAACAACCAAAATGATCTGCCAATGGGGTCAGAAAAATAATGTTGTTTCTGTTTGAATTAAGATTATATTTCTGACCCCATTGGCAGATCATTTTGCTTGTTTTAAGCAAAAATTCTCCCGGAAAACAGGACATAATATCTTGTCATTTTACTCCTCTAGTAAATGCATCTTGATTTAAGAAATGTTTGATATTTGGACTGGAAACAAGACAAAAATACTACGTAAGAAAAGCTTTTTTTTTTTTTTTTTTTGCAGAGTATAGTTTATGGTTTATAATGTTGTCAATGTTGCTTGAACACATGAATGCTTCAGTGTAAACTGTATGTTATGAGAGATATTGAGTTGATGTCCAGTGTCTGCCAGCAGAGGGCGATATATGGAGTTGATGTCCAGTATCTGCCAGCAGAGGGCGATATATGGAGTTGATGTCCAGTGTCTGCCAGCAGAGGGCGATATATGGAGTTGATGTCCAGTGTCTGCCAGCAGAGGGCGATATATTGAGTTGATGTCCAGTGTCTGCCAGCAGAGGGCGATATATTGAGTTGATGTCCAGTGTCTGCCAGCAGAGGGCGATATATGGAGTTGATGTCCAGTGTCTGCCAGCAGAGGGCGCCACAGATCTGACAATCTCTCCACATCCACTCACTGGCTTTAGAAACATTAGTTTTGGTCCATGTTTAAGGCAGTTTGCTCGTATTGGGACACACTAAACTAATGTTTAGATGTGCATGTGCATTAGCTTCGAGCTGTATCCATGCTTCATTTGCAGGTTCATATAAAAACTGAGTGACAAAATCAGGTCTTGAGATAATAGACAAATACTTACTGCTACATAATTGATTTAGTATATCAAAATTTTGACTTTTTAATCTCATAATTGGTTTACTTAGTATATCATAATTCTGACTTTATCTCATAATTCTGAATTTTTAATCTCATAATTGATTTAGAATGTCATAATTTTGACTTTATCTCATTTAGATTTATTTCATAATTTCATTTACAGGTTCATATAAAAACTGTTCATTTGAGTGACAAAATCAGGTCTTGAGATAATAGACAAACACTGACTGCAGAAACTGCATTATCACAAGTGTTATATCAATAAATATCTGACATGAAGCTTCTGAAACCACAGATGAGATGTTAAACATCATTTTGGACGATCAATAACATGCCGGATCTTGTCTGGACACGCGTCTGTGTTTTATATATATATACTGTGATCTTCAGTGTGTTCACAGTGGTTTGTGAGTCTGTAATCTGCTTTTGTTCCTGTTTCTGAGTCTTTACCAGTCATTCGTGTCTCTGTGACTGATATTATTAACACCAGACAGAATTTAATTTATGTATATTTGATTAAAAACATCATCACCTCATTATTTCACATTTCTGCCGTCTGCAAGTCCTCGTGACCTAGTGGCTCAGTGTCGTTATCAGGGTTTCATTACGGCCGAGTCCAGATTAACAGATTCTCGTTACACTGAGAGAAACATCAGATGACTTTTATATATGCAGATGTTTTTCTTGGCAAGAAGTACAAGAAGTTTGACTGTAAATAATGTAATATTTACTAGACATTCTTGCACTGGCTTGAAACATTATATATATATTTTAATGTACAAGGATTTAAAGTGGACATAGAAAAGGTGTATGATGGCCTGACATAACATAGTTAACATGAACTAAGAATGAACAATACTTCTACAGCATTAAGTAATCTTTGTTAATATTAATTTCAGCATTTACTAATACATTATTAAAATCAAAGGTTGTATTTGTTAACATTAGTTGCACTGAACTAACATGAACAATGAACAGCTGGATTATTATTAACTAACATTAACAAAGATTAATAAATACTGTAATAAATGTATCGCTCATTGTTAGTTCATGTTAATATATTAACTAATGAACCTTATTGTAAAGTGTTCCCGCTTCAACGAATAATAATAATGAAATGTTAACCCGTTGTGTCCTGCATCGGGTTAATACTCTACATCTTCTTCAACACAGTTTCTCTGATCTGCAGATTCAAGCACATGTAACGTCATGTTCACACACCGCAAGACATTCGTCTCCAGCGCTCGTTAATGAAGTGTGTGTGTGTAACGTCGCTTAAAATCAATGATGAGAACCACAACAAACGCATGTTCACTTTTATGTGGGACTACACTTTAGAAAAACACTTTATTTTACAGTGTCTTTGTTACACGTTACATGTAGTAATTACTGTAAATTATGCATAATTACATGCAACTCACCCTCAACCAAACTCTAATCTAACCCTATAGTAAGTACATGTAGTTAATTACTATTACTCCAGTACTTAAATAATAATTACACTGTCATTTTTGCATTGAAATTAATTTATATTTTGGAGCGTCTTTGTAACACACGTTACATGTAGTAATGACTTTAACATAACACCATAATCCGAACCATAACCCTATAACTCATAACCCTGTGTCTGTTCCCCGAATGTGGAAATCCAAAAAACGTTTAAACCCATCTACGGTTAAACATTTAATTGATGTTCAACTAATAAAAAACAGCTATAATACAGATGAGCAAATGCTAAAGCTTGGGTTGCTGAATATTCGATCGCTTACTTCAAAAGCACTCGTTGTTAATGATATGATTTCAGATAATAACCTAGATGTGCTGTGTTTGACAGAAACCTGGCTAAAACCAAACGATTACATTACTTTAAATGAGTCCACCCCGCAAGATTACTGTTATAAACATGAGCCTCGTCTGAAACGCAAAGGGGGAGGAGTTGCTGTAATTTATAGTAATATTTTCAAAACCACTAAGAAATCAAGTTTTAAATATAATTCTATTGAAGTGTTAGTGCTTAATGAAAAAATATATAGTGTAAACGATAAATCACGTTTGAGATTTGTGCTGGCTACTGTATACAGGCCACCAGGGCACCATACAGACTTTATCAAAGAATTTGCGGACTTTCTATCAGAGTTAGTATTGGCTGCAGATAAAGTCCTAATTGTTGGTGATTTTAATATACACATCGATAATGAAAAAGATGCATTGGGTTTGGCATTTAAAGACATTGTAAACTCAATTGGAGTTAGACAACACGTGTCAGGACCTACTCATCGTCGTAATCATACTCTAGATCTAATATTATCACACGGAATAGATGTTGATGCCGTTGAAATTCTGCAGCAGAGCGATGACATCTCAGATCATTACCTAGTCTCGTGTAATTTGCATTTACCCTACAGGCCTTGATCACTATCAGTGTCTTTGGGAACTCCAAATGGTCTGAAAGAGGGGGTAGAAAAACAGTCAAGCAAATGTCTTTGTTCGTTTCAAATATCTTGGATTATTTTCAATTCTACACTCGCCTCTAGTGGACGTTTGATACAGATGGCTGAACTGGCAGTAGAACAATATCATCTCATTATGACCCTTTTTTAAAGCATATTGTTGCATTCAGAGTGAAAATTTCATGGACTTTTTTCGGTTTAATGGATTTACACCCATAATTTGCATTTTAGTCTGTGAAACTGGGCAAACATATAATGCACTGAAGTGTTTAATCCACAGGATGACCTCACTACAGTTCCCTCGAAAAACTCTCCATTTACACATGAACTGCTGTCGAACACAACTCTCAGTGTTGAGCAACAACAACCTCTCTGTGAATTACCCTATATCTGCACAAGACCTCCACCAGAAAACAAGTAACGTAAGAAGAAGAGAGACATGTGGTTGACCTTCACCTTAGAGAACCTCATGTCTGGTTTCCATATATATATATATATTTGCTCAATCTCACGCACTCTTTCTGTAAAACTCTTCACACATTCTCACTCACTAAAACACATTTTGCATGTGTGCTGTAAAACAGTAAACACAAGAGGCAAAAGTTAACCAGGACCCTTTAAAGAGTTAGACTCACTGTAACCCTCTCAGTGTAAACTGACCCTAAAGTGCAGCTTTAAGAGATCTTGATCATTTGGTCTTAAACTCTAAGCCGACGGGACATGAATGTTTCTGTACTCTGAAACTCGAGATCAGTTTTTATTCCAGGAGCTGAAACCCTCCTGAGTCGAGATACTGAGCTTTCCATTAAACGTGTTGTGCACCGTGACACAAAGATGATCAAAAACCTGCTGAATTTACATTAATGAGTAGCACTGAGAAAACTGATTCATATTCATATTCATATTCATAACTCACAGGCTTATTACACTTTCCTTTTCATTTACACTGATTTTAGTTTTAAAAAACATTGTATTTCCAATTAAAAACTATATTACAATAATCAGAATCAAATGGAAATCAGTATATAAAAAATTGGATAGTAATGTGTGTATATGAGTGTGTGTGTGTGTGTGTGTGTGTGTGTGTATATGAGTGTGTGTGTGTGTGTGTGTGTGTGTGTGTATGAGTGAGTGTGTGTGTGTGTATATGAGTGTGTGTGTGTGTGTGTGTGTGTATATGAGTGAGTGTGTGTGTGTATATGAGTGTGTGTGTGTGTGTGTGTGTGTGTGTGTGTGTGTGTGTGTGTGTGTGTGTGTGTGTGTGTGTGTGTGTATGTGTGTGTTTGCGCGCGTGGTTTTAGTCTGCAGTGACTCTGTTTCAGAAGAATCTTTCTCTCATGTTCTTTGTTTCGTCAGTTTTCAGACAAAACATTATGACATTGTGTTTTGGGACATTGATGTTCTCACACAGAAAAAGATGAAAATGTACAAATATAGATGTTATAGCACAGACACATATAAATGCTTCACAGTGTTTATTCTGTAGCAGCTCAATGGAGAAGAAGCTCTCTGTGCACAATGTTCTTCATCAGATCATTGATCCAGACACTAGTGACGAGGAGGAGATGCAGTGAAGGAGCATTAGAGGACGAGTCAGAAGAAGAAGAGACCAGATACAGACCTTGAAACAACTGAAGAAAGTACGTTGTTTCAGGGATTCTGTGTGAACAGGAAGTGAAACAGGAAATGGAAGAGTGTGGCTTGAGTGACTGTGACTGTGTGCAAAATATACAGCATCAGAATTGCAGAGGAGGAGTGTAACCTTGTATAAAAGCTGATCTCTCAGCGCTGCGCTGGATGTGTCCTCTCTTCTGCTCATCACAAGGTAATTAAAACACTTTATCTTTAATTGCTTTAACGTTTATGTCTCTATTATAGTGAAACTGAAATGTAAACCTGTATTGCTCAGCAATCATTAACTAATGTTAAACTTCACTCTGAACTGAACTACTGTATTCTCTTGAACAGAAATTACCAAAGTCAGAATATATGATAATTACAGCATGGAGAACATGTGTTGAGCTTCACAAACTACAGGATAATTACACATGTGACGAGAGAGAAAAATGGGGAACAAAAAGTTACAATCTAATGAACCAAAACTGAAAAACACACAGAGTCTCTTCAGACACAACAGCATTAATAGCAGAAAACCAAACTGAGTATTTATGATGTTTAATATCAAACACTGTATCTTTATCTTTATTTATGAACAGTGTTTCATCTTCTAGTGTCTGAATGTGCAAAATCAGTTCTAAACTCTAACTTTTCATTCACATATAGGCTATAGGAAGATCATTATTTATATTATACACATGATTTACATTATTCACTCCATAAACTATAACTCATATCATAGTCCAAGACCGGTTTCCCCATTATGATGATAATACACAGATTCCTGACGCACACACACACATAAACTCACATTCCTATATTTGTCATTTGTCATCATCATTGATTATTGTGAATATTGTAGAGTTAATCTGAGATGCTGTAATAACACTGAGCTCATGCAGATGTTGATCAGGAGTTGATCTGATGTCTCGTGATATGATGTTATATCGCTTTAATGAAACTCTGTCTGTGTGATTGAACAGATTCAAATGAAGAGGAGAAAGAAAATCAGCAGAAATCACAGATCAGCAGAAAACAAGAAGACTGAGAGAAAAATGGAGGACAGAAATGAGACACAAACCAGTGAATCTCCAGAGGAAAGAGGACAGAGACTTGATAGATGTGAGAGTATGAAGAAACTAAAGCCAGACTGTGAGTGTTTGATTATTATTGAACTTTAATTCTTCATCACATTTTATTCTTGTTGTCAGATTTACAAATAACCCACAGTTGGGAAAGTGCTACACCAACCCATAGTTGGGTTACTTGTTGGGGTTATTTCTAATATAATCATCGGAGTATGAATGAGTGAGTGAAAGGGTGAATGTGAGGCGATATGTAAAGCCGTGGGTCTGTTGAAAGCGCTGTATAAATGCAATTTACCATTTTAACCCCAAATTATTAAGAGAGTAGATTGACTATTCAAACTGATTCTTCAGACGTTCTGCACTATTAAAGCTATAGACTATTGAAGCTTGTGATTGTTGTGATGGAGAACAATATCCCATAAACTCAATATATTTGTGATTTCTAGTCTCCTGTGATCCAGACGAGCCTGTAAAGTTTGATTCTGATGTCAAAATTGAGGAGAGATTCTCATCAAACCCTTCATCATGTTCTCAAGATCATCATCATCATCATCATCATCATCATCATCACTGACATCCATCAGCAGTGGAAGACCTGAACATCATCTTCATCATCATCATCATCATCATCACCATCATCTTCATCACCAACGTAGTCTCACTATTGGCCACCGCTGGTCATGTGATGCAGGAACCCAGAAGCGCTGCGCTGTTACACTATCTGAACTCACTCAGAGAAACACACACAAGTAAATGATATATTTGCGCACAGAAAGTATTCTCGTCGCTTGATAAGCTTAAGGTTGAGCCGCTGTAGTCACTTGGACTATTTTAAACATCGTCTTTACTAACTTTCTGGGTCGGCAAGTTTCAATTACACTTTACTTTCTACAAGCTTGAATAGAGTACACATATAACACAATAACAATAACAATAACATGTACACAATTACATGCTGGATGGTGTGATTGACCAATCAGAATCAAGTATTCCCCAGAGCCATGTGACAAGAGTAGTATACACATTAAAACACTAGGAGAAAAACAACTAAAGTAGCTCAACATCAGGATCACTGGAATGACGGAATTCCCCACGATCACGTGATGTAACAGCAAAGAAACTCAATATTCTCTGTTCTGTCTTCGTTTTATCGCATTGACATTTTTGTTGATCAAATTATGATTATTTGATATATGCCCTTCTTGTTGGTTCCAAAATGTACTTAACCCTTTCACGCATAGTGGTCACTACAGTGGACAGCTATTAAAAATGCATTTTCTTGAATTTGCACGGGTTTTTATGGCAAAGTTGCACATCAGCCTCTTCATTGGACCCTTGTGCATCATCCTATAAATTGCAATCAAGTGGCAAGCCTTTGTGTTTCGATTTTTCCCCCTCCACACCAAGATGGCCAAGGGTCAGTCAGACATGCCAAGTTGCTCCAGAATATCCACCCATTCCTTCAAATCTAGGAGACTCTTGGAGGTAAAAAAAATATTGCAGCATCAAGCAATATCTAATGAGTCATATCACAGTAAAATTTTCCAAGTTTTGATTTTAGATTGAGAGAAAACTCTGATTAATCACATGTCCACTGTAGTGGACGTCATGCATCAACTGCTATATTTCAGCTACAATTCATAATTATAATGTGAATATTGTTTTTGAAATTTAAAACTTAAAAACTTAATCTGCAGTGACTTTTTTACTGTAAATAAATGTACTTGTATTATTAGAAAGTAATTTTCATTGACATTGAAAAAAGTCATGTGATTACATATGTATGACACTTGTAATGCATTACTTTATTTGTTAGATCAAAAAGTAATCTGATTTCATAATGCACGTTATTGTAATGTGTTTTTTTACTCATAACATCAAAAAGTAATCTGATTACATAATGCATGTTACTTGTAATGCGTTTCCTTACTCATAACATCAAAAAGTAATCTGATTATGTAATATGCATTATTTTAATGCATTTCTTTACTCATAACATCACAAAGTAATCTGATTATGTAATGCATGTTACTTGTAATGCGTTTCTTTACTTGTTACATAAAAAAGTAATCTGATTAGGTAATGCACATTACTTGTAGTTAATTACCTGTTAGATCAAAAAGTAATCTGATTAGGTAATGCATGTTACTTGTAACACATTACTTTACTTGTAACATCAAAAAAGTAATCTGAATGGGTCATGCATGTTACTTGTAATGCGTTACCCCCAACACTGATCACTTCAGATGAGATTGAAAAAACGTATCGCTAGGTTTTCTCAGAGGAGGGCTATGATAGAAATGTGCATGTCCATCTTGAACATAATCAGAATTATCAGCTAATAAGGGTAAATCTCCATACTCTGGTGCACTGGAGGGAGCATCTGAGTGGTTTCCACAGTTGTGCCTTGACAGACTGTTGAAAAATCTGATGGAATCATGTCCTCATGTTCTGATATCAAAGATACGCCAAGTGCAACTTGTATGAAGTTGTATGAAGCCTTTGCAATATTTTGCATTTAGATTTTTTGTATATATTTTATAGTTTTCACATGATTTGATATAATTGTATTGATTAGTTCGTTAAATTCACATACTTTATGTGTTTGATTATTGTCTTATATTAAATCTAGTATATCTTAAGTTTAAACCAAATGCATGCTGTCCACTCAAGTGGACATCTGAAGATCTCTTTGAAAAATTTGTAAAAAAATAAAATAAAAATCAATTCTTGTTTTTCATGCCCTAAGAGCAATAAAAACACATAGGAAAAAAATCCTGACTGAGGATATCATAATTCATGCATGAAAGGGTTAATTAACAAGATTAACTTTACAAGGGTAGATGGAGTAATGTACTTTACCACAGGACGTCTGTAATATTAATGGCCAGTTCACACTGGATAAGAGATCTCAGTAAACCAGCAGAAGTGAGAGAGTAACTCGATTTGCTCATCGCCGTCACTCCTGTCCTCATGTGTGTGTTACGTTGCTTCCTGACATGTGCAAACACATATAACCTATATTTATATATATAAAACAGTTATGTCCGGTTGAACGATGTATAAATTAACTTCAGACTGGATTGTGTTGGTAATAGGCTCTTATCTAACGCTAAAAGATGTTTTGTGCCTCTAACGAGTGCTGTCGATCTTCTTCTGATCTGATGGTGTGTGTGAAACTCTAGAGTTTTGCCACAGACTCGTTCCAGCGTCTAGAACACACCTGATGCTTCTTCAAGCGCCTCCATACTTGAAGAACTGCGGAAAACTACTTTTAAACAGGAAAGGCTGAAATATTTACATACATATTTACAGCGGGTCTATCCGCATGGGATTAGTGTCACCTGAGGTCATTTTTTTACTGACGGTAAAAGTCGCTGTAATCTTCACTGACATTGTCCGTCATGATCACTGAGATGCACATTCGGACGGGACTAACATCACTGAGAAGCTCTGATAATTATTACTTTACTTTCATTACTTTACCCCTCATCTCCATGTTACACTAGTCCCGTCAGAATAGGGCTTAAGTTTAAATAATTTCTATGTGTGTTTGATTTGTAATTTACATGCTGTCGGTCTTGATATTCTGTATTAGTAATCTCTTTTTATGTCATTAATTCATCAGTCATTCACGAAAAGCCAGCAAAGAAACATGAGATGAATCAGGGCTGACAAGAGTCAAGACACTGTCCGTCATCTTCATTTATACAGTGCTTTAACACTGGTATAGGTCACTGTGTCTGAAGGGCTCCAGGGAAACACCCCAGAACATACAGCAAGTGTATGTGTTTGCCATTTTACTCAGTCTTTAAACCGCAGGTGGATTATTATGACCACAATATTTCTAGACTTTGCTCCTCTAGCTTCCTCTGCTAGTTCTTCCAGTATTCAAGAAGAGACTCAAACTGAGACTTTCTGACTCACTATGAGCCCTGCCTTTATTAGCCCTGCAAATATATGAGCTATGCAAGAGTGCATTCTGTTACACTTTTATTAGCTATTTTTTTCCAAATGAAAACACAATTTAAATTTTTTTAAATTAAAGCAGTATTCCATGTTAAAATAGAGACAAGGCGATTACAATCCAGCTTTTGAAGGTATTGTTGAGTAGTGTTTCAGAGTAAAGATCTCTTTGCTTGAGTTTGCTGCTTAATCATGATGGGAAACGTTCAAGGTTTACTCTGTTCTTTAGTGTTGGGTTTCATTTCTCTCGCAGCTTTCCCTTGCGGTACTTTATTATTTTATTTTTTTTACTCGGGTTGAAGATTTTCTTTCTCCCACACTCGGGTAACAAAAATGGCTTTGTTTTAAGTGTTAGGCGGTTGTGTCATGTGTCATTATGAATATCGTTGGGTTATATTAGTACTCATCATCACTGAAAGAATAAAAGGGTATAGGTACATTAGGGAGCACTTGTGGTTGTTCCCTCACTGGATATTTACACCTTAAAGAAGCAAGAACGGATAACAGTGTAAATGTGTCGCTTGAAATGCAATCCCAGGGATTCCCAGGGAAAGCAACAACTGGGAAGAATTTACAATAACTTGTACAGTGTGATATATATTAGCTATATGAAGTAGATTATGTCAAATATATGATTTATGACCATTTGTTTTCGGTTTTATGACAGGATGTCCTTATATGGGTGTTTTATGATGCCATGTGACCTTTGACCCTGTGTGGTTCTGGTGTGTTTATGGATGTGTGTGTTTATGACTGTAATCTGCTCGGTGTGACAAGAAAATGTATGTTTTTTGCAGGGATGTTTTTATTATTGGTGGATACTGTCCATGATAATGTTATATAAGATTTAGCCATTTAAAAAAAAAAAAAATTATTATTCATTTTGGGTGAAAGTATGGTGTATTATAAAAAAAAATAAAAAAAAATAAAGTAAACTAGCCAGAATATATAATATATAATCTTTCATGTGTTTGTGAAGCTGAATCAGTTTCACTGTCATCAACATCTCAGAAATAATCCTGATTTATGAATGAAGGAATTCAGACATTTATGAAATAAACTAATATTCCTCTTTCAGAGCTCGTGTAAATCAGTGTTTCTCTACAGGATCACAGCAGAATTACTAAATCTCCATATGCAAATATTTGACAGCATCATAAATGAAGCACATGTCCAGATCTTACAGTTGATCAGGGAATATGATCCACATTATGAGTTTTAATAAGATCAGAAGAGTTTCTTAGAAATCAAACAGGAACAGAACAGTTCATTAAAGCAGAACTAAACACAAAGATGTCACATTTAAGTCCAAGCTCATTAATATATAATAGTTTTATAAATGTAGTGAATCGTGTGTTAACGGCTCAATCAAAGCTTTATTCTGTGTGTTGATGAAGCTCATGGTTTGATGATCTGACAGAATTATGATTATTCTCATTATTTATCATCATATTAAACCTGTTTCTCACTTTCTTTAAAACTACAAACTGGAAATAAAGTGAATGATTAATATTCTTACCAGAGACTGGATTCATCTGATGATGATGATGATGATGATGATGATGATGATCAAATATCCATAATCTCCTATCTGGAGAATATTCATAAATCATGGATTAGAGATGAATGCATTACAAGGAGTCTCACATATGTTTTCCTAATAATCTAATTATTTCTGTACAGAATATGTTAGAAAAATTAAAACCACTGCAATTAAAGACAGAGTATAATTTCACATTCAGCTTCAGTGTGAATAATATTTCACTCATGAACTTAGAACTGAGGTTAATCACCTTCTCATGATCTGTGATGATGATGGTGGTGATGATGGTGATGATGATGATGATGATGTACTTTATCCGATTGTTTATAGGATAAAAGCTCAAACATAATTTCAGAGATTCAGAGTAATCTACAGGTGTGTGTCTCATCATGATAAACTCCAGCTCACACACACTTCATTTCTCCCATTAAACACACATGATTTCCATCAGATGAAGAAGAGCTCAATCCTGAACACTGAGACTGAACCGGTGCATTACTGCCATCATCTGGCGGAACACACACATTACACACACACACTATATATATATTTAATGTGTGTGTGTGTGTTCACTCAGATGATGGCAGTAATGCACCAGTTCAGTCTGGAAGGACGAGAGTGTTCAGGATTGTAAGTTGTTTTCCAGTATAAACATCTAAACATTCATAAATTAAGTTACTGGAGATAAAAAGACATTACAAAAAACATGAAGTCTTGTTTTCAGTGAAACTGATCAAAACAAGAGTAAATATCTGCCAATGGGATAAATAAAAATCAGCTCAATTCAGAGGGACGTTTTCATAACTAATTGACAGATATTTGTCATGTGTTTAAGTATAAACACGCTTACATTTTTCAAGACTTCATTTTGCATTTGCTTCTCCAGTAATCGATCTTGAAATGATCATCAAGATGAATCTTGATTTAAACGGACAGTATGGCATTTTTCGCCGCTAGGCGTCGCTAACCTCTTACAATAACAAAGGCGTAGTTTGATGACGCAACATTTGCTAAGAATTATGGATCTTGTCAACGTCAAGCCGACCGATCTAATAATGTTTATGGATGAGTGAATACATCGATGTTTTTATCATGACTGTGATATGAAGCAGGTCGGGATTGCTAAGAGACACTATCAGCTCCACACGCGACGCGAGTCCCGCGGATATAAAAGGAATATGGACATTTCATTCTACCGAACTACACGCAGAATTACTGCTCACAGGTCAGTTTATTAGACAAATTAAACTTGTGAGGTAACGCAGCGCTGTTTCACCTGGTCTAACATTACACTAGCACACTAAACTGCATTTGAATGTGTTGAAAAGTATGTGTTAGTTTGTCTGTATGAGACTAGCAGTAAACTAGATCTTGACATTTTATCATTGATGAACTATACAACATTGATTAGTTTTATGTAAATGTGCTCACCTGTTTAATAAAGTACAAGTAGTTCTCCTTTTTTATCCAAAGTCTGCTTGCCATGGTCCATAATGTTTGAACGAAACAACAACAGCGTGCAGATAGACATTATGAACTACACAGTGGTCCACTGTCGCCTTGGTTACTATCAGAGGGCTCTGGTTGCTATGGCAGCAACGCGGATATGACGGCATTGACGGCGACAAAATGGAAATAAAGAAACGCGACGTGTCTTCGAATTAAATTACAAATTTCTCCTGGTTTGAAAGTTGTTGGAAACAGTCGGGATAATGTAAGTACACAACTAAAAAATATATATAACATAGATATAGTGATTTTTGCTATTTTTAAAGCAAAAAAAGTTACATATTGTGCCTTTAAAGATGTTTTGATATTTTTATTGGAAACAGGACAGAAATATTGAGGAAGAACATATTTTTTCCCATGCATGCAACATTTAATGCCATGACTTCATAAATCTAAGACTTTCTGCTCTGATTTTAGACCTTTTTAAGGCCTTAAATATTGTATTGCAAATGATTGTAAACATATTCACACATTATTGTCATGCATAGTTGATGCATTGACGAAAAAAATTTTCCGAAATAATTATAAAATGAAGTGAGTTTGTGCTTAAAACAAGAACAAATATCTACCAATGGAGTCAGAAAAATAACTTTATTCAAAGCAAAAACTCCATTGGCAGAAATTTGCTCTCGTTTTAAACACAAACTCACTTCATTTGATAATTATTTCAGAAAACAACACTTAATATCTTCAGTCATTTCACTTCTTCTCCAGTAAATGTGTCTTGATTTAAGAATGTTTGGATATTTGTGCTGGAAAACAAGACAGAAATCAGTCATATCAGTCTCTTTGGATAAAAGTGTCTGCTAAATTAATAAATATGAATGTTATAATATTTACACTGCAAAAAAAAAAAAAAAATCTTACTTAGTATTTTTGTCTTGTTTCCAGTCAAAATATTTAAAAAAAAAAAAATCTTAAATCAAGAAGCATTTACTAGAGAAGTAAAATGACATGAGAAATCTTGTTTTCTGATGAAAATAAATAAATAAATAAAAATTAAGTGAGTTTTTGTACAAGCACATGATCTACCAATGGGGAAAGAAACATAATCTTGTTCTCCACTTGAATTAAGATTTCTTTTTTGTTAGTTTTCGTGTTTTAGTTTGTTCTCATTTGTTGGTCCTGATCTCTCTTTCACACTAAACTGTTTCTTGATATGAACAATGAATTCTCCACACATTTGCTCCAGAAGTGGATGGAAAGATGAATCTATTGCAATTAGTAAAATAATTACTGATGCTCAAGATTTCATCACCTATATTTGATTTAATTTTTAACACTACAGTGCAAAAAAATGCTTTTCTTACGTAGTATTTTTGTCTTCTTTCCAGTCCAAATATCAAACATTTCTTAAATCAAGAAGCATTTACTAGAGGAGTAAAATGCCATAAGATATTATGTCTTGTTTTGGGGGAAATAAATCAAAATGAAGTGAGTTGTTGCTTAAAACAAGCAAAATGATCTGCCAATGGGGTCAGAAAAATAATGTTGTTTCTGTTTGAATTAAGATTATATTTCTGACCCCACTGGCAGATCATTGTGCTTGTTTTAAGCAAAAATTCTCCCGGAAAACAGGACATAATATCTTGTGTCATTTTACTCCTCTAGTAAATGCATCTTGATTTAAGAAATGTTTGATATTTGGACTGGAAACAAGACAAAAATACTAAGTAAGAAAATAATTTTTTTTTTTTTTTTTTGCAGAGTATAGTTTATGGTTTATAATGTTGTTGCTTGAACACATGAATGCTTCAGTGTAAACTGTATGTTATGAGAGATATTGAGTTGATGTACAGTGTCTGCCAGCAGAGGGCGATATATTGAGTTGATGTCCAGTGTCTGCCAGCAGAGGGCGCCACAGATCTGACAATCTCTCAACATCCTCTCACCGGCTTTAGAAACATTAGTTTTGGTCCATGTTTAAGACAGTTTGCTCGTATTGGGACACACTAAACTAATGTTTAGATGTGCATGTGCATTAGCTTCGAGCTGTATTCATGCTTCATTTGCAGGTTCATATAAAAACTGAGTGACAAAATCAGGTCTTGAGATAATAGACAAATACTTACTGCAAATACTGCATTATCACGAGTATTATATCAATAAATATCTGACATGAAGCTCCTGAAACCACAGATGAGATGTTAAACATCATGTTGGACGAGGAGATACATACAAAGTTGAAATCATGACTTAAAAAGTCATAATGGCACAGAAAGCCATAATTTTCACTTTTTAATCTCATAATTGATTTAGTATATCAAAATTTTGACTTTTTAATCTCATAATTGGTTTACTTAGTATATCATAATTCTGACTTTATCTCATAATTCTGAATTTTTTATCTCATAATTGATTTAGTATGTCATAATTTCGACTTTATCTCATAATTTAGATTTATTTCATAATTTCATTTACAGGTTCATATAAAAGCTGTTCCTTTGAGTGACAAAATCAGGTATTGAGATAATAGACAAACACTGACTGCAGAAACTGCATTATCACGAGTGTTATATCAATAAATATCTGACATGAAGCTTCTGAAACCACAGATGAGATGTTAAACATCATGTTGGACGATCAATAACATGCCGGATCTCGTCTGGACACGCGTCTGTGTTTTATATATATATACTGTGATCTTCAGTGTGTTCACAGTGGTTTGTGAGTCTGTAACCTGCTTTTAAGAGTTAATGAGTCTTTACCAGTCATTCGTGTCTCTGTGACTGATATTATTAACACCAGACAGAATTTAATATATGTAGATTTGATTAAAAACATTATTCCACATTTCGCCGGATCTTTCTGCCGTCTGCAAGTCCTCGTGACCTCGTGGCTCAGTGTCGTTATCAGGGTTTCATTACGGCCGAGTCCAGATTAACAGATTCTCGTTACACTGAGAGAAACATCAGATGACTTTTATATATGCAGATGTTTTTCTTGGCAAGAAGTACAAGACGTTTGACTGTAAATAATGTAATATTTACTAGACATTCTTGCACTGGCTTGCAACATTATTTTATTTTTTTTAATGTACAAGGATTTAAAGTGGACATAAAAAAGGTGTATGATGGCCTGACATAACATAGTTAACATGAACTAAGAATGAACAATACTTCTACAGCATTAAGTAATCTTTGTTAATATTAATTTCAACATTTACTAATACATTATTAAAATCAAAGGTTGTATTTGTTAACATTAGTTAATGCACTGTGAACTAACATGAACAATGAACAGCTGGATTATTATTAACTAACATTAACAAAGATTAATAAATACTGTAATAAATGTATCGCTCATTGTTATTTTATGTTAATATATTAACTAATGAACCTTATTGTAAAGTGTTCCCGCTTCAACGAATAATAATAATGAAATGTTAAACCCGTTGTGTCCTCCATCGGGTTAATACTCTACATCTTCTTCAACACAGTTTCTCTGATCTGCAGATTCAAGCACATGTAACGTCATGTTCACACACCGCGAGACATTCGTCTCCAGCGCTCGTTAATGAAGTGTGTGTGTAACGTCGCTTAAAATCAATGATGAGAACCACAACAAACGCATGTTCACTTTTATGTGGGACTACACCAGAAAAAACTTTATTTTACAGTGTCTTTGTTACACGTTACATGTAGTAATTACTGTAAATTATGCATAATTACATGCAACTCACCCTCAACCAAACCCTAATCTTAACCCTATAGTAAGTACATGTAGTGCATTAATATCACTCAGTACTTAAATAATAATTACACTGTCATTTTTGCATTGAAATGAATATATATTTTGGTAACACTTAATTTTACAGTGTCTTTGTAACACACGTTACATGTAGTAATGACTTTAACATAACACCATAATTCGAACCATAACCTTATATAAGTACATGTAGTTCATTAATATTACTCAGTACTGTACACTGTAACACCGACACCTTAAAATAAGGTGTAACCCAAAAAATCTAAATGTGTTTTAAAAAATACACGTGTTACACTTTATTTTAAGGTGTCGGTGTTACAGTGTACAGTACTGAGTAATATTAATGAACTACATGTACTTATATAGGGTTATGGTTCGGATTATGGTGTTATGTTAAAGTCACTACTACATTTAATGTGTGTTACAAAGACACTGTAAAATAAAGTGTTACCAAAATATATATATATTAATTTTAATGCAAAAATATATTGCAAGATGTTCTTCAAGGAGCAGGAAAATACATTTTCAATCTTAAATGATATTTTGGGTAAATGCAAAATGTGTTTCCCACCAAAATGTACAGTTTGTAACACACGTTACATTGTAACACTATATAAGTGTAACTGTGTATAATACAGTGACCTTGTTACATGAACTTACCATAGTAATAACAGTAAATTATGCATAATTACATGCAACTAACCCTCAACCAAACCCTAATCTTAACCCTATAGTAAGTGCATGTTGTTAATTAATATCACTCAGTACTTAAATATTTAATTACATTGTAACAATTAGACCTTAAAATAAAGTGTAACCCTTTAAAAAAAAAGAATTATACATTGTAACACTCATTGTTAATGTTAGTTAATAAAAATACAGCTGTTCATTGTTAGTGCAAGTCCATTAAATAATATTAACAGATACAACTTTTGATTTTAATAATGCATGACTAAATGTTAAGATTAAGATTAATAAATGCTTTACTTTTCATGTTAACTAAAGAAACATTATTCTGAAGTGTTAGTGAAAATATATATATTTTTAAAGGCCTAAATGAATTTAAAAACACAATCTGCCGGAATTCCCACGTTCACACCCACCAGAGCGGGACTTGTCCAGTGGGTTCCCCGTGGCGGTTTGCGCGTGCGTCACGCGACGTCATCACAGCGCCATGGCAACAACAACAACAACAAAGGTGCTCCTTTCCCGGGAGATCCTGTGGAATGTGAGCGCTTGTTTGTCAAGTATGCGGTCGCCTGGCAACCGGAGCCCGTCCCCGAGGGAAGCCTCTCACCTGACGCAGCACAGGTGCGCGCGCCACACCTGCGCCCACGCGTTGCCATGGCAATACTCCAATGTTTGGCCGGAAGCAAGCCAAAAAAAGCCCTGAGTGGTTATAAAGATAGACGTGGAAACACACCTTTCACTTTCATCCTGAGGGTTCAGAGTCTGTTCTGCTCCAGTTCACCTGTGAATGAGCTTTCACTCTTACACAATCAGGGAGTTTCCGTTTACAACATTACAGAAGCAGATCAAACAGTAAACACACACAGTTATCCAGTTACAGCACCTGAGGACACTACTGTAAGATCCCTAACATTAGTTCAAGCATTAACATTAACCATCAGCAATACATACTTTTGACTTTTCATCTCGTAATTGATTTAGTATGTCATGATTTTGACTTTATCTCATATTTGAGACTTTTTAATCTCATAATTGATTTAGTATGTCAAGATTTTGACTTTATCTCATATTTGAGACTTTTTAATCTCGTAATTGATTTAGTATGTCAAGATTTTGACTTTATCTCATATTTGAGACTTTTTAATCTCGTAATTGATTTAGTATGTCAAGATTTTGACTTTATCTCATATTTGAGACGTTTTAATCTCGTAATCGATTTAGTATGTCATGATTTTTACTTTATCTCATATTTGAGACGTTTTAATCTCGTAATCGATTTAGTATGTCATGATTTTGACTATCTCATATTTGAGACGTTTTAATCTCGTAATCGATTTAGTATGTCATGATTTTGACTATCTCATATTTGAGACGTTTTAATCTCGTAATCGATTTAGTATGTCATGATTTTTACTTTATCTCATATTTGAGACTTTTTAATCTCGTAATTGATTTAGTATGTCATGATTTTTACTTTATCTCATATTTGAGACGTTTTAATCTCGTAATTGATTTAGTATGTCATGATTTTGACTTTATCTCATATTTGAGACGTTTTAATCTCGTAATCGATTTAGTATGTCATGATTTTTACTTTATCTCATATTTGAGACGTTTTAATCTCGTAATCGATTTAGTATGTCATGATTTTGACTATCTCATATTTGAGACGTTTTAATCTCGTAATCGATTTAGTATGTCATGATTTTGACTATCTCATATTTGAGACGTTTTAATCTCGTAATCGATTTAGTATGTCATGATTTTTACTTTATCTCATATTTGAGACTTTTTAATCTCGTAATTGATTTAGTATGTCATGATTTTTACTTTATCTCATATTTGAGACGTTTTAATCTCGTAATTGATTTAGTATGTCATGATTTTGACTTTATCTCATATTTGAGACGTTTTAATCTCGTAATCGATTTAGTATGTCATGATTTTGACTTTATCTCATATTTGAGACGTTTTAATCTCGTAATCGATTTAGTATGTCATGATTTTGACTTTATCTCATATTTGAGACTTTTTAATCTCGTAATTGATTTAGTATGTCATGATTTTGACTTTATCTCATATTTGAGACGTTTTAATCTCGTAATCGATTTAGTATGTCATGATTTTGACTATCTCATATTTGAGACGTTTTAATCTCGTAATCGATTTAGTATGTCATGATTTTTACTTTATCTCATATTTGAGACGTTTTAATCTCGTAATCGATTTAGTATGTCATGATTTTGACTATCTCATATTTGAGACGTTTTAATCTCGTAATCGATTTAGTATGTCATGATTTTGACTATCTCATATTTGAGACGTTTTAATCTCGTAATCGATTTAGTATGTCATGATTTTTACTTTATCTCATATTTGAGACTTTTTAATCTCGTAATTGATTTAGTATGTCATGATTTTTACTTTATCTCATATTTGAGACGTTTTAATCTCGTAATTGATTTAGTATGTCATGATTTTGACTTTATCTCATATTTGAGACGTTTTAATCTCGTAATCGATTTAGTATGTCATGATTTTGACTTTATCTCATATTTGAGACGTTTTAATCGTAATCGATTTAGTATGTCATGATTTTGACTTTATCTCATATTTGAGACTTTTTAATCTCGTAATTGATTTAGTATGTCATGATTTTGACTTTATCTCATATTTGAGACGTTTTAATCTCGTAATTGATTTAGTATGTCATGATTTTGACTTTATCTCATATTTGAGACTTTTTAATCTCGTAATTGATTTAGTATGTCATGATTTTTACTTTATCTCATATTTGAGACGTTTTAATCTCGTAATCGATTTAGTATGTCATGATTTTGACTATCTCATATTTGAGACGTTTTAATCTCGTAATCGATTTAGTATGTCATGATTTTTACTTTATCTCATATTTGAGACGTTTTAATCTCGTAATTGATTTAGTATGTCATGATTTTTACTTTATCTCATATTTGAGACGTTTTAATCTCGTAATCGATTTAGTATGTCATGATTTTTACTTTATCTCATATTTGAGACTTTAATCTCATAATTGATTTAGTATGTCAAGATTTGACACAGTTATTCAGTTTCCTGCGAACACTTCAGTGAGCTCCTGCTAGTTAACATTAGTTCATGCTTTAACATTAACTATCAGCATTACATGTGTTACCTCATTTATTAATATTTCTTAACTTTAATATAGATTATGCATGCCCATTACATAAAAAGTTGAAATCATGACTTTAAAAGTCATAATTATGACACAGAAAGCCATAACTTTGACTTTTATCTCATAATTTTGATTTTTAAATCACATAATTGATTTAGTATGTCATAATTTCAACTATAATTTATAATTTTGACTTTTTAATCTCATAATTGATTTAGTATGGCATAATTTTGACTTTATCTCATAATTTCAACTTTACTGATTTTGAAATCTTTATTGATTTAGTATATCATACTTTTAACTTTATAATTGATTTAGTATGTCATAATTTAATTTTTTTTATCTCATAAATTATTTAGTATACCATAATTTTGACTTTATTCTCATAATTGATTTGATATATCATAATTTCTACTTCATCTCATAATTCAGGTTTTTAATCTCATAATGGATTTTAGTATGTAACAATTTTGACTATCTGATAATTTTGACTTTTTAATCTCATTGATTTAGCATGTCATAATTTCAACTTTATCTCATAATTTTTACTTTTTAATCTCATAATGGATTTAGTATGTAATGACTTTATCTCATAATTTTCAACTTTATCTCATAATTTTTACTTTTTAATCTCATAATTGATTTAGTATGTCATATTTTCGACTTTATCTCAATTTCGACTTTACTGATTTAGTATATCATACTTTTAACTTTATTCTCATAATTGATTTAGTATGTCATAATTTTGACTTTTTTCTCATAATTTC